>NC_135253.1:23025952-23631142 GCF_964204865.1 Styela clava | reverse complement strand
AAATGAATTACTGAAAACATACAACTCATCCCTCAGACAGATTGCTGAGCGTTCACACACGATATAAAACACGTTTTCATCAATAACTTACTACAGTAAAGAATCATATATCACAATTGCGTTGAAAAAATATCGCTTCAGTAAAAATAAATTTGAGAACACCACCATTGGCGGAAAGAATAAAAACAAGATGCCGGCGATTCGAAATTTTGCTCTGAGCCGATCCGAACAGGTTACCATTCGATTCTAAATGCCCAGACCTAGTTCTTGATTCTATTTGTTTGAAGTACGCTGTATATTTCTTGCAGTTGAGTGACTTTGAAACTAATCCGATCTAGTCTAGTGCAATGGTCTTGTGTTTCGCTTTCATTTTGAATATGTATGGTACAATATTATTAGTAATTCATTTTACTATTTGTTATTTTGTTACAGTTGCAACAGGCAAGTACACTCTCACCGACATTCTACTATTTCATTACTAGTTTAAATAATCTTAATGTGTCTATTCTTTTATCCAATTTTACTATTCTTATCAACATATGATGGCATAAACGAACGACTCATGAATTTCTTTTGAAGCAATTGAAAATTTTTATTCTCTTTACCAGTAAATCTGCTACGTTAATTGTTTATTCATTACTATACTCTTACTAAATAATATTAAAATAAAGGTACTCACGAAGTATGTGAACCAAGATGGCGGACAGTGGAATGTAGTATGTGTAACAGGTTAGAGTTAGGCAATAATTTCATTCAAATTTTCCGCATTTTAGTTTTAGTATTATTAGTTCGGGGATAGCCAAGTGACTCCCGTAGTATTTATTATTGAAATTATGGCCTAACCCTAACCTGGTACACATACTACGTTCCGGTGTCCGCCATCTTGGTTCACATACTTTGGGAGCACCAAAATAAATCATCAAACCACTAAAAAACATATATTTATCACATCATTTAGTTATCTGTCACTCAATACATTATTTTGATTGTTGTTTGCAGCTTTCGGTAAGTTCAGTTTTAAAATTTGCTTCTTATTTTTTCTCCATTGCAAGATTAAAGTAATATGAAACAAGCTCTTCGATTGAAAACTTGTTATTACTCGGTCAAAACAAACATTAAAATGAACATTTTTATTTCTGATTATTGGGCGTATTTAATCCCTTGACCAAAGAATATAGTTTCTATCGCACAACCATTAAATAGTGCTGGGAAAGGGTGGTCAACCCGCGGCTCTTGCTCCACTTTCCTCAGGCTCTTTTCGCCTTGGTTATTTTAAGGAAACAATAACCTGCAAACTGCGTTTCGTTGTGTATCAATTGAACATATTATAATTCATCGCGTATTCTTATTTTACGTCGAAGATACACGCCTTCATTCACTTTACTATGCAATCGTCTATTATTGCGATTAATCCTTATTAATTATCCTTATTAAATAATAGGATAAGTAATTATCCTTCAATAAGAGGATTGTTCAATCCAAGAAGTCCGACTGAGTAGCTTGCATAACCTGAATAATGAATGGCTTGCAAACTTCTGTCACAATCGAGTTGGTTAGTTATATTTACGATGAACTAGCATTCTAGCAGAGCTGAATAAACATGACATCTAATGTTCATTCATGTTTATAATGTGGCTCTTCACAGTGATAAAGTACGAAATGCGGCTCTTGGTCTCTGCCTCTGAATGGTTGTCCACTTATGTGCCAGAGATTTCATCGCAACCATTTATCAATTGTGAGAAATATAAAAACTTTATAAGGAAATTCATATTTTCTTCTTAAAAATCATTTCACTAACACAAAGCAGGCTTTCACTATCCCCAATTTGTGTAGCGTTTATGTTTTCCTGAAGTCTCAAAACTATCAACCATCTGGAATTATCGGTTTGTAATATAACAAGCTTGAGTTTGACGTCCACTTTGAATATCTACGATACAATATTATTAGTAATCCAGTTTAATATTTTTATTTTCTTACAGCGGCATCAAGTAAGTACTTTCTACTTTAAATAAAAATTAATTTATTATTAATATTTTATTATGGCTATGAGTCTCGCGGTGTTCAATAAAATTATTCAAAATCAGATGTGCCTTATGCCAATCAACAATTTTCCTTTCATTACAAAATAAATAGTTTCTTATACTCACTGAGAAAATATGACTTTTCATGTTATTTAATAATAAAATAATTTATTTAAATTATATATTATCTTGAAGTGGAGTTCCATGAAAAAATTTAATCAAAGCATTTGAATTTTTATACAATCACATTTACAGCAACTTTGTATTCGTGCAAAACAAATAAATAGTATTATAGTTTGCTAATATGAGTCCATTTACCTAGTGGAAACAAATTATTTATATTTTCCTTTGCTATTTACAGTGTTAAGTAAGTATAAACACCCTTGTATGTTTTCATTTTTACTTCCAAAGCAGGGGTGCACAACTCAAATGAGGATACGTGCCAAATTTTCCAAAATAATCTTGTCGCTTGCCGCGCACATTCATTGGTATCGTAAACGAACTCCCGTACAACACACATCAAACAAATTTCAATGATAATAACGAATATCTATTTATTGAAACAATTTAATGTCCTGAAAAACTGCTGATTTTGATATAAACGTGATATTTTATTGTATATTATGAATAAAAAAATATCTTTTCACTAGACTGTTCGCGTGCCACGTTTGAGAGTATGGCGTACCAAATTTGGCACGAGTGCCCCGTGTTGTGCAACCCTGTTTTAAAGCATGCCAATTGACCGAAATATTAATAAGAAATCAATACTTTCATCTAATTTAAAATGTTGAATTAACATTTGATTAAAATAGTTCTGCAAAAATATTAAAACCCCCAAAAGGCTTTATTTTACTATATGACGGTATCGAAAAAGCACGGGACATTCCAGTTCGAGGGCTTTTTTCTCATAATTCATTTTGAATGTTTATTGTACACAATTTATTATATTTTTATTCTTTATGAGATAATTATTTCCTCAACTTATTTCTTTTTACAAATTTTTTTTCGCCAATCGACGAAACGTGAAATTAAACATTGAAATTTTATATGATTACATTCTCGCCTGCAGCATTTAGTTTATCTTATATTACTGGTAAACACTACTAAAGTTTGATTATGTGAACAACTAGTTGTAATGTTTGATTACTAAGTTACTACTAGTTCACATTATGGCATTTAAGGTGGTCGGTCAATTGAACGAAATATTTTAAAAACATATTTACAAAGTCAATAACTTCAGCTGAGAAGCATTAGATGGAAATACCAAAATAGTTCACGGTTGCTGTATTTATGGACATTCCAAAAGTATGTGCACCCAGGTGGCGGACACCGGAACGTAATATATGTACCATGTTAGAGTTAGGCCATAATTTCATTCCATTTTTGCCTGTTTTAGTTCTATTAGGAGTTCGGGGGATGGCCAAGTGACTCCCGTGGTATTTGTATCTGAAATTATGGCTTAACCATGTACACATACCACGTTCCGATGTCCGCCATCTTGGTCCACATACTTCTGGAGTTATTAACTAATTTATTACTCAATTTGGTTTCCAATGTTCGACATTACATCGGTATTTTCCATTCTTTTTTTATAGTTGACATAGATCTTGGCATAAGAAAAAAAGAAGGTAATTAAGCCTTGGAAATGTGTCATTGTAAAATCTTGCTAACATTGGAGAAATTCCCCCGAGACAAACGCTTCTAAATATGTTGTCGTGTTACCTAGAAAATAAGACTGTGTCTCATTCCTTTTTTTTCAAAAAATAACACAATGGCCTATATTGGGGGGGGGGGGGGTGTGCCTTACAAAGTGGAGAATTATGAGATTTTTAAATATACTAAATATGAAAAAAATTAGTTTTTTATTTAAAAAAAAACTGCTAGATATAGATTATTTAAAATGACTCTGAAATGTTTTGCATGTCACTAGATTCATAAATACAAATGAAGATTTCATTTAACTGATCAACTAGGCCTCATTAAAGGGGAGGATTTATATTAAAATCATTTTTAAAATTTTAACCAGGTCCTATTTTTGAGGAAACGCGATAGAAAAACTCTGCCTATTTCGAATTTTAATTAAATTATAATCGCCCTTTTACAGTTTACAATGAGTTGGAGGAAGATTTCCGCGTGGCGGTTCGTCTTATTCCTGATCAATCTGAATGGAATTCCTTCATCAAAGATGGATTGAAAATACCAGTGTTGAATACAAGTGCGACTAATGACGAGAGAATGAAAGATCTCAGAAGATGGAAAAGAATTAGAGGTATTACTATAAAATACAGTCATAGAGTATATTTCAGACATGTGCAACGTACGGCCCGCGGGCCAAATCCGACTCGCAGGGTAATTCAATCTGGCCCGCCTGATGCTGCCACAACCAAACCGAATTTGGATGTTTTAGCTAAAAATAGCTCAAGATATTGTTGAGATTGCGATTAAATTTAGTATTGGCACGAGGCTTATTGTTTTCTTATTTTGCTTTGTAACTGTAAATATTGTTCATAAAACGTTACTTTTTACGTCACACTTACATGACCCGCCAGTCTATAGATAAGCAAAATTTTGGGCCCCTGGTTCAAAAAACTTGCACACCCGTGATATAGATAATTCCTCGGCGCTCCGGAAGTATTCATAGCAAGATGACGCACAACCTGCTAACGTTAACCTGGTACACATACCATGTTCAGGATGGTACGTCATCTTGGTACGAATATTTACGGAGCACACATCCTTCTGCTAATTTACTGCCATGTCTTGGCATGGTTCGAAGGAGTTGTAGTAAGTGTTTTCCCGAGAATAATTTTAAGGGGCTGGTAAATATCTTGCTATTACACGTAAAACAAAATATCTGTAACCTTTAAAAAATGGGCGCTCCCGAAGTATGTGAACCAAGATGGCGGACACCGGAACGTAGTATGTGTTAGCCCATAATTTTACTTCAATATCCCTTATTTTATTATAAGTTCGGGGACTAGCCAAGTGACTCCCGTAGTATTTGTACCTGAAATTATGACCTAACCCCAACCTGGTACACACACTTCGGGAGTATCAAATATTTTACTATTAGAGATAAAACTATTTGTAACTAATAAAAATATATTAAAGTTCAACGCCTTAAAATTAGGGGGGTGTTAAAATTTTCGGAGGGGGGGGGGTGTTCTATATGGAAGGGATGGGGAATCGCAGGCCGTAGTAACTGCATGATAAATGAAAAAATTATTTAATAAATTATATTAGTATAATCTTCCCACACAAACACTTATAGTTCTTAGTAAAATTGATCTAATTAAATAATTTTTTCTTTTTTCTTTCTAATGATTTCTATACTTTTTCAGAGAAGGGAGCCACATCGGATAATTTTATTCTTATCATCCGCGAGCATTTCAAGAAGGACTCAAGCCTTGTACAAGGTAGGCATATAACAATGATTATCTGGTTTAGAATAAGTTTTACGTATTTATCCCAAGGGAAAGGAAAGCCGATGAGACGACGCAACCATATAGCGAACCACGGCCTCTCGCCCGGTTATCATTTCATGTCGGTTAGGGGGTTAGTTAGTTATTTATTTTCTAAAGCATGGACTTGGTGGAGAATCTGTAACCAACTAGCGATTACGTGAACCACCCTACCAAGAGAGTAATCACATATGCGGTGGCGAGCCTATTCATAACCCTTAGCACGATGAGCCACACCGCTGAAACCGTGAGAACTACATGAAAATATTCTATATCTTGTGGCCGAACTTGAGAGAAAACACTTTGTTTTTTTCTTTTTGCGTTCTATTATCACGTCATTATCACAGTCTGAGCATGCGTACATTCATAACAACTCATTTATACCGGTATCTTAAAACCCGATACCCCCTAACTGACGCATTTGCGTCGCGTGCAGACGTTTTGCAATGCTGGGTGTTAACCATGAGGTCTGGAATGTTTGTTATGGTTTTGCTTGAAAGGAAATCTTATTCCCCATACAACAATATAAAAATGAACTATATATGACATTTAGAAGTGATAAAATGTCGCTTACATATCACGCGTGTACTTCCCGCTGGGATATAAAAACGTCGCACAGCAAGAAAATAATTCCATAAACCTTGGCGTTGCGCTCTAAATAATAATACAAGTAGTCTGATACGGTGTTATTTTGAAGTACATTACATATGCCCCCAAAAATAACAAAAGTGGCCTTTCCACAAATCAAGAAGATATAAATATTACGAGTCGTTTTATGGCATCTGGCCAACGCACCAAAAGTGAGTTATATGAGGCGTTGTTATCGTTCAAATTGTCAATGTTCCACGATTATATGCTTGGATGATTCATAATAAACGTTTATTATGACTCACAAAGGCTCTCAGCACGATAAAACGTCAACAAATAACAGAACGATCGATCAATCATAGCCTGGCCTGATACGATGACTACTCCAATGGAAAATTTCCATTTGCGATCGAATGACGCAACCTATTCTCTCAGTTCAAGTATTGATTGAAAGAGAATAATGATGCGCATGCGAGTGTATAATCACATTTGAGCATTTCAAGAGAATAAGTCGTCCAACAGCTGACAGAATGAGAGAGGTGGAAATAAATTTTTTTTTTTGACGTTTCAAGATACGTCACGGCTTTCAGGCTGAGGTTACGGCCTTCCAGTGACATCTAGCATATAGTAATCAAAAAGACCTTTCCAGTGATATATAATAATCGATATATTTGATAAATTTGGGGGTCGTTTGACATGAATAAAAATGGGTATACAAAATTGGGCTCGATTGCGCGCCTGGAGGTGGATTTATATGAACAGACAATCGGAGGTGCTCTCGAAGTATTTGCACCATTTGATGACGCACAGCCTGAACGTAGTATGTGTACCAGGTTAGGGTTCACGGGTTGTGCGTCATCTTGGCACGAAAACTTCCGGAGCGCTAACTTCGGGAACCATTCCCCCAAATAAATATTTCTTTGGCAATGACTTGTTTTTTGGGATTGTTTCACAGCTTTTTCTCATGGATTTGAAAAGATTGCGGATGCGATAAAGAAAGGAAATATTCCACCCCCCAAAAAAACAAGTAAGTTTTTGCTCCATTTTCAAATTAATAAGATGTGGAAAACATATGTATCTGTATCGTCTTCCCTCTTTAATGACTAGGCTAAATAGGCAAATGACTACATAAATAGGCAAGTTTTGTAATCAATATTTATTTCCTATGCGCTCTGAATATTCGTACTCGACTCAATTTCATGCGAAATCTTATTTATTGCTAGATAGAATATTAGCTCATTTTTAGAAAGCACCCGCAAAAAAAAAACATCACAGCCAACGCTCATAATAAGGAAATTAGTAATTATCCAGTTGGGGTTCAAAATGCAGATTGCGCTGAAAATTCAATTTTTTTAAATAATTTCTAACCATAACTGGATATTTAATCCGTTTTTTATTTTAAAACGTGACGCGTTTGTTTTTCTCAAACGTCACATTTTTGCATTAGTGGCTTTATAAAAAGATCCTAAAATAACACTCATGAATGTGCTTTTTAAGTTTTCTTCAATATTGAAACTAGAATTCTGTTGGAAACCGAAGACTTATCGATCGAAGATTAGGGGATCCCCCAAAACAGTGGTCTTACTCCATAGTGACACCGTGTGTCCCATCACTAATTAGATAATAACTCGTTAATTATACGACATAATCCATCCAAAATCAATAGGCTTCTGATCCGAGCTATGATGAATGCACATGCAAAATTTAGAGCAGTTTGAATCTCGCTTTCGTGAGATATCGCGTGCATCTAACAGACATACAAACAAACAGACAAATACCTATCAACATTACTTATCTTAAGATCGATAAGTAATAAGACATTCTTCAGCTAATATTTGGTAGCTAAGGTATAGGGTGGTCTCTAGAAAATTAGTCAAACAAGTATTTAAATTTACAAAGAATAACTTTCAATAAAGTTTTTTTTTATTATGATATATCACACTCATAGATGCTCGAAATATCGTCCGTGCACTTCACAAAAGTGTCTTAACCTGGCAGAACCTCTAAAAGAAATAAAAACGTATTGCTAAAGAAATGAGTAAGCACGCATTTTATTCGCGATCCCATCTTACCCTAAAATTTTCTGCTTTTCTATCGACTACCTCATATTATTAATTTCTGTTTCTTATTGCTTTTAGCTAACTTAGGTTCAGTGACAGGAGACACCGTGATGATTGGTAATGAACACGTCCATTATTACAACCACTAAAGAAATGAAGCCAATGGGACCTGTAGACATGACGTTATATCCTTACTATTGTAAAAAACTCTATTTGTTTGCTTCCCACTATTTTATGCTTTGATTCAGTGTGTATATTTTCCTTTAGATGTGTGTGTTCTATTTTTTACAGTATTTACACCTTCTTGTTATATTTTGTGCTCCACTCAATTTTTACAAAGTAACAAATATTACCAAGATAGCTATAATTACTTATCGATTTTCAGATAGGTTAGTATGTTGATAGGTATTTGTCTGTTTGATGCACACGAAAGCGAGGTTGAATCTTCTCCAAATTTTGTATGTGAATTCATCATATCTCGGACCAGAAGCCTATTGGTTTTGGATGAATTATGTCGTATAATTAGCGAGGTATTAATTAATTAGTGATGGGACGTGGTGTCACTATAAGGTCATGAATCGAAACCGCAGTTTCGATCGATAAGTCTTCGGTCTCTAATCGGTATTCTCGTTATCAACTTCTTCAAAGCCTTGCAAATATCCTTGGTTTAGCAAAAAAATGTTTTGTTTGAATTTTTACTTCGGGATTTTTCGCCTCAATTTTTTCTGAATAAAACTGATTTCAATGTCTTCTCAAGCCATATAAGCCTCAATTATTTTGAATTTTTATCTGGACTTGCACAATAAAAAAATGATTTGATTAATTTTGTACTCCAGGATATTTTGCTTAAACCAATTTCTGATAGAACTTTAATGACTTTTCAACCATTTAAACTTCAACTGATTTATGGCCTGTGTATTTTGAGGAATAAAATTTAATATTGCGTGTATCAAGTTGCTCAAAAAGCGAAAGTAATTTAGTCATACAGGTTCAGTTTAGTTGGCAGGTCGAAATGCGACAGACTATCAAAAGAAGATAGATGAACTGTATAGAAAGAATATAGTCGAAGAAATCTGATTTGTCAGTACACATTCGGAATGCAAATATCCGAAGTATTAGTAAATTGAAGATACAAAAAAATGGCCACCCATCACATATAATTGGCAAAAACGAAAAATCAGCAAATTAAACAGAACCGAATCTATTCCTAACTCAAGTAGCAAAGCACCCAGACCAATACAAGACAACACGAATAACGTGAAAGTAGCAATCTGGAAGATCTTTTTTTTTTGCCCGTTTTGAAAACTTTACCGCAAATGAAAATTGGGAGTTTTTGGCTGCGATTTTGGATTTGAGGCCTATTTGACGTAGACAGGTATGCATTTATTTCATTTAATTTCATATTATCTCGAGCAGGGGGAAAGACGTACCAGAGAAGAATGTCAGACAACGTGAAAGACGTCGCAGACATAAGCATGCTTGAGTTGCTCAGAATGGCACAAAACCGGAAACAATGGCGGCGATTCGATAACAATTAAAGACCGCATACCCCATACACCACTGTGAAGCTAGCAGCACTTTCAGCCAGAATATTTTTACACATTGAATATAGGTTCCACGCGCATATAGTGTTCACTTATAGGTAAATATGAAAATTGAAAATGCTGATCAAAATATAATATTGACACGAAAATAGATGAAAAATCTTTAAACTGAATGAATACATTATATTTAACAAGAAAATAGTGTTTAAAAAAAGACTAACTAAGCGAAAAATGAATTTTCAGGTATTCCGCAAATACAAAGTTTCGGAAAATTATCCTTTTTGGAACCTCGATTCCTCGAAAACCGCCAATAAAGGCAGCACCACGACACATTTGGAGAAAAGCAGATACCCTATAAATCCGATTTTTCTATAACAGAACAGTAGCAGTACGTTTTCGCTTGACCATATATATTACCAAACATATCGTGTAATCTAAATTTTAATAACGGCATGGACGTAACAAATTTAAAATTGATTTTGTATTTCAAATAAATTTGCTAGATAATGGATAAAATATCATTTTCTCTTTGTCACACATTAATACTGTACATCTTTTAAACTTGGAATACGTTGCGGGAAGTATAAAACAGCAAAAAAACATTTGCGACTCCTAGTGGATTCTGTCCTGGATTACAAAAAATTATCGTTTTTAAAATGGCGATTTTTCGAAAACCGCCAATAAAGGCAGCACTACGACATATTCGGATAAAAGCACATACATTATAGATTCGATTTTATTATGCCAGAACAGTAGCAGCACGTTTTGACTTGACAATATATAATACCAAACATAGCGTATATTCCTCGATTTTTAAAACAACGGTACGTAACATATTAAAAAAGGGTTTGTATTTCAACTAAAGTTGCAGGATAATTGATCAAATATCTTTTTCTCTTTGTCGCACATCAATACTGTACGTCTATTAAAGTTAGAATAAGTTTCAGAAAGTATAAAGTAATAATAAAAAAAATTTTGCGCCCCCCTTGAATTAGTTTGAGAATTTCGAAAATTATCGTTTTTGAAATGGCGATTTCTCAAAAACCGCCAATATAGGCAGCACTACGACACATTCGGAGTAAAGCAGATACCTTATAGATTTGATTTCATTATGTCAGAACTGTAACAGCACGTTTTGAATTGGCCATATATAATACCAAACATAGCGTGTATTCAAACTTTTATAAACAATGCAGACGTAACATATTTAAAAACGGTTTGGTATTTCAAGTAAATTTCCTAGATAATTTATCAAACATCTTTTTCTCTTGGACATACATATATACTATACGTTCATTAAACTTGGAATAAGTTGCGGAAAGTATAAAATACCAAAAAGCATTTTACGTCCTCTTGTGGATTATTTTCAAAATTTCAAAAAAATTATCGTAATTGAAATAGCGATTTCTCGAAAACCGCCAATAAAGGCAGCACTACGACACATTTGGATATATTTATGTCCAAGAGAAAACGATGTTTTATAAATTATCTAGGAAATTCATTTGAAATACCAAACCGTTTTTAAATATGTTACGTCTGCATTGTTTATAAAAGTTTGAATACACGCTATGTTTGGTATTATATATGGCCAAGTAAAAACGTGCTGCTACTGTTCTGTCATATTGAAATCAAATCTATAAGGTATCTGCTTTGCTCCGAATGTGTCGTAGTGCTGCCTCTATTGGCGGTTTTTGAGAAATCGCCCTTTCAAAAACGATAATTTTTCGAAATTCTGAAAAGGATCCGCAAGAGGGCGTCAAATCATTTTTGGCATTTTAGGATTTTCACAATAATTCCAAGTTTAATAAACGTACAGTTTTCTTGTATACCCAAGAAAGGAAAGTATTTGATGAATTTTCCAGTAAATTTAGTTGAAATACCGAGCCGTTTTTAAATATGTCACATCTACATAGTTGATAAAATTGAAAATATACGCTATGTTCGGAATTATATATGGCCAAGTCAAAACGTGCTGCTACTGTTGTGACATAATAAAATCGAATCTATAAGGTATCTGCTTCTCTACAAATGTGTCGTAGTGCTGCCTTTATTGGTGGTTTTTGAGAAATCGCTATTTCAATTACGATAATTTTTTGAAATTTTGAAAATAACCCACAAGAGGACGTAAAATGCTTTTTGGTATTTTATACTTTCCGCAACTTATTCCAAGTTTAATGAACGTATAGTTTAAATGTATGTCCAAGAGAAAAAGATGTTTGATAAATTATCTAGGAAATTCATTTGAAATACCAAACTGTTTTTAAATATGTTACGTCTGCATTGTTTATAAAAGCTTGAATACACGCTATGTTTGGTATTATATATGGCCAAGTCAAAACGTGCTGCTACTGTTCTGACATAATGAAATCAAATCTATGAGGTATCTGCTTTTCTCCGAATGTGTCGTAGTGCTGCCTTTATTGGCGGTTTTTGAGAAATCGCCCTTTCAAAAACGAAAATTTTTTGAAATTCTAAAAATGATCCACAAGAGGGCGTCAAATCATTTTTTTGCATTTTAGGATTTGTACAATAATTCCAAGTTTGATAAACGTACAGTTTTGTTGTATACCCAAGAAAGGAAAGTATTTAATGCATTTTCCAGTAAATTTAGTTGAAATACCGAGCCTTTTTTAAATATGTCACATCTACATAGTTAATAAAATTGAAAATATACGCTATGTTCGGAATTATATATGGCCAAGTCAAAACGTGCTGCTACTGTTCTGACATATTAAAATCGAATCTATAAGGTATCTGCTTCTCTCCAATTGTGTCGTAATGCTGCCTTTATTGGTGGTTTTCGAGAAATCGCTATTTCAATTACGCTAATTTTTTGAAATTTTGAAAATAATCCACAAGAGGACGTAAAATGCTTTTTGGTATTTTATACTTTCCGCAAATTATTCCAAGTTTAATGAACGTATAGTATATATGTATGTCCAAGAGAAAAAGATGTTTGATAAATTATCTAGTAAATTTATTTGAAATACCAAACCGTTTTTAAATATGTTACGTCTGCATTGTTTATAAAAGTTTGAATACACGCTATGTTTGGTATCATATATGGCCAAGTCAAAACGTGCTGCTACTGTTCTGACATATTGAAATCAAATCTATAAGGTATCTGCTTCTCTCCAAATGTGTCGTAGGGCTGCCTTTATTGGCGGTTTTCGAGAAATCGATATTTCAATCACGATAATTTTTCGAAATTTTGAAAATATTCCACAAGAGGACGTATAATGCTTTTCGGTATTTTATACCTTCCGCAACTTATTCCAAGTTTAATGACGTCCTTTCAAATACGATATTTTTTTAAAAACTTCGAAAAATATCCACAAGAGGGCGTCAAATCATTTTTTGTTATTTTAGGATTCGCCGTCTTATTCCAAGTTTAATGAACTTACAGTTTTGATGTATGACCAAGATAGAAAAGTGTTTGATGAATTATCCAGTAAATTAAGTTGAAACACCTAACCGTTTTTAAATATGTTACATCTACATAGTTGATAAAATTGAAAATTATACGCTATGTTTGGTATTATATATAACCAAGTCATAACGTGCTGCTACTGTTCTGACATAATAAAATCGAATCTAGAAGGTATCTGCTTTTTTCCGAATGTGTCGTAGTGCTGCCTTTATTGGCGGTTTTTGAGAAATCGCTATTTCAAAAACGATAAAATTTCGAAAATTTGAAAATAATCAACAAGAGGGCGAAACAGGATTTTCCGTTATTTCATACTTTCCGCAACTCATTCCAAGTTCAATGGACGTACAGTATATATGTATGTCCAAGAGAAAAAGATGTTTGATAAATTATCTAGGAAATTTAGTTGAAATACCAAACCGTTTCTAAATATCTTACGTCTGCATTGTTTATAAAAGTTTGAATACACGCTATGTTTGGTATTATATATGGCCAAGTCAAAACGTGCTGCTACTGTTCTGACATAATAAAATCAAATCTAAAAGGTATCTGCTTTACTCCGAATGTGTCGTAGTGATGCCTTTATTGGCGGTTTTTGAGAAATCGCCCTTTCAAAAACGATAATTTTTCGAAATTCCGAAAATAATCCACAAGAGGGCGTCAAATCATTTTTTGGCATTTTAGGATTTGCACAATAATTCCAAGTTTAATGAACATACAGTTTTGATGTATGACCAAGAGAGAAAAGTTTTTGATGAATTATCCAGTAAATTAAGTTGAAATACCTAACCGTTTTTAAATATGTTCATCTACATAGTTGATAAAATTGAAAATTATACGCTATGTTTGGAATTATATATGGCCAAGTAAAAACGTGCTGCTACTGTTCTGACATATTAAAATCGAATCTATAAGGTATCTGCTTTTCTCCAAATGTGTCGTAATGCTGCTTTTATTGGCGGTTTTCGAGAAATCGCTATTTCAATAACGATAATTTTTAGAAATTTTGAAAATAATCCACAAAAGGACGTAAAATGCTTTTTGGTATTTTATACTTTCCGCAACTTATTCCAAGTTTAATGAACGTACAGTATATATGTATGTCCAAGAAAAGAAGATGTTTGATTATTTATCTAGTAAATTTAGTTGAAATACCAAACGTTATTTGAATAATTTACGTCTGCATTGTTTATAACTTTTTGAATACACGCTATGTTTGGTATTATATATGGCCAAGTCAAAATATGCTGCTACTGTTCTGACATAATGAAATCAAATCTATAAGGTATCTGCTTTTATCCAAATGTATCGTAGTGCTGCCTTTATTGGCGGTTTTTGAGAAATCGCCCTTTCAAAAACGATATTATTTTGAAATTCCGAAAAAAATCCACAAGAGGGCGTAAAATGATTTTTTGTTATTTCATACTTTCCGCAACTCATTCCAAGTTTAATGCACTAACAGTATATATGTATGTCCAAAAGAAAAAGATGTTTGATAAATTATCTAGTAAATTAGTTGAAATACCAAACGGTTTTTAAATATGTTACATCTGCATTGTTTATAAAAGTTTGAATACACGCTATGTTTGGTATTATATATGGACAAGTCAAAACGTGCTGCTACTGTTCTGACATAATGAAATCAAATATATAAGGTATCTGCTTTTCTCCGAATGTGTCGTAGTGCTGCCTTTATTGGCGGTTTTTGAGAAATCGCTGTTTCAAAGAGGATAATTTTTCGAAAATCTGAAAATAATCAACAAGAGGGCGTAAAATGATTTTTTCGGTATTTCATACTTTGCGCAACTCATTCCAAGTTTAATGGACGTACAGTATGTATGTATGCCAAAAGAAAATGATGTTTGATGAATTATATAGTAAATTTAGTTGAAATACCAAACGTTTTTTGAATATGTTACGTCTGCATTGTTTATAAAAGTTTGAATACACGCTATGTTTGGTATTATATATGGCCAAGTCAAAACGTGCTGCTACTGTTCTGACATAATGGAATCAAATCTATAAGATATCTGCTTTTCTCCGAATGTGTCGTAGTGCTGCCTTTATTGGAGGTTTTTGAGAAATCGCCCTTTCAAAAACAATAATTTTTCGAAATTCCGAAAAGGATCCACAAGAGGGCGTCAAATCATTTTTTGGCATTTTAAGATTTGCACACTAATTCCAAGTTTATTGAACGTACAGTTTTGTTGTATACCCAAGAGAGGAAAGTATTTGATGAATTTTCCAGTAAATTTAGTTGAAATACCAAACCCTTTTTAAATATGTCACATCTACATAGTTAATAAAATTGAAAATATACGCTATGTTTGGAATTATATATGGCCAAGTCAAAACGTGCTGCTACTGTTCTGACATATTAAAATCGAATCTATAAGATATCTGCTTTTCTCCAAATGTTCCGTAATGCTGCCTTTATTGGCGGTTTTCGAGAAATCGCTATTTCAATAACGATAATTTTTTGAAATTTTGAAAATAATCCACGAATAGACGTCAAATGCTTTTTGGTATTTTATACTTTCCGCAACTTATTCCAAGTTTAATGAACGTACAGTATATATGTATGTCCAAGAAAAGAAGAGGTTTGATAAATTATCTAGTAAATTTAGTTGAAATACCAAACGTTTTTTGAATATGTTACGTCTGCATTGTTTATAAAAGTTTGAATACACGCTATGTTTGGTATTATATATGGACAAGTCAAAACGTGCTGCTACTGTTCTGACATAATGAAATCAAATCTATGAGCTATCTGCTTCTCTCCGACTGTTTCGTAGTGCTGCCTTTATTGGCGGTTTTTGAGAAAGCGCTGTTTCAAAAAGGATAATTTTTCGAAAATTTGAAAATAATCAACAAGAGGGCGTAAAATGATCTTTTCGGTATTTCATACTTTCCGCAACTCATTCCAAGTTTAATGGACGTACAGTATATATGTATGCCGAAAGAAAATGATGTTTGATAAATTATCTAGTAAATTTAGTTGAAATACCAAACGGTTTTTAAATATGTTACGTCTGCATTGTTTATAACATTTTGAATACACACTATGTTTGGTATCATATATGACCAAGTCAAAACGTGCTGCTACTGTTCTGACATAATGGAATCAAATCTATAAGGTATCTGCTTTTCTCCGAATGTGTCGTAGTGCTGCCTTTATTGGCGGTTTTTGAGAAATCGCCCTTTCAAAAACGATATTTTTTTGAAATTCCGAAAAAAATCCACAAGAGGGCGTAAAATCATTTTTTGTTATTTTTAGATTTGCCACTTATTCCAAGTTTAATGAACGTACAGTTGTGATATATGGCCAAGAGAGAAAAGTATTTGATGAATTATCCAGTACATTTAGTTGAAATACCAAACCGTTTTTAAATATGTTACATCTACATAGTTAATAAAATTGAAAATTATATGCTATGTTTGGTATCATGTATTGCCAAGTTAAAACGTGCTGCTACTGTTCTGACATATTAAAATCGAATCTACAGGGTATCTGCTTTTCTTAGAATGTGTCGTAGTGCTGCCTTTATCGGCGGTTTTGGAGAAATCGCCCTTTCAAAAACGATAATTTTGCGAAATTTATCAAAAAATCCACAAGAGGGCGTAATTTTTTTTTGGTATTTCAGACTTTCCTCAACTTATTCTAAGTTTGATAAAGTGCATTATTGTTGTGTGACATTGAAATACAAAATCAGTTTTAAATTTGTTGTATATACATTGTTTTAAAAATTGAAGAATATACGCTACGTTTAGTATTATATATGGTCAAGTAAAAACGTGCTGAGACTATTCTGACATATTGAAATCGAATCTTTGAGGTTTCTACTTTTCACCAATGGTGTTGCAATGCTGCCTTTATTGGAGGTTTCCATGAAACGACCATGTTACACGACGAAAATTCAGTCATTTTTAAACATCTCTCAAAGAATTATAAAAAAATTTTGTGCACTGTAACAGTCGCTTTAGCTTGTTTACTATATATTAACAATACGAGGAGTGTAGTTAATGATTGTTTTGCTTTAATTGCTATTGTGAAACTAATCAAAATATACACTTTCTTTTAAAAATCATTGGGAACATTTAATTTTACGCGTGGGTATTTTCTGCGATTCTGTCAGTCACAATTTCGTGTTTTGCTGCTAGCTTCACAGAGGTACCGCATACATTTTCCATGAGATGCGCTATATATGGGATTACAAGATTTAAGCGCAAAAAGGGGATTCAGAAAAGAGCATTGCAGAAACTGTATCAGTGTCAGACATGGGAAGCAGGATGCCTTATGGAAGCAGCACGGCGAAAAAAATATGAGGTGAGTTTGAAATATCAACCTTCACCTTCGTTGTTATGATTGCAGTGTAGTCAACAGGATAACGTGTCATTGATAAGCTTTTATATTCCTCGTTATCCAATGCTGATTGTACCAATTTCAGATTTTGCTACTCCAGCTACGGGATGTTGATCCGGTTGCATCCGAAGTCCGGTATCATTCAAGGTGCTCCCGAGGCTATACCCGATTTATGAGTGGAAAGGAAGAGTAATCATCTACAGAATTCAAAATGTTTTGTGAATAATTCATTGTACCAAGAATAATTGTGAACAAGGAGATATTTCGTTTAACATTATTAAACACCTATTTTCAAGAGATACATCAAACAGTTTGAGCTTGTTGATTCTCCTGTATATGGAATGCTCACTTTTTCAAACATTCCCCACCTGGAATTAAAAAAAAAAGATTAAAGCTACTGTGTATGGATTTGGAACTTATTTGACGGGTATACAATTTCATATTATCTCGAGGAGAGGGAAAGCCGCACCGACGATTCCTGGCGGATAACCAGTTCATGTCTGGTACGAAATTAGCCAGTTATTTGTTTCAGATTCATGCCGAAACATTGGAACTGCTTTGTCGCACAATGTACTTTTTACTGGATAAACTCGGACCAGTTTTGCAGGGCCCCTCTTAAAAAAGAGGTTTTGTCATATTATAAAAGATTCATTAAAACAGATGGCATAGATTGGACGCGTCTAAAATGTATCTGCCGATCGCAGTGGAGCCGCGTTCTCTCAAATCAGGGTAAAAAGTGATCCCGGCAGCAGGAATATGGTATGTTGCCGATCGTCCTACTATGCATACCCCAGAAGTCGTTTTCATTAAAACGATCTGCGTCTGCATGAAATGTATTTTTTTTTGCATTGGATTGCTCTGCGAGTTGTTCGTGTCTGCCGTTGACATATAGATGTATGTTTATGTCACAGACAGTTAACCTGGGCTAACACAGTGCGGTAACTAACTGTAATAGTATTATTCACATATTGCTATCTCATTTTCGGTATCTGGTCGCTTTCCGGTCCATACCACACTATTGTAGGCGACTTAGCTGTAGTATACCGGTATAGTTCTAATTGTACATGAACAGGAATCCGTTATTTCAACTTTTGTGAAGAAAGGACGACAGTTTCGAGAGGCAAACAAACAAAGATTTTGTGGTATCAAAAGGTAAGTATTAATATTATATATAGATTGGGTGCTTCAAATATGTTTCAAACTGGAACGCGTTGTGTAGTGTCGGGATGTAGCTACTCCCATGACAAGTCTAAGAAAGCAGGAAAGTCTGTGAGAACACAATTTTCTGTTTTTCGGCCCTATCTGGCGAAGATTCACGAGGAAAGGAAGCATCCGGAAGGGTTGTCGAATTTTCTATTGGTGATGGGGGGCACTGGCAGAATTGATAAAATCTCTGGCAATCCCGCCTTCGAGTGTGAGCATTTGAACAAGGTGCAGTTTTTATAATCATGTGCTCCTCAGCAACTGAACAGTTTTTATTTTAGAAAAAAATGAATAAATTCAAATTAAGGATCAATGAACTGCACCTGATAGTGTATGCTGATTTGTCGCACTTGATAACAGGCAGATATATTTTTTGTCTCTTCTTAAATTTCATTTTGTCTCCATAGACGTGTCGGAGTTACTTTTGTTAGTAAAAATTGTCGGATGTATTGTGCTTGTTTTAAAAACTTCACTTCAAATGAAGATCCGGACTTTTCGACGAAATACATCAGGAAAAAAAGAAATTGGAAATAAATGGAATGCTCACTTCTTCGAACATTCCCTACCTGCATTTTTAAGCTACTGTGCATTGATTCGGAACTCATTTGACAGGTAAGCATGTGAGACGACCACGTCTATAACTCTGTTTTATTCTGTATGCCCATATTTATTCTTACCACTTGAGTCACTAGTGAGCAGCTGTGTAACTTACTCTTTCAGCCGGTTTGTCAGACTGCCGGCAGTGTAGATAATTCTCTGTGTATTCGGTTATTATTATAGTGTTTTAATGCCGTGAATCTATGTAATTATTGTTGTAAAATGATATTAGTAGTACAGGTTTTCTATTTCTCCAGTTTGGCATAGCTATGTTTTCTAATTAGCTTGTATTTAACACTTCCGTAACTAGTCTATTCTCGCAGTTTATTTCCTGTGTGATTTCCGTATTTTTATGCGTATTTCCATGTATATTACGTGTTTGTCGATAAGATAGGATTTGTGTTGTATCTTTAGTGTCATACTAGTTATTCTTATGTATATCTGGGTGTGTTTTACCTGGTTTTTAGTATCCCATTATAAGTAAATAGTTCATGACTGTGACGTCATAGACCAATTCCGTATCTTGTGTTACGTATGTATCATACGGTATTTGTACTGTGTTTTTCATGTTTTTATTTATTTATTGTATTTCTAATTGGAGTATTTGGTTGTATTAAGTTCTTACAGGTGTATAATTAATCTAGTTAGTTAAATTAGTTACTCTGCTGTATTTGGAACCGCAAGAAGATTATTTCGTGATTGACATCTAGTGCAACTTCAGTGTCCAATAAGCTGGCAGAAAGAACCTGAGTGGTGATATCAATTTTGGTACGCCACATATACGAATTTTTGGCGAGCACACGCCAGGATTTAATATTTGACACAGGGACTATTAAGACTAAGCCGATTAGGTAGGCTAGTCTGTGACGGATAATATTTGGACAATATTGGAAATTTGAGGTTGCCAATTTTTTTTTAATTGCGGTTGCCTGATATTTTGGAAAATGGTTAAGAGAAGAAAGATTGTACCGGCACCAAAGGAAGCCAAAGAGGAGAATGAACTTTTGCATCTGCAAATACAGGTATTGAAGGCGAAATTGAGGGAATCAGAGGACAAGCAAGAGGATACTGACAGCCGTTTGCAGCTGATGGACAGTCGTATACAGCAGATAGACGGTTGTGTACAACAGATTGGAAGTCAACTAGAATCAGTTGAACTCCAAAATACAAAAATGGGCTCGTCTTTCGATAATATCTACAGCATGCTTCAAGATATTACTGGCATGATTAAACCAGGTGGAGTTTCTGATCCTGAGGAAACAAAGTCCATGTCACATGACCCAAATGTCAGCCTGATCACTTCAACACCAGCAACGGTTGTTCCAAAAACAGCGCCTGCTCTTAAAGATGATGAAATTTCTGGTTTTGGATCAGAAGATGGACAGCCAGAAGGGAAGCGTAACGCGTTTTCGCAGACATTAGAAGTGAAATTTGCAGAGAATGGTCATGTGAGTAACCTTGCACCTACACTTCCTTTTTTGATCAATAATGGTAATGATGGCCCAAATGTTGTCAGAAGACAACTTAGTACTAGGCTGAAAATGGTTACAGTGGCTACACAATCAGCTCCATCAGTGAGCGCTAGCAGTGTCCTAAATGCCAATGTTAATCGTAGTGTTCTCAATAGCACAGCTAATGCTACGATGATGGCAAGAAATGTCAAAAAGCCGATGTATTTCGATGGGTCCACTGTCATGGCGTGGCCTAGTTATTTATGCCATTTTGAATTGGTTACCAGTTATAATCAGTGGGATGATGACACTGCGGGATTGGAATTGGCTACTTGCATAACAGGTCAAGCTCTAAATGTATTGAAAGATTTACCAGATATGAAACGTACTAGCTATCGTGATATTGTGGCTCATTTTAACCATTTCTTTAAACCTGCCGGAAATGAGAGTTCATACCGTACTACATTTCATTGTCGTAGGATTAAGCCAAATGAAGCACCGCGGGATTATGGTAACAAATTGAAAGAGCTTGTTATTCTTGCTTACCCAAATCTTGATATTGCTGATCAAGATGATATTTTGAAATCGCAGTTTCTCGCCGGTTTAACCGATGAAAGCATGATCAAACATGTTACCATGCAACAGCCTGATACTTTTGAAAAGGCTCTGTCTCTTGCGACACTGTATTACTCTGTTGATTCGAACCACTCTGAGAGGAAAGACATGCCTAAACCGCGCATTGCAGCAATGAAACATTGTAATACTGGTAGTGTGGCTAACCAGCAAAACGACATATCTTTCGAAGGCAGTATTGGCGAGCGCATTCTAGCAAAACTGGATGAGATCATAGGATATGTTAAGCCGCGCACTAATAACAATCGCAATTTTGATAGTACACCACGCAACCCGTGTCCTCGATGTGGTAAACATGGTCATTGGGGCAGGGATTGCAAGGCATGTTTCAATTGCAAGCAGACTGGTCATCTTAAACGGGATTGTCCACATCTTCAGAATCCCGCTGAGTCTGCCACAGCTGCTTCTTCGACCGCAAATTTAAACGACACTCAGCGGGCTTGAGGTCCTCAGTGTCCGCTGAATTATTACTTGATGACGGACCAACGAACCAGAATATAGACCTGAATATTTGTTCCTTTCAATATGACAATAGTTGGCATGCGAATGTACTTGTAAACAATCAACCGTTCAATTTTCTTGTAGATAGTGGTGCTATGACTACTCTTATTGACATTTCCATCTTTGAGGCTATAGGTGGGAAGGAAGCACAATTGACACCGCTCGAAGAATATCTTGTTGCAGTGGGAGGGCATGATTTATCACCACTGGGTACATTGTAGGTTGATTTATCGATTGATTTGTTTGTATCACGACGCACTGTGATTGTTGCCAACTTAGGCATGACTAATGGTATTTTAGGCATGGATTATCTCCGAGAACATGACTGTGTTCTTTACTTATCATCGGGACACATGATGATAGGGGGTCATGAAATCAAACTCTTTACTGAAAAGTCTGTACCGTATTGCCGTGTAACTGTTCGAGAAGATATTACTATACCGCCATATTCTAAGGTTGTTATCCCTGCACGACTTAGTCGCCCATGGCCGAAAAGCATGGTGTCTGATGTTGCAGCTCTTGTTGAACCGCTGAATTCTTCTTTCCTTGCTGATGGCGTTCAGCTGATCTCTTCTGTGGTGGATCCTGGAAAGTCCACTGTTCCAATTCTTGCAGTCAACCAGAAAGGCAGACAACTTAAGATCAGGGCTGGATCTTTGCTTGGTATTGCACACCCTAAACTTGTAGCACCGATTCAAGTTGACGAATCCGAAAGGGTTATAGCTTCTGAATTACCAGAACATCTACATGACATGGTCAATTCCGTTGAGGATCTAACCCCGAATCAACGTGAACAGTTGGTCAACTTGATTTGTGAATTCCATGATGTATTTGTAGGACCAGATGGTGAACTTGGCCGTACTTCAGCAGCAAAGCATAGGATCATCACAACCACACCACAGCCGATTCGGCAGGCTCCTCGTCGAATGGGGTGGGCGCGTAGGAAGATAGCCGAAGAAGTTGTTGATAATATGCTGGCTCAGGATGTCATAGAACCCAGCGATTCCCCATATTCTTCTCCCATTGTCCTAGTTCCCCAAAAGGATGGTTCTACTAGATTTTGTGTGGACTTCAGATTGCTTAATGACGTCACATACAAAGACGCATATCCCTCGCCGCGTATTGAGGATATCATTGAGTCCTTAAACGGAGCCCAATGGTTCTCAACTCTTGATCTCGCAAGCGGAGGTTGATCCTGCAGACCGCGAAAAGACAGCATTCAGCATCCCTGGCCGTGGACATTTTCACTTTGTGGTGATGCCATTTGGTTTAGCGAATGCTCCCGCAACATTCGAACGTATGATGGACAATATCCTTGGTGATCTCCTGTGGAATGGGTGTTTCAATTTTCTTGATGATGTTTTGGCTCATGGTAGTGATTTCTCAATGGCACTCTCCAATCTTCGGGAAGTTTTTACAAGACTTCGCCGTGCCGGTTTACGATTGAAGCCCTCAAAATGTAAACTTTTCCGTCGAAGCACCTCTTAACTTGGTTATCTTATTTCATCTGAAGGTGTCTGTTGCGACCCCGGAAATGTTGCAGCTATCAAAGAATGGAAAACGCCTAATTCTGTCAGCGATATTCGCAGTTTTCTAGGCACAGCGAATTACTACCGGAAGTTTGTTCAAGATTATTCAACAATTGCTGGACCTCTTATTCGATTGACCAGGAAGAATATTTCCTTTGTATAGAGTACTGAATGTCAAAAGGCTTTTGAAACTTTGAAGCATTGTCTGACATCTGCCCCAATTCTTAGCTTTCCGAGGACAATCGGCGAATTTGTATTGGATACTGATGCCAGTGGTTTTGGGATTGGTGCAGTGTTATCTAAAGTTCAGGACGACAATGAACGTGTACTTTCTTATGCCAGTAAGACAATGTCCAAGTCTCAACGTAGATACTGTGCTACACACCGAGAACTATTAGCTGTGGTGTGGGCTGTTCGTCACTTCAGTCATTTTCTTCTCGGGAGACCGTTCAGAATTCGCACAGATCATGCTGCTCTCAAATGGTTGATCAATTTTCGTGAACCTCAAGGAATGTTAGCAAGATGGATATTAACACTTGGTGCTTATGACTTTAAGATTGAACACAGACCTGGCGTAAAACATGGCAATGCTGATGGATTGTCACGCCAAGTTCGCAAATGCAAACGAGAAGATTGTTCTGATTGTGGTACCAATGGAGATGTAACTGTGAATAAGGTTATTGTGGGTGCAATCTCAAAACAGCCCAGTCAATCATCATCAGACTGTTCCGATTGTAATTGGTTAGATGCATACACAGATGAGCAAATTAAATCTTGGCAAAGTGAAGATCCAGATATTCCTGCTGTTTTGAAATGGAAACAACTTACTGCTCAGAAACCTGATATTCAAGAATACATGCCTGAATCAACAGTGACCAAACGTTTAATGTCGCAGTGGGACTTGATTTTTGTAGATAATGGACTTCTCTATCGTCGTTGGATACCTGATTGTAAATCGGAGGAATCGCATATCCAATTGATTGTTCCATCAAATTTGAGGCACGATTTGTTTCATAAGCTCCATTCTTTGCGCACTGCAGGTCATCTTGGTGCTAATCGGACTTTCAAGAGTATGAGGCGCAGATTTTATTGGCCCTGTTTCAAAAGGGACATTCTCAGATGGTGCAAATCTTGTGCTTCAACAAAGATGCTTTACGGAAGAAGACAGGGAGATTTGAAACAACTTATATCTGGAGCTCCTATGGAAAGGATTGCCATTGATTTTCTTGGACCATTGCCAGTGACTGAAAATGGCAACGAACACATTTTGGTTCTGTCGGACTATTTCTTCAAGTTGGTAGAATGTTTGGCTTTACCAAATCAGCGAGAGGACACTACTGCTGATGCATTGGTTACCCAATTCTTTTCAAGATTTGGGGTACCAAGAATTCTCCACTCAGATCAAGGAAGAGACTTTGAATCGAAATTGTTTTCAGAAATGTGCCAATTGTACGGGATTCAAAAGACTCGAACAACTCCATATCATCCTCGTTCAGATGGACAAGTTGAACGTTTCAACAGGACTATACAACAAATGTTGAAAGCTTTTGTAAATGAGAATCGAAATGATTGGGACGATCATCTCCCATACCTTTGCATGGCATATCGCTCCACTGTACATGATAGTACAGGATATTCACCGAACAAGTTAATGCTTGGACGAGAAATCGAGATGCCTGTTGATGTTATGTTTGGCAAACCAGAGTCATCAACTCATCCTTGTTACACTGAATTTGTCGAATGGTTTTCCTGTGCAACTGAAAAAGCTTTTCTTCATGCTAGGCAACATCTAAATGCTGCTGCAACCAGACAAAAGCGAAATTTTGATCTGGGTGTTAAACCACTTACTTTCCAGAGAGATGAATTGGTGTGGTATTATTATCCACCTAAGCATCGCAAGCTGAGTATTCCTTGGATTGGACCTGATCGAATTGTAGACTGTTTACCTAATCACTTGTATAGGATTCAGAAGAATTCTGGAACACGTTCTCGAATTGTACATGTTGACAAGTTAAGACCTTACCTTCATGAAGATGAAGAAGACAATGTTATTGACTTAACTGGATTTGATATTTTACCTGATGTGGAACCTATTATGGAAAATGATGAGCAGATTGCTCATGATATATTTGAAGAATTAGACACTGTACCAGAAGAAGTTACAGTTGATGCGAACTCTGATAATAACCAACGTACTAGGCGAAGGCCTAGATATTTGGATGATTACATTTGATTTGACTGTGATAATGCTTTTAACAATTTATTGTTTTGATTTTAGATAGACATTTCATTTGAGTGTACAGTTCTTTAAAGTTTCTTCACATTTTTATGGATTTTCAATTTTGAAGATGGAAAATTCCTATGTAATTTCCCATCTGAAAAAGGGGGGAGTAATGAGACGACCACGTCTATAACTCTGCTTTATTCTGTATGCCCATATTTATTCTTACCACTTGAGTCACTAGTGAGCAGCTGTGTAACTTACTCTTTCAGCCGGTTTGTCAGACTGCCGGCAGTGTAGATAATTCTCTGTGTGTTCGGTTATTATTATAGTGTTTTAATGCCGTGAATCTATGTAATTATTGTTGTAAAATGATATTAGTAGTACAGGTTTTCTATTTCTCCAGTTTGGCATAGCTATGTTTTCTAGTTAGCTTGTATTTAACACTTCCGTAACTAGTCTATTTTCGCAGTTTATTTCCTGTGTGATTTCCGTATTTTTATGCGTATTTCCATGTATATTACGTGTTTGTCGATAAGATAGGATTTGTGTTGTATCTTTAGTGTCATACTAGCTATTCTTATGTATATCTAGATATGTTTTACCCGGTTTTTAGTATCCCATTATAAGTAAATAGTTCATGACTGTGACGTCATAGACCAATTCCGTATCTTGTGTTACGTATGTATCCTACGGTATTTGTACTGTGTTTTTATTTGTTTATTGTATTTCTAATTGGAGTATTTGGTTGTATTAAGTTCTTACAGGTGTATAATTAATCTAGTTAGTTAAATTAGTTACTCTGCTGTATTTGGAACCGCAAGAAGATTATTTCGTGATTGACATCTAGTGCAACTTCAGTGTCCAATAAGCTGACAGAAAGAACCTGAGTGGTGATATCAATTTTGGTACGCCACACATGTGTTGTAAGAAATGTTTGCATGTATTTTATGGAACTTTAAGTCCTTCACTTTAAGCACCGTTAAGTTAGTCACGCTTTATGATTTTACATTGCCCATCTTTGCTGTGACGTAATAAGTCACTTCTTTCCCCGCGTTTTACGGTCTTCCAGAATTTTCCTTGCCACGAGGTAGACGCTCGTTGCGCTTTGCGTATTAAGGAGGATGCTGTGCGATTATATATTTTATTAATGATAGGTTTATCTATATTTGGGGTTGGACTTATGCTATGCGTTACATATTGATTAACAGGGGGTGTTACGTTGTAAACGTACGTTTGTCGTATATTTTACCACTGTATGCAGTGCATCGTGCTCTGCCTTGCACCCAATCATTGTAGACCCATTATTACCCTTTGTTTGTAGCGTAAATTAGTATTATTATCTATTGTCTGTTTTAGCGTTTTCCTTTCGGTCATTTGCATCACGTATTCGTCGTGTAAAGAGTCGCAGATATTTGTCTGTATTGTGGACTGTTTATTTATCTGTTATATATTTTAATTGTATTAGCCTCCCGGATCGGAAAACATTTGGGTGAGAAATTTGCCTTTTGTTGTTGTTATATGCTTTGACTTATGTTAATCAATTTTGTTTTATTTATTTAAGAAAACCGCTGTTCTTTGCCAAGAATATAAAGAAGTGATTTATGCACGTGTCTTGTTTGTGGACAAAGGGGCTGAGAGTGGCGCGTTCGATACGTTTTCATTGTGTCTCGTCGATATAGATTCCGGGCTATCAAAAGACGTGACATAAAAGTTTTCAAACGGGCTTCAAAATTCAAACGATTTCAAGTTTCCAAACATAATTTGTGAAGTTTTCAATGATATTAACGTTAATACCAAAATTCTCAAGTTTTCAACCAAAGGGTTTCAAACATTAATTCGGGTTCTCAATAATGGCAACCGGTGGTAGGTCGGATGACCAACATCAGGCAATGATTAGCAATGCTCCTGGCAGTTTTAATGAATTTAAAACTCATCTAGATGTTTGCAGGAGTTCCAGTGACGTTAACGACGTGAGTTCTTCAGCGTCATCGACTTTCTCCGTCCGGAATGCAAGAGTGAAGTTGGAGCTGGCACGCCTAAAGGCCCGTCAAGAAGAAGAACTCTCAGCTTTAGAATACGACTTGCGTAAGCTTCAGACAAGACACGCTTTACAGGCTGCTGAAACAGAATCAAAGGTTTGGGAAATGAGCGATGACGAATTTTTGCGGTGGGTAACAGTAGATAGAATTAGGCACGACAATAGCGTGAAATCCCGTGATTTCCCACCTAAATCACAGCTCATTGATAACGGTCGTGAAAATACTCCACGGCGTTTGCCGACTTTGCCTACACACACAGCTGATAGTAGCTCAGCTAATCCTGTGCCTCCACGTTTGAACCATGCTTTACATCGCAGAACTGTCGATCTACCCAAACCGGAAATTGCAAAATTTTCAGGTGATCCAATGGAATATTATTCCTTGATCCGCAACTTTAAGGCCCATGTTACAGACCTTGTAGATGATGATAACGTACGTCTGAGTTATTTGTTACAGCTGTGCCAGGGCGAAGCGAAAAATGCCATTGATCATTGCTCAATGATGGAACCGAGTCGCGGATATCGCGAAGCTATGAGAGAGCTGAAGAATGAATATGGTAAAGATCGTGTCATTTCCCGCACCTGTTTGGACAGGCTGAAGCGTGGTCCGAAGTTGAACTTTGACGACGCGAAAGGTATGCAAGCGTATGCGCGACTGATGCGGAAATGTGGCTTAGTTCTTGGAGAAATCAGTGAGTACGACAATCTTAATAATTTTGACAATTTGCTGGCCATTGTTAAACGATTGCCACCAGAGTCGCAAAACGCTTGGGATTTCAAAGTGGCAACAATTTTAGAAACGGAGGATCGTGAAGCTAGTTACAACGACCTCTCTAAATTTGTCACCGAGCAAGCTAATGTTTCAAGATCAGACTTTCGTTTTGCCCGAAGAGATAGAAGGCAATCAAATTATTATGAAAATTCTAAGGCGAAAGGTAGTGCTTTTGCTATTTCTGCTAGTGGTTCAAATTGGCACTGCCCGTGTTGTAATTTCTCTCACGAATTATTCAACTGTAAGAAATTTAAAGTCCTTTCATGGTACGAACGATATAACGTGGCTAGACGGAATCAGTTGTGCTTCAAATGCTTAAGACGAGGGCATATGTTTAGACAGTGCACCCAGAATGAAAGTTGCCCCATTCACGATTGTAAGTATCCGTTCCATCATGTTTTGTTGCATCGCGATTTCGAGACACCTACACGGCGAGATGGTATTAGTAAACAGACTTGTTCCGTCGGTACCTCGATGAACCATGCGGATCACGACGTTCACGCTAATAAATTGACGCCCGCAAAGCAACAAGGGAACACCGGTGTTTACATGAATATCGTCCCGGTGACAGTAACTGCTGGCAACAGGGCTTTCGATACATACGCTCTTTTGGACTGCGCTTCTACAACCACCATGTGTAGTGTGAAATTGATGAACAAATTAAATCTAACCGGGGTGCCTATAGATGTTACATTGCAAACTGTTGGTAATCGTCCCAAATGTGTTAAAGCAAAGAAGTTGTCCCCTCTACTCGTTAAAGGAATTGACGGACATGACGAATGCATTGAATTGCCCAATGTATTGTGCGTCAGTAACTTGCCCATAAAGCCCAATAAGCTACCCTCGCGCAGTTCCTTGCGTAAGCTATCCTATTTGTCTGATATCGACTTTCCTCGAATACACGACGGTGAAGTGACTTTGCTGATATGAGCGGATGTTCCCGAAGTGTTTGTGTGGGAGGAATTTAGAAAGGATCGAAGTCAACAGCCGATTGCGGTGAAAACCCCCCTGGGTTGGTCTCTTATGGGTCCGTCTCTGACCGTCTATGAAAACACTTCCATTAATTTCGTTGATACAAATCCTTTGGCGTCGCAGATTGAGAGACTTTGGCGTACGGATTTTGCTGACGTCCCCAGTATTTGTGACACTAAAACTTCCCGCGAAGATAGAATAGCGCGTAGTTGCATGGAAGACAAACTCAAATTTGTTGATGGACATTACGAACTACCTTTATTGTGGAAAATCAATCATCGCGAGTTACCATGTAATCAGAAAGTGGCGGAGAATCGCCTTCGTCAGTTAAAGCGACGTCTTTTAAAAGATGACACATTGCACCAAAAATATATTCAGACATTGAATGATTATGTTGATGAAGGATACGCTCGTATAGCTGACAGTCCTAGGTCGCCGAACATCTATCCAACAAAATGGTTATTGCCACATCCTGTGATAAACCCAAAGAGCCAGACGACTTCATTGACGCATTGAGACGCTTTACTGGACGCAGAGGTCGTCCTGTTCAGATATATTGCGACAATGGAAGCAATTTTGTAGGTGCTTGTCGCGAATTGAAAGAATCAATTAGCAAATGGAACGAGCAAAGTATTGCAAACTATCTGCGTCGACGTGATGTAGAATTTAACTTTAATCCACCATACGCCAGTCATATGGGTGGCGTTTTTGAAAGAATGATTAAATCAACTAAACGAATTCTATCTGTATTGTTGACAGGTCAATCGATTACTCATGAGAAGTTGGAGCCACTGCTAGTTGATGAATTCTGGCGTCGATGGATTAAAGAGTACCTGCCAACAATAACACAAAGGTCAAAATGGACGAGAGGACGTGATAACTTCAAAGTCGACGATATGGTTCTGCTAGTTGATGAATCGATTCCTCGCGGTCGATGGACTGTTGGGAGGGCTATAAATACCTTCCCAGACAAACATGGACTCGTCCGCTCAGTGTTGGTGAGAACCGGCACAAATGTTGTCAGACGACCCATTACTAAACTATGTCGATTTCTAGAAGACCAAAAATAGTGGATCGAATTATTGTTTCATTTACAACGTTTAATTTTTTAGAATATATTCCCTGGGTCATATATTCGGGTGGGGGTATGTTACGTTGTAAACGTACGTTTGTCGTATATTTTACCACTGTATGCAGTGCATCGTGCTCTGCCTTGCACCCAATCATTGTAGACCCATTATTACCCTTTGTTTGTAGCGTAAATTAGTATTATTATCTATTGTCTGGTTTAGCGTTTTCCTTTCGGTCATTTGCATCACGTATTCGTCGTGTAAATAGTCGCAGATATTTGTCTGTATTGTGGACTGTTTATTTATCTGTTATATATTTTAATTGTATTAGCCTCCCGGATCGGAAAACGTTTGGGTGAGAAATTTGCCTTTTGTTGTTGTTATATGCTTTGACTTATGTTAATCAATTTTGTTTTATTTATTTAAGAAAACCGCTGTTCTTTGCCAAGAATATAAAGAAGTGATTTATGCACGTGTCTTGTTTGTGGACAAAGGGGCTGAGAGTGGCGCGTTCGATACGTTTTCATTGTCTCGTCGATATAGATTCCGGGCTATCAAAAGACGTGACGGGGGTGTTTATGCTCAGAATATTATTAGGCTTATTCATACATTAGCCGAATAGGTTTTTACGTATCGTTATACTGATTAATGTTTTTATTTTTGTATCTTGGCATACTTATGGCTATTCTTATTTTTGTATCTTGGCATACTTATGGCTATTCTTTGGGTCCTTGTCAAAAACAGTCAATTTATCACCGACACTAACACTGACTCTAATACTGTAATAGACTGTTATCACTGACGTCAACATTAGATGTGTTTAAACAAGATAATAAAGTTTCTTTCAACACAAGTCTACGTGATTGTTGGTGTACAGGTTGCAGTGTGTGTTGGTCAGTTGGTGCATAGATTGAAGACATTATTTGGGGACCCAAGGGACAGGACGCGTCTCCAGTTGCCCTGTATCTTGGAGTCGCAGTGGGGCACATTAGGTAGCGTACCCTACGTGTACTTATCCCACATGTATATCATACAATTTCATAAATTATCCCGAGGAAGAGGGGAACCAATTCAAGGATTCCTGCCGGATTACCACCAAATTTACCCTAGAAGACATCTCTCGTTTCGGGAAAAGAAAATAAGCGTTGCCAGAAAACAATTTAACAAGGAACAAAAAAGTCTCAACGGCAAAGCTGGTCGGGAAGCTGTTGCCAGATTTTATTCCACGGAAGACTTTAGTACTTTTCAATGACCGGTCACATTTTTAAAAGTGGTGTTAAGAAAAAGACATAATAAGACTATCTTGGTCTGTGTTTAATAAACTTTGTATGTGAGGAATTTTATATTAAAATTAACAAATATAAATATTAAACTAGAAAATTCTGCACTCTTTGATGACGTGCCCCATTTTTAGATAAGATATCCCAAAAGAACGTATTTTGAAACCATCTCATCTCATCATGAAAATTTTATGCATCAAGTACTGTACGTGTACCTGTACAGTACAATGTTGAGATATGTCATTGCGTAACACTACCATTGTTATGTAACATCGTAATACTTCTGTTACGAAATAATAATATCGTTTGTGACCTTTTCATTGATTTATTATATATTTTTTTGATTGGATGAAAAAATAGTTTTGACTCATGATTGTATGTTCTAATCTTTAGTATTTCCAATTAAAATTAGGTTTCATCTGAATTCTAATTTCAGGGCTCTGTGTCTCTCAGACCCAGGTCAAACAAGAAATAAGAATCCGACTTAAGTTCCTAACCTCAAGATAAATAAATTTTGACCGGATTAACATTTGATAAATTCTCACATTTTCCTATTTATCTTACTTTGAAACCAAATCTAAATGTGAAAAAAGATAAATGTGTCTTAATCAGTCCGACACGATTTGGGCAATCACAATTTTTTGACGTGCAGTTATGATATTCATATAAAATATTGATAAGTATTTTATTATTTTTATTTTAGCCGTCATCTGAAAGCAGCAAAAGAAAATACACCAAACGTAAGTTTTTTTTCTTCTTCTGTGTTAAATTTTATTGGATTGTGGAAGCATCAACAAATATACCACCACCATTTATGGCTATTTGAGAATATAGCTTTCACTTTATGTGTCCTAAGAGTCTTGTCGCACACTAACACAGTATCTTTATTTTTGTCACGTCGTACTTGTATTATAAGCATACATAGACCACCAGAGTAAAGGCATAGATAGAGGAAGCATGTGTTAGTTAGTCTTGTGTAACCACAGTTACAAAGTTGAAGATTTTATCATTGGCCAAGCATTAAACTTTAGACTGAATTCACCTTGTATGCTTCGGAAATTGCGGATTCAGAAAAGTAGCAGTAGTCTGATAAGAGCCTTTTTTATAATACTGTAAATTGAAATGTTCTAAGTTACCCTATCATACAAAAATACAATCTGTGTCAAGACTTATGACTTGGGAATTTCAGATCAGATTACCATAAAAGCTCATTACCCTTTTTGACATGATAGTGCTTTTGACGTGCTGCAACTGAATCAAAAAGAACATACCAAGTAAGTACCAAGATAACATAGCGCAAGTAAAATACTTTGTTTCTTTATTTTTCACTTATCTAGTTTATTCGATATTCTAAATGTTCAAACCTCAGCTATTTATGCCCTTTGACTTGAATGTAGCCCCATACAAGCAGCAACTGATATGGAAGTAGATACATAGATTATTTTATAAAAGTTGAATGAACTAAATCAGGGATGTCAAACATGCGGCCCCAGAGAACTTCCAATGCGGCCCTCGAACGCTTACCAATAATTGTAATATTGGTAATATTAAATTTTTTTTTTTCATTTAATTCATTATTCACACAAAAAAGGACAATTTACAGAAACTAGTTTTAAAAAATTAAATTTGACCCAATTACGAACACACTTCAAGCTAGCAGAAAAATAATTGAAAAAAAAAACACTTCTAAATGAAACGCAAGGTACACGAAGAAAGTGGCATTTTTGGAAAAAAGGGGGTTGCAATATTTCTAAAATTCTAAAGCACACTGTTCAATTTGGCACATTTCTATCAGCACAATGAAAGAATACAATATAAGTAGACAATATCGGAATAAGCTCAGCAGTCAATATGACAAATTTAAAGATCACCTTTAAATAGAATATTTTTATGTGTTTGTATATTATTATAATTATACAACTACCTAGTTACTAAAAATCAATATATATAAATCATAACCCAAGCGGCCACGTGGTGCCAGTGGTAGGTAATGTGGCGGAAAATGTCATTACTTTTGTTAACTGATCTATTCATGAAATGAGGAATGTAATATTTCGCATTATTGAAATGAATCAAACATTCTCAACGATCCAGTATAACCGATAATCATGTGACCTCGTTAATTAGAGTTGGTACTGTAAAATCATTTCAGCCCGATATTAGTAAGCTGGTGGCACAAAAGAGATGCCAGACGTCAGGACATATGTGATAAAAAAAACATTGAGTTTATTCGTTAGTATTTTAGGGGTATATATTTAGATTAAGTAATTTTTGTTATGTATTATTCTTTAATCAAATCTTCGTTCAAAAATGTTTTGGATAGTTGTAAAAAAACTTTGATTTTCGTAATAAATAAATTTGCAATAGTAGTGAAATACCAAGAAATTAATACGTAAATGCCATTTGAAATTTCAGAAAATAACAAAACTTTATTCGGCTATTTAATTGCACCACAATATATGTCACAAACTACACATATCTACAAATATGCTATTAAGTATACATTATCAAAATATATCAAAAGCTGTTTGCGGCCCTTTGCACAACTCCCAAAATGCAATGCGGCCTTTGAAAACCCACGAGTTTGACACCCCTGAACTAAATAGTAACTTATATACAAAATTTTGAGCCCGAGTTAATATAAGGTTTGTGTGTATGTAGGCTTAGTTGATTTATATATAGAGATATGTTTAGACAAGAAAAATTTCAGGTTAGTATTGGAATTTTATTCAAGAAGGTTCTTATAATAGTACATTGTAACTGTGCTTCCTCCCTGTTGGTATGTAGTTAAATTTTCTTTGTACTCGATTTTCAGAACCAAAAAATCCATCCGAACCATGGCTAAAGGTGAAATTTTTTATGTAATAAAATTCAGAATATTCCATGTTGTATTTGTAATCTTACATCTCAAGAGTGATAGAGGTATATGGACTTAGACAAATACTGGACGGACCAAAGATTTAAATATATAGTTTATTTGACAAAAATATCAAGTAATAGTAAAAAAAATTTTGTAAACTGGTTAACAAGTTACTCATCCTAGATAAGACCCACCAGTCTAACCAGCCAATTCTCAAATACCACTACTAGACTCGAGTGCTCGGATATCCCCCTCAGTTAATTAGTATGACTAATATATTTTATTTCATAATTTCACTGAAACTTAAGATCAACATTCCAAAATTCAAAAAAGACAAAATTTATATCTCACCTCAGTGGGTAAAATTTTATAGTTATTATAATAACGGCTCCTGTTCACCATTTTTACGCATTTGCATTTTTCTAATTAGGATGGGATTTACATATTTATCCCGGGGGAGAGGAAAGCCGATAAGACGGTTTATCCATATGGCGAACCACGGCCTCTCGTCCGGTTACCATTCCAAGTCGGGTATGGGATTACTGTATTGTTTGTTTTCGGAAGCATGGACTTGGTGGTGGAGGAAGCCGTAACCGACCAGCGGTTACGTGAACCACCCAACGACGGCGAGGAGTCCAACAATCCTCTCGCACATAACCATCCCTACATGGGATTCGAACCTGCGAACCCACGCAGAGTAGTTAGAGGTGCGGTGGCGAGCATATTCCTAACGCTTAGCCCGTTGAGCCACACCGCCGCGCCAAAATTGTTATAATTTTCTTTGCAGTTGTCTTCAACCACCATCTCCAACACAAAGAGTCATGGTTCGGAAAGGCATCTTAAACACCAAAATTTGAATGAAAAAAAAATTTGGAAAGACATATATCAATTAAACAAAATAAGTAATTCTAAATGAGGAGTCATGTAAGGGGGTTTACAATTACATAGAATTCAAAACGGTGCGACAAAAGTGCAACTAACGACGCTGTATGGCATTTTAAAAAAAAAATATTTTTGCGTCATTCACAGCAAAATTCAAGAGTAACGTTCAGATGGCCTCCCTTTGGCAGGCGTCGATAAACATCTACTAATCATCCGCTCTTCGTTGTTTCATAAGGAAATTAACTATTTGTCAGAGAGACATATGTAGCCTCACACTCTCGACTGCTATAAGACAAGTGTGAAATATTTATATACCGATCGATGTCTTGCACAAACGTGATTAATGAACACAAAATACAACAAGAACAAAATAAAATCTTGACAACTTAGAAACAAAATGAATATAGAGAATAAACGAATGATGTATGCCAGTAGTTCCTATACTTATATTCTTAAATTCATATGCACAAAACAAGCTCGCATGTAGCATTGATCAACTGTGAAATCATTGAGAGAGTTAATGCTAAATCAAGTGGATATTTTTATTGTCATTCAATGAGTCTTGACACCCGCCGTAATTAAAGGTGGGCAAAATCCACTTTTTTTCAATAGAATAATTTGAATATTCTCAACACTAATGAATTTTATTCTAATTTTTATCTTCTGCTAGGATTTGACCTTCCATATCACAGTTTGTAAATTACGATCCTGATTTGACGGGAACATTATTATCAATTCAATAACCGTATGCGGATGTTTATAAAACTGTTAATTAATAACACAACTCAGCTTTGAGTTAAAACACTGATACTAAAACAGATCAATAATGTTATTTCTACATGATCAAAATATTATTTGTCCTGAAATTTTGGAGAAATTCTCATAGAATATATTATTTACCTGTCCTACTTTTTCTGTTTTGACGTTTCTAAATTTGCAAAACAGTGTTCACCCTCGTAGCCCGCAAAATCCTCCCACCCCCGACTTGCTGGCCCCCGAAATGTAAGCGTGTGTAACTCTAAACTGAAGTTCAGTTCATGGTAATTGCAAATAAAGTTTGTGCATTAATTTTCACTCAACACTTACATTGGAATAAGCGTTGAGGTAAGCCATATAGTAAGACCCTTGTTTACACTCAGATTTGAGCATCCTAAAACGAGTTTATGTTTAGAAAGGCGCTCATATTGGTATGGATACATGTATAATAGTATTTTGCTCTTGTCATTACGTCAAATCTTTCTACGTTTCACCTGATGCCTTTATTACTACAAGGCTAAGTGGAAGCCTTCTCATTTTTTCATAAAACTTCAACTACCAGTATAAGTATTACTTTTCACTATTGTTTATCTGCATAACAGTAATCATTGTTCCTCTGATTTGTTTATAGGTTACATGAAAACATCTAATTCATCTAAATTGATATTTTCTATTCTGAAGATATAAAAAAACTCTTGAAATTTCTAGCAAGATTTGAACCCCAACGTTTATATTATTGCTCTGCCCACTTGTGCCAAATGTAGTCCCAAGTTTTTCAATGAGACAAATATTGCATATTTTCTATGTTAAATTGTTGTTTCAACGATACTTAGTGCATTCACATTTACTGAAATTGTCATTGTGAGCAATAAGCATTAGACAGTCCAGAAACTAGTCTTTATGGTAAATAGTGATTCTACATGTTCTCTGTTTTTTGAAAAATTAGATGAACTAAATAGTAAATTTTTATATGAATATCGAGCCTGACTAGGGTTTGTTTGTATCGGATGATGCTTGGTTTTTATTTAAATGATTTGTTTGGATAAAAAAAAAATTCAGGTCACATTTAGTACTCAGTATTGGAATTTTGTTCAAGAAGATTCCCATAATAGTAAATTTTGTAGCTGTGCTTCATATCTGTTGGTATGTAGTTAAATTTTATTTGTACCTCATTTTCAGAAGCAAAACAGTTCAATACATCATGACTCAAGGTGAAGTTTTTCATATAACCTCTTAGAGAAATACGGGATTCAGATATATATTTTTTTGGTTTATATGAGAAAACAGTAGAGAAAAGTAGGAAACTTTTCTTTGGGAAAACTCTATTGAAAATTGCTTTCTGATGTTCAAGTAAGTTTTCAAGTATTGCGGGCCAAATGTTTATAAGTGATCTTCTTGCAAGGCCAAAGCAAATAATATAATTACAATGTATTTTAGGTAGATGGAACTTCACTCTAGCTATTTTTTATAAGCGCTAATAAAACTAGTTAATAAGTTAATCATCCTTGATAAGAACCACCAAGCTAGACTTGAGTACATACATCTGATATGCACCTCTGTTAATTAGTATGATTAATATGTTTTATTTTATCATTTACACTGAAAAATAAGACACTCATTTCAGAATTCAAGTTAACAAACTTAACACTCCACCTTAGTGATTGAAATTATATAGTCATTATTTATCTACTGCTTTTTTGCAGTAACGGCCCTGCACCAAAAAACCTAAAAACAACAATTAGAGAAAGACAAAAACCGAAACAATATTTGGAGCGTGCTAATTTTCAACAGCAGCAGAACAACTCAACAGTAAGATCCATCCATCATGACTTAAGGTGAAGTTTATTATATAACCTCTTAGAGAAATACGGGAAGAAAAAGAGATTCGAATATATAGTTTATATGACAAAAACATCGAGTAGAGAAAAGTAGGAAACCTTTTCTTTGGGAAAAGTTGGGAAACTCTATTGAAAAATGCTTTCTGATGTTCACAAGTTTTCAAGTACCGCAAAAAAGCATTAGATAATAATGACTATAGATATTATATATGCTCCACCTTAGTGATTAAAATTATATAATCATTATTATCTAATGCTTCTGTGCAGTAACGGCCCTGAGATAGCAGCTGCACCAAAAACCCACCGTGAAACAATAGTTGAATCGAACTAATTTTCAACGTAAGTATTTTTTAAATAAGAGGACATAAAATTTACCACTTTGAAGAAGTTAAAGGAAAAATACTTTGCCAGTTGAACTCACAAATATTATGCAATCAGGAGCGCAGCCAGGATTTTCTTAAGGGGTTTACATATAATTTAAAACGGTGCGACAAAAATGCAATTAATGACGCTGTATGGAATTTGAAAGAACCAAAAATGTTCGCAAAAAGACAACAAGAGTTCGATTGGGTTTAACTACTTCTCCGTATGCATATATTGCAAGGATGCTGTAGCAAAAGTGAAAATAACTATCCCAAGTGATTCAAGAGTCTTGTTGCACACTAACGCAAATATATTTCTGTAATATTTCGTCCAACCAAGGTCAGACATACATACTGTAGGTCAACGGTGAAATATATTTGTGCACACTAGCAGCAAGACTTTTAAATGACTTAGAAGAGATCGATTTATTGAGAAAAAAGGGGAATTTATCAGTATAATATGAAAACGTTAAAGAAGCACAAGCCATTGATAGCGGAGAGAAACCAGGGCCGAGGCAGCATTAAAATTACTTTGTTGCGGATAAACCAGCTCACAACCGTTTTTCTCAACAGATAAAAAGACCTTGTTTAACATTTTTGCAATTCAGTCAGTGATCTGGATTCTATTGAACAAAGCATGACAACTTCATCCGAGATTCGACTGTATTATCATAACCGGTACAGCAGTCTACAGTCTGGTTTAGAATATCTACATGAGGTCACAGTCGACAACGTGAGAAAATATGTCCATAAGAATGTAGGAAATGAAACGGGAATACAAATTTCTTCTTGCAGTTTCAATTCAAATAATGGGTTGCAGAGAAGAGTCTTCCGGCTAACAAAAAATGGTAAGATAACATGAGGGAATTTCGCACACGACCCGTCGCATACCGAAGAGGATCCGCCATTGCAAGTGGTGAGCAAACCGCATACCTCCGCAGCAAAAACGATCAGCATCGTCCATACCTTCTACTGTCGGGCAGCAATCTACAAAACATCACATTTCCGAAGGTGAGCTAGGTTTAATGGGCTCTAACCATAAAATGTTTTTATCCTATTTTTAGATCAAATACGGATTTTATTACGGCTACAGCATGCCAAACATCGGAACTGCTTTGTCGCACAATGTACTTTCATTCAACTGAAGAAACTCAGACAAGTTTTACTGCATTCCTCTTAAAAAGGAGGTTTCGTCATATTTTAAAAGTTTCATCAAAACCATTCACTGGAGCTGCGTTCCCTAAAATCAGGGTAAAAAGTGGCTCTTGTCGACATGCTCCGTATGTAAGTTGGTAATGGCGAGCGCTTCCATGTTTATAAGATTGTTTGTTACCATGAACAGGTTCCACGATTCTTTTAGTTTGCACGGCCTTGCATATTTTGCGAGAGTTTATTGTAAAGCTTTAAAAGACATGTCTGTACAATTCATAAAGATGAACCGACAGTAAGATAAATCTTGTCGCTCGCTTACGCAAAAAGACAACAAGAGTTTGATATATTGAGGAAAAGGGGAATCTATCAGTATAACACGAAAATGTTAAAGAAACAAAAGCCATTGATAGCAGAGAGAAACCAGGGCCGAGGCAGCATGGAAATTACTTTGTTGCGCATAAACCAGCTCACAACCGTTTTTCTCAACAGATAAAAAGACCTTGTTTAACATTTTTGCAATTCAGTCAGTGATCAGGATTCCAGTAAACAAAGCATGGCAACTGAATTTAGATCAACCAATCATGCATAAACCCAGAAGTGATATTCATCAAACCGAACTGCGTTTGCACATGTATTCTTTTCATGTGATTTTCTCTGTGAGTTGCCAGTGTCTGCCGTTGACACGTCTTTTTTTTATCTTAAAATGTACCGTCAGCCAGATAACGTACCACTAACCGAATGTTTATCTATTTATTCCTTATATTTATAGAAGGGGCTGGCTCCGTTTAATAAATTGTCTTTTTTCATATTGACGTGTTATAATTTCGCATGTTCAATTCAATTTTTTATTCACGTGAAAATCTCATTTGCGCGGGAAGTATTATATTTGGTCGGGGATTTGTTGGGCACTTTTTGTCATCTATTAGAGGTTTATCACAAAATTTATTGCATACATCTCGGAATTCAAATCTTGTTGATAATATGATAGCTGGTCTTACTTGAAAAAGTGTATCGAAAAATAATATTCCAGCCCACCCGAATGTGATCTCGAGCAAGAAGCATCAGATCCAGACTGGAGTGAGTGTAATCCTTTTACCGAATAACTATATCTGGATATTGCTAAAGCTACAAAAAATTGCTACTGACGCTTATGTGGTTCAAACTGTTTTATTGCGCGGACGTATTGACTAAATTTAAAACATTTTATGTACCAAAAATTTGTCTATCTGGTGCTTTGCTAGTGGGTGATTTAGGCAGGTTTGGTATAACAATAGGCTATGAAATGTATAGGCATCTTTACGCAAAATCCATGGTCTCTAACAAACAAAACTTAGTAGAATATAATCGAACACATGGAATCGTGGAGAAAAGTCAACAGGAGCTAAAGCGTACTCGAGTCAACAACAGGCGGTCTAAATATGTCTTGACAAGATCGCTGTAGTGTATGATCAACTTCATGACTCCATAATTAGGGAATATCAGGATAACTTTATTGTACGTCCCAAAAAAAGTAAAGTCGAAAACAGAGACCAAATTGAGTAATGGGGTAAGAGATGTCAAAATCACGGTAGTGATAAATCGAAAGATATGTAATTAAGCCACCGCCTAGACCTCTGAAAGCTTCTTGCCTAATAGAATTGCCTGACAAAAGTATATTGAAAACGAAAATCATTTCTGAGGCGTCTTCTCAATCAATGGCGTTACGATTAAGTTCACCCAAAATTGACATTCGAAAATTGGTACATATGTCTAAAGTTGACTTTGAAATATTGATCTCCAGTACTAATTTGATTTATATCAAATTATTTGTGGTTGATCGCGAATAGACTGATGATTTCAGCTATGTACAGGTAGATGGTACGCAAAGTACGTAAATCAAGACGTGTTTCTGAAATTATGGAGGACGGGTGTGCGGGGAGTGTTTGATGAAAGTACTGCAACTCCAAATGCAAAGAACGCTCAACAAATGGAAAGAATTTGTTCAAAATTTAGAAAGACAGGAAATACACTAATTTATGTTGAAATATAGAATGAAAAATTTCTGCGATTTGGATAAGTAACTCTTTACAGTTGTAGTAAACAGTATGGGCCACTATCTTTACTAATGGTGTTATATCACACCATTATACTCTAAGGTACGTATATTTCATAAACTATTCTCCGCATTTGATTGAAAACGTCAGAAATAATAACATGTCACCGCACGGAGATCGTTGGAATAACGAACCACTTCTTGGAATCCAATAAGGCTACTGATAAATGCGGACATGATGCCTCTTCCTTCCAGGAAAATTTCCAATACTTACTCGCACTCATGTAACATCAACAAGTTACGAAAAAATGAAGGTTAGTGTGGCAGCACAAGTCAGTGAGAAAGATTATATATATAATTATTTAATAACTTTTTTCAAACGTATCTACAATGGCTCAACTTGCATGCTAGCAAATTGCTATTTCTATCATCCAGTATTGCTCTGTGCAAATGTTTTGAAATAACAAACCAAACTGCTCTTCCTGGCTATTTGGCATTAAAGGAAATGAAAAGTATGAAGCATACCATTTGAGTAATTACCAGGTATGTCGTCGTGCGCGAAAGCCAACTCTAAGGATTCGAACAAATAAGTTTATCTAGCAATTGTCAAATTGTAAGTCACATACTTGAAATGTATCTGCATATACATATATCTTTGTTGCGTAATTGTCAGTTTAATGACAATTTTATACGTGCGAACGAACAAGAGAGTTATATCAATTTTCCTTGTATGGTATCCGACTACTGTTACTCCACCAGGACCACCAGTACAATTAGCTCTTCACTTCTGGAAAATTCACTACGATTGTGAGAGAAGAGGGATGCAAATACATGCTGTAGTCAGGAGCGCAGCCATGTTGGGGAAAGAACATAAATATAACCATTTTATTACTTTTTCAGTCGTTTCCATACAAAGTCATCTACATCCGTTCTGTCCGAAATGAGGGAGAGGAAATACAAATCTTTATCGGACTTGATATTAAATATAGTTTATTGGTTTAATCGGATAAATACAGGCAACCGTGATCGTGATCCTTGTAAAAACAAAGAAAGAACATTCAGCACCATCCAGAGATTGGGCTGGTTGAACTGAGAAGAAAACTGAATTGTACTACTCGAACATACCCCGACTCTGGCTTTTCTTCAATGAAGAAGAGAGTTGACGATGGGAAGGGAGCTGGCGTTGATAACAGCATGGTCGTATCGATCGCGTCCAGTATACACCAAAAAAAAATATATTTTTGGTAGCCATTTTTATTGTTATGGCTGTTTGTTTCTGGCTGACGAAATAAATCTCTTTCTAATGACAACTTAGTAGACTATTTCAAAAATACTATTTTTTACAGAATACGTAACCATATGGAGGCAACGCGCTGAATGCAGGCGGCCAAATTTGGCAGAAACGAAGCTTCCTTCTTACAGGGTAAAGAAGATGGTTGCTATAAACATCGGTTACTGTGACGTCCCACACAAATCCCTTACGTCATCATCAGACGTTGTGACCAAGGTCAAATTATAATGTGTTACATATTGGCAGTACACATGAATTAATATATTTAATTTCTAACTAGCTGGGTGTGCTGTTGTCCCGGATGTCGGTTGTAAGTAGATCCAAGGTGTAGAATACTTTACTGCCGAATAGGCTCAATGTGAAGGATGACAAGCATTGACTTGATAAAGCAAAGACCGGATGAAACGGGATAGAAAAACTCAATCAACTTTTCGGTTCATTTTTAACACCATCAAAGCGACATTTATGACAAACTGCAAGTTGCCAGCAAACGTGACGGAGAGCAACTTACGTTGACAGTTCTGTTAGAAAGTGGCGTCTTCCAGAAACAAGAGCAATAATCAGCCACAGGCAACAACAATATTGAAAACTGACAGAACTGAAATCCTTTTTGAAATTTATCCGAAAGTTGTGGAAAAGGTTGAACTCATGCTCACACCTGAAGAAGCCGGCAACGGTATATCGTTCACAACAGATCGTTGGTCAGCTACGACAGAATCTCTAATGAGCCTAAAGGCCGGTATACACGGCAGTAGTATAACTCACCGCACAGCGACTCTCCGCACTGTGCAGTGTGCACGGAACCACAGTTCTGCGCAGTGTACTGTGACGTGAGGTCAGGCGGGAAACGGACTTGTCCTTCGTCTTTTGTATTATTTCTGTTTTGGATATTTTGGGGATCGTTGCAAGATTAATTTTATTAAAATGGGTATCGTATCGCGAAGAAGAATAAGTCGTTTTCGGTCACGGCGCTACAAGCAGTACTTGTACCGACATCAGCTGAAGTTATTGTTTGTGGTTCTCTGTATTAGATTAAAAGAGGATGAGCGCTGTGTCGGCAAGAGATTGTGGTGGAACATGGTAATTTTTTTTTACAATACACTAAATGCATACGTCTCAGTCTCACGAAGCCTATACTCACCTTCTTTGCCTCCAATTTCAGGAGAATACTACAGATTGGTTAGGGAGATGAGAATGGAAAGAGAAGCCTATTTTAAACAGTACTTCCACATGACACCATCTACATTTGACCGTCTTTTGAATATGATAGAGAGCAAGATTGTGAAACAAACTACAAATATGCGTGAACCAATTCCGCCTGAGGAACGACTTGCAGTCACTTTGAGGTATTTTGAAATAGGGTTTTAACCCACAGTATGAGTGAAATCGTGATTGATTGATTAAAATATAAATGAACAGTACCTAACGTTAGTCTACATATGGTAGTTTATCGCTAAATACAACATTATATATTTTTCAGATATTTGGTGACGGGGGATTCATATCAGACCATCGGGTTCTCTTACAGGATTCATAAAACGACCATATCGCGAATTATTCCAGAAACCTGCGCTGCAATATAGGATTCCCTGCAGCCTGTGTTCATGGCAGTCCCAAGTGAAAATCAGTGGAAGATTATTGCAAACGATTTTAACAGTTATGGCAATTTCCAAACTGTGTTGGAAGTATTGATGGGAAACATGTTGTCATACAAGCTCCTGCAAACAGTGGTTCATCATTTTTCAACTATAAAAAAACTTTCAGTCTGGTACTGCTTGCAGTTTCAGACGCAAAGTACAGATTTATTTACGTGGATGTTGGGGCGTATGGACGGCAGAGTGATGGGAATGTTTTTGCCTCATCATCTTTTGGAAAAAAACTCCTGGATGGTTCATTAGACCTGCCAAAAAGCACCATATTGGAAGGGATGATGGAGCCACTACCACACGTTTTTCTTGGTGATGAGGCTTTTCCCTTAAAAACCAATTTGATGCGTCCTTTTCCAGGTACCGGATTATCAAGAAGGTCCCGTATTTTCAACTATCGCCTCTCGAGAGCTCGCAGGGTTGTGGAGAATGCCTTTGGCATTATGGTATCTCGATTCAGAATTTTCCGCAGGCCTATATGCGTATCACCAGCCAGAACAGACCATATCATTAAAGCATGCACAGTCCTTCACAACTTTCTTAGATATGATTCTAATTATTTTGAGGCGGATTTCGTAGATCACGAGGTCAGTGAAGGTGCAGTGCAGTGGAAGGCCGAAGAAAATTCAGCAATGTTAAATATCAGGAAGATTGGAAGGCCGAGTGCGAAGGAGGCAGTAAAAGTTAGAGAACAATTCAGCGAATATTTTGTTAGTGAGAAAGGGGCACTGCCATGGCAGGATAAATATGTGTTCTCGAGTGGTCGAAATATGATCTAAATGCACTATCCCCCTTATCATTTTTTGGTTTTATTGCTTTGTTTCACCTTTTCTGAATAAAAAAAATTTTGGTTCCGACTTGGTTAGCGGAATCTTTCATCTTGTTTTTATATATGTTGCCGCAGTGGAGATAATAGCAACTACGAGGGTAAATCACCAGACTGGTTGACATTTTAGGTACACTATTGGGTTAGCACTTACAGGGATGTACGAAAGCTACTGAGCAATGATATCTAGTTGGCAAGATTTAAAACAAAAAAAATATTCAGGAAAATTTATATTTAAGTAATATCAATAGAGTATTTAATTTCATTAATGAGATTCATGACTCCAACTTTGAACCTCCATCTTTTTTCCACACTCATCGTCTTAACCTCGTGAGCCATGCTCAACAAGAAGAGTTCATCAGGATCTTCCTGTATTTTCTCTAAAAACAAGAAACATTTATATATATATATAATTTTGGTTTGATACGTACCAGTAAGTAGATATTTTTTTGAGTGATCTGAAGCATAAATATTTCACCAAAAATTATTTACACAAATGAGAAAGTCAACAATTTAAACTAAAATAATGTAGGTGTCATGGTACTCGTGAGGTACGTGAATCAAGATGTCAGACATCGGCACATAGTATGTGTACCAGGTTAAGGTTCAACCCTAATTTCACTTGGCTAGAATTCAAATTTTTAACAGAACTAAAATAAGGGAAATTGGAATAAAATTATGTCCCAACCTGATACACACACTACGTTCAAAGCGTCCGCCATCTTGGTTAACATCGTACGGGAGCGCCAATTTTTTTGAAATAGCGACTCAAGATGGTTTCCAGGCATCCAAGTTATGAACCACGATTCACTTTATAAGAATCACTGCTCGACTTGACTTACCTGATGACTGCTGCAATTTTTCTAACACAGCACTGAGGTCATACCGGCTGCTTTTTTGCCACAGGTGGTTGAAATTGGTCTGTTTCATCTGCTAAAAAAAGAATGGCATATTCGATCATATAATAGTATAGAATTCAAAAGCATTTTTTCAGAAAAGCGAATACAACTTATTTATTGCAACAATGCATGATATTAGGGTATTTCATAATACAGCATCATACGTCTGACAATTAAAATTTATAAAATATTTTAAAATCATATTTTGGTGCTTACCTGATACCGCTTCCAATGTAACATCAACATCACTCGAAGATGGTGTATCCGGCATTGGCAGGTTTGATGTTGTACTGTAAATGTTTGTGCAGAAAGACGTTATCTTGTACTTACATTACAGTGCCTAATTTTGGTCACTTTATACAAAAGAATGTTCTGAGCTACCTAAGTACTGATGCCTAAATTACACAGACATACTGTATAATAAGTTTAGGATTCTGAACATAGCTATGAGAAAGAACACAGTTGTTAAATATGTATAAAATGTCCAAATCTATTCAACATCAATTTTGTTCGAAATATGTTCAACTATAATTTTTTACATTTCCTAATTCTTTGCCTCATATTTTTTAATATGAAATCTAATTTGGAAATTGATAAAGATACCATACTCAAAAATGAAATTTTTGTATAAACTTCGAATAGTACATTATTTAGTGTTGGTACCCTGAAAGTTACCTTTATGCATATCCTGGTCAACTACAAAACACGATTCTGGTCTAAACTAATAGCCTTTCCTTGGTAAAAGCTTTATTATCAAAAGATACACTGACAATATGTAGAAAATGCAGGCTCCTTGTTCAAACACCCACCTCCTCATGGCTGTAAACGGTTCAAGGAACTCTAAGGATCTCATAAGGCTCCACTCAACCCGATGACTTGCCGCCGCACCAGATTTCAATTCTGCCCTTTTCTTCTTTTCCCTCCTATATTTATCTCGAAGGTTTTTCCACTTATTCTCGCATTCTTGCCCTTTACAGAATATGAAGAGGAAACTAGTTCTTTGTAGCAAAACATAGCACTTTCTTTAAAGGCGATTCAACTAAATTAACCAATACCGATACCTCGTAATCTAGTCATCATTTAGCTTATTTACATCGATTAGGCTACTATCATTTTCAGCAATATAAAACAATTCATTTGCTGCAAAATTGGACTAGTTCCTGACAAGCCATAGGCCAAGTCTAGAAAAATTAACTACACTAATCAGACTACTTACATGGCATACCCATCTCTCGAGCTATCTCTGCCCAAGCATTGCCTTTGAAATCCTTTCGGCGGTACGAGTCCTGTGTGGTATTATACAGGCAAGGATATTCCTCAACTAGAGCAATGAGTTTTTCCTCCATATTAAATTAAAACTGACTACCGCACCTATTCAATTGCTGAAAAAAATCCAAATTGGTGAAAGCTCGATGATTTGAATACCGGTAGTCTAACGATATTGTCAGATTGTGGTAAACCATAAGAACACACTACCCAGCACAAAATTAATTACCATGGGCGGATAGGTACCGGTACCATGTCCGAACCCGCAGGTACTACTACTATCTACAGATGATACAAATCGCTCTAGTAATTCTGAACTTCTACACTCTGAAGCCTATAGTTATAAAAGCCAACCCGTAAACCAGGAAAATAGTTCAAAACTTTCACTTATCACATGAAAAACAACCAGTTTCCCTTCGGAAACCACCAAGACGAGCGGAGCAAGACAGTCAGTACGGCGAACTGCGTTCAGAAAACGCTACTCGAGCGTTCGCCAACGTAGATAAACTCAGCGCAGACCACCGCAGACGAATAAAATAAAACAAACAAAGAAAATACGGTGCGGTGAGTTTGCACACTGTCGTGTATACCGGCCTTAACAGCCAGTCTGGATTTCATGGCCTTTTTGAACGAGAAATCGGGCGTGCAATCAGAAATTCCCGCGTGCAAATAAGAATTCCTGGCGTGCAATTATAGCTCACGACGTGCAAAACAACTGCACTCGCGTGCAACTGACTTTGACATCAGATACCTCTCAATACATCCGCGTAAAATTACCGGTATCGGATAAAAAATACGTTGAATCAGAGAAAAAATGGACGTTTGACCTTTGACCCCAAACATTATTTCTACAGTTTGTCGCTAATTTTGAGAGTGTTTGTGCGACTTTGGATACCGGTACTGTTCAGTACATCCGCGTAAAATTATTGGATAAAAAATACGTTGAACCAGAGCAAAATGGACATACTTTGTCATTTATTTTGGTAGTGTTTTTACGTAGAATTAATGGATAAAAAATACGTCAAATTAGAGCAAAATGGACGTTTGACCTTTGACCCCAAACATTATTTTCATACTTTGTCACTAATTTTGGGAGTGTTTGAGCAACTTTAGATACCGGTACTGTTCAGTACAGTCGTGTAAAATTATTGTATGAAAAATACGCCGAATCAGAGCCGTACTTGGCCATTGGTGCGGAGGCGATCTTTTCGTCCATAACTATTCTCACGGGATTCCTATTTCCTATCATTCAACACGATATGGACCTTTCCCCGAGCATCGACTTCCTTGTTTACTTCGTGACATTGGCCAATCAGCAAGATGCAAAAAAGGACGTAACAATGAGAGGAATTTTTCGCGGGTCAAAGGTTGGGGAAAGGTCCATGGTCTTTTTGCTTCGCAATATTTCGATCAGACCAAATCTTGCAGGCTGGTATTTGTCGACAATTGTGGAGTTATAATATTTTGGCATCTTTATATTACTGGATTATTGATTTTAAAACCATTTGAACCGATTTACATTGGTGAGCAGTTGCAAATTTTCGGCGTGCAAAATTGATTTCGCTCGCGTGCATTTTTGCGGAGCGCTAGCGCCCTCGGGCGTGCACCTGCCATGGAATCCAGTCTGGCCTAACAGTACATTTCATAGACAAAAATTGGGAGAAAAAGAAAGTACAGTACTGCTGAATGTAAAAGCTATGTATGCGAGGCTCACATACGGTTAATTATAGCGCGCAAATTTTCGGCAATATGCTGAAACTGCTGGAAAATTCGAAAACATATGGTGTCTCTTGTACTAGGGAACGAAAGCGAAACGTCGCCAAAGAATGAGGCTTGTAGTAGCAGTTCCCCTAACTTGTTTTGCGTATGGTTAGCAATAAAATTGAATCCCATAAAGCTGTAAAAAAATATTTATAATTTTTTCGAAATATAGCAACCATTTTTCATAGATCGGGTTGACAAATCAACATTTCTAAGCAAAACAGAAGCCTCTTGATCTCCAAGATAACTTAATTTTGCAGTCCGCCACAACACGTTGAATTCAAACTTACAACTAATGTTGGTCCAGCCAGAATTAACCCCATTCAAAGAACAAGCCAATTGTACGGAGATGATAGGTACTTTGAAGTACAGAAGAAATTGGAAATGATTTTGATTATTAATTACCACTAAAACTGCAGAATATACGGCCAAATCGGACCTCGCCACTTGCGATGTTCTTGTGACAAGGCTTTGAAGAAATTTTTCAATATTTTGGGTCACGCTGATGAAAAACCAGTTTGAAATTTAAATTAGTTGTTTCAGATATACTTGGGAGCATACTTGGTCATAGACAGCTTGTAAGTGAAACTTGCAAGCAATTTCGAGATAAAATTATTGTTTTTTCATGTCTAGGTAAAGCATGTATGACAAGATATATCCGAGCAAGTGATCAGCGAATGCATAGCCTTTTTGTACGATGGATAAACCTATAGAACATGTGAAAGCATTAAAGCCAGCATCAAAAACATTTTCAGAAGTGCTAGCTGACATCTTCCAAACTCGATAGCTGATTGTCAGCTGCAATAATCGACAATCTTGTAATCGGTGAAGTAAGCAACTTCCAAATTCTCTCGGTGTTATTTTCAAAGATTCAAAAAATCCTATCTAGATACACGAATGACTGACTGCTACAGTCGGCGTCAAAGCGTAGAGGTCAGTCGTAATAGAGCTACCGTTTACGGTTAGCAATATCACTAGTACATTGGTATGGCTTGCCAGCAAAACCGACGAATGACTGACTGCTACAGTCGGCGTCAAAGCGTAGAGGTCAGTCGTAATAGAGCTACCGTTTACGGTTAGCAATATCACTAGTACATTGGTATGGCTTGCCAGCAAAACCGGTACCTCAGTCTGGTCCGCGGTTACCGCGTCAGCCAACAGTCATTCTGGCTCCAAATCTAAAATGCAGAAAAAAGATGTAGCAAACTTGAAGCGGATTCCAGTTGCTGGTTTTTAGTGTTATTTACTGTGATTTTGCCAAGTGCGCGTGAATTAAACGAGCCATTTATCGCAGATTAAACGAGTATTATGGAAACTAACCATGATCAAATATATCACCCTGTTTATATTTGTAGGAATAATTTCCACGGAGAACGCATCGGCCTTGGATAAATATGGGCCAGTCAGCATCTTCGAATGATCCTGATCCAACATTGAAACCGATATCAGGTAAATACCAAATACGAATATCACAACATTTTATGAATTCTAATTGCCAGACAAGATGAAACCGTGTTATGAAATACCCTTTTTACTATAGGCTACAGTGTTGAAAAAATAAGTTGTTCCGCTTTTCTGAAAAATTGTTAGTACTTTGTATGATATTGCTTTTGCGATCTAGATTAGAACCTGATCGAATATGCCAAAGCGCCCATGACGGAAAGACGTCAATAAGATTTTTTTTTCTGCTAATATGTTATATGAAAAGTTAAAGTAAACCTACCCGGATGACCTCAGCCTGGAGCGAGAGAAAATACAACAGTCATCAGGTAAGTCAAGTGGAGTAAGGTTTCTTAACTGGGTCGATTGAAAACCCTTTTGAGTCGCTTTTTCAATACGAACATAAAAAATTGATTTTAGTTCAAATTGTGTTGTTCCTATTGTAACTAATATTAGACTGTTGCTTAATAATAATTGCTTTCTTATAGTGAAAAAATTTCTTGAGAAATGCTTTTTTGCTCGTTTAAAAAAAAAAGATTAACCAAATCAAATTTTATGCAGTAAAATTGTAACTTATATGTTTCTTGTTGGATTAAATACAGGAAGATGCGGATGAGCTATTTATATTGAGTATGGCTCACGAGGTGAAGTCGTGGAATGCGGGAAAAATGGTCATTCAAAGTTGGGGTAATCAATCTGAGATATGAACTCAGATATGCCAAGTAAATTAATTCTCTCACAAGGAATGCTGAAGTTCCACTGAATTTTTCTTGTTTCAAATCTTTCCCAATTAGACATGCTAAGCAGTCCGTAGCAGGTATCGTACGTCCAGTCCACTTAGGCGCGATACCGGAACAGCCGCCTAATGTTAACGAGAGTTTGGTGACGTATCGCTGCAGCTGCGTAGATTGGGGTTGTCGAATCACCAATTGCCATATACGTTTTTACTAAAAATACAACCTGGTCGATAGCAAGAAATCTCCCACACGATTTAAATGAAAAGCGCACCAGTTACATGTATTTTGGCCATTCGTTTAAATGGAAATAAAGTTCAAGCTCTGATTATCACCAGAGGTAAAAAATACAATTGAACGAATATCAGGCAATCGTGTTTTGCAAACTGAAAATGCATGGAGTACGCAGGAAGTTATTGGGAAATGGATCGATTCAACGCTGGCATTAATCTCGCGAGAAAGCCAAAGATGTTTGAAAGTTTGGCACCCAGCTAACACACACCGAGCAAAAGACGGGAAAAAAAGTTACTTGTAAAAAGAAGAATGACGTTTTCCCGGCATCCTATACTCCCGTATAACCAACCAGGCATTAACATGGAGGCACTAACTGATGAATACCCTGATCATATATCAGATTCCTGCCGCCCTAGAAAAAGCGCCAGGTAATTGTAAGGTTAGGATTGCTTAAAATTTAAATCATAATTGAACTTGTTGGTAACACATTTTTTACTTTCACGCAGGCATTTCAGAATTAGCAAAATTGAGACTTTATGAAAAAAATTACATTTTAGCGTTCGAAATTTGCCTTGTGGAGATTCTAAAAAATAATTACTTCCCTACTACACTGGACTGTCTCTGAAATGATTTGAATATTTATTTAAAATAGTTTCCAAACATATTCATTTTGACAAAAAGCGAACAGACATAACAAAAATATCTTTACATGATCAACTTCTTCTAACCTTGGCAAGACTGCGTCTAAATTTGGGATCCAGGTTTGAAATTTCCATACCAGCTACAAGTGATATTTTCAACACCTGGCTCACACCCTCGTACCAAATATTGGCCTCGTTATCAATTTTTCCCAGTAGAAAAATGATTATCAAAAATATGCCACAAAATTTTAATAAGAACTTTCCAACTACTCTAATCATCATTGACAGAAATTAGGAACGAAACCCCTTTTACACTAAAATTGAATTCACAGTGCTATTCAAATTATAAGAGCCACTTTACATTAAAAGCAGCCGTTGACTCGTTGTATGTGATCCCAGAAGGTTCACAAAAAAAAAGTGAACTACACACTGGGTCAATATCCGACAAAGAACTAACTGCACATTCCGGATTATATGATCTTCTGAAAAATTTAATTAGGCATGGATTTGTCAAACAAGATGACTACATGGCTGATAACCGGTTTATCATGGTTCAAGAATGAGAAGAACTAGGCCTACATCTAAATGTCCCTCCATTTGTCAGTTCAGCATTTCAAATGAGTAAAACGGCCGTTTAGTTAACCTCAAAAATAGCCCAGCATAGAGTCCATATTGAAAGGTACATTGGGCGTGTTTATTGGTGTAAATAAATGTTTTATTGAACACAAGCAATACTTAACATAAACAGATCAGTTTTCACCACAAATAACAGAATATAAAGTTAGACATAAGACACATGTTGCATCTGCTACACCAAAGTACTGAATGACCTCTGGAGACCAGCATGGCAGTATTTATATCCAGGAAGCATGCTTCAGTGGTTTTACCCACAATGCTCTACCATCATGCTGTGCTGTCATTGGTCAGTTAAAGAGTGAGAATATAATTAAAGTACAGTTATCTCAGAATGACGATCACCTGGATAAAATGTAAATAAGAACACACAAGTTAACAGGGCGTATCAAACAATATAAAATTCTATCCCAAATCATACCATTTATATTATTTAACAAAATCAACGAAATTTGGACTGTCTCTTAAAATATTGTTTTAGAATCCTAATATTAAGAAATAAATTCTATTTTATAAAAAAATAGCATGATAAATATTCTTATTTTGTTAGGTTCTTTTGCATTTATCACTGTCCTATAATTTGAAACATATTTATATTCACATGTTAATTTAGAACTAATCCAAGTGGCGTTTGCCCATATGAACCCCGGCAGTTTTAAACAATAACAAGTCGCAATAATGGGATAGTGGAATGAATTTTATTTTTTCAATTTTCCCATGATTTTTGTCTTCTGTGTCTGAAAGCATAGAGCCTATATGGTATGTATTTTAGTCCTAAACAACACAATATCTCTCAAACTGTTTAGTAATTTACTTGTTTGTTCTTTTTCATTTATTTCCTGTGTTAAATTCTATCTCTACTGCATTCTAACCCAAAATATCTAACTTGTAATAAGATAGACTGTAAGAAGAATTTAGATGCCTGACAAACCTTGGAACCTTGGATCGATCTAAATTTGTTGGCTTATAGAAACGACTGAAGATAAAAAAAAACTGTTGGATCTATTTTGCTGCCTCTAGCCTAGGTTGATGCCACTGATGGGGAAGGTTTGTTCATAGTTCAACGGAAATTATTTTATTTCCATCAGCTTCATCTGTTGGATCGTCTTGGTTAGCACAACGATGTGACAACAAGCTCCAGTAGTTCTAATAAATATGTAACATTTTTTTAAGTCTTGCAATTTTATATTGTATATACAGTAATTGTAATACACCAATTGATCTGTTGAATCTAGCTTTTGCTTGGCATATTTCTATCCGAGTGAGAGTATAAATCTGTGCTAAGATACAACATTAACTCAAGTGCCCTCACCCTGCCTTGCATGTACAAATTGCATCCGACACAACTGTTTGAAGATGATGTGGTGGCAAAGACTCCTGAACTTATCTATATCGCTTGACTTTGAACTCAAACTAGAAACAGCAAAAAAAGTATTAACAGACAAGAAATGCAGAGACATTTAAGGACACACACAATTGTAAACAGATACCAGTATATGGGAAAATCTTGCAAAAAAAATTTACCTTTCTGTGACACTATTTCAGTCTGACGAACAACTTCGTTTGTTGTCCATCTTTTCGTATTTTCTACGGCGACGTTTTAAGATTATACGAAAACATATTATTGTTTTCGAAAAGAAATTTTAATGTGTGTAAATGAAATATTTTGCTAATGTAACACAGATACAGTCTACAGAATAAATTGGGATCTGTTGTAACGCTAGCGATGTTACACTGCTGACGTTTGGGACTGTGTGCGTTTGAATTTCGTTTATATTGAATGTTTTGAATCCGTATTTTTAAGCATATTGAAACCTTTATACGTGGCAGTAACACATATATATTTACAAATGTGAGCGGACTGTCGCATGTGTCTCAAATAGACAGAGTCGACGTATTTCAAGAAAGCTCTCATGAGTCAATATACAACATGTTGTGTAAGCAGATGAAATTAGAACAAATGTTTCAATTCAGAGTAACCAGTGAACTTGACTAAAATGTTGATTTTCAGGTCATTTTGAAAACCTAAAGGCGTGTGGAGCATCCTATACTGCAATGGTATGGGTACAAAGTTGCACAAAAATATACACGGGGCACCGAAATGTGAAATCATTGGCAAGTAATCGCATTTTTCTATGAATACAAACTGAATTTTTATTGCAATATTCTTCGTGTTTATATAGTGCAGGGTGATCTACCATTGTGGTCGAAATGTGTAAAGTTTGGAGGGTATCAAAAAAAAAAACTAGAGCTGGTTGTTGCTGACGGTATGCATGGCCTGATTCAGGTAGCTAAATGACATGCTTCGAGTAGCTCATCAACTACATTATTATAATCAGAATTTCCATACAGCGCATCTTGGGGAAAAGTAAGAGGGATATGAATGATTGGCGAAAAATGTTTTTCCCAAACCAGATCGAGAATGCCTCGTCCCAAATACCGTACGATGGGCTATGGAACTGTATTGTCGTTCGCCTGCAGCGTACACTCATATTAGACAAAGCCAGGTGTTGCCGTGTTTGTCGACCATACAAATATATAGGTTATAGATTTTAATATTCAAGACTACAATTTTTATTTACAGCAATCATCTTTCTTCCGAACCTGGGATCAACCCTGCCGCTGTTATGGAAATTGAAAGAGTGGTTATTGAACACAAAAGTCTCCCTGGGTATCTAACTGTGGATGAGATGAAAAGTAGGCAATTTTTTTTAAATAAGCGAGATTAATTACAGAATCTTATTTTTACTATTTCAGTCAGAGAAGATTTTGTTGTTAAATGGGAAATTAGCTGGATTTATTAAGAGTGACTTCTCAAATGAAAGTGTTCTCGCAAGCCATATATTGGGTAAATGTTTTTTTTCTGGTTCTAAATGAATATTAGTCTGTTTACTTGGTATGATTGTAGCAACGTTTTTTGTGTAATATTTACATTTCAACTTTTTTGTATATTATATTAGAACCATCTAGAGAGAGATTTCCCTTCCAATTGCTTGGTATCCGACAACAGTCACGCTACCAGGACAGTTGGCAATCAACTTTTGGAAAGTTTTATCAGCGTGTGAGAGATGTGTCTAGATTAATGCTGTTGTTACGGATGGAAATGTCCGCCAATCAGCGGTTTTTCAAACTTATCGCTGGTGTGGCTTCCATCCCACTTAAAGGGACTTTCACGGCACCAAACCCACACCAACCAATACTTTTGTGCTCCGACCAATCTCATTATTTAAAGATAATCGGACCTAATTCATAGTTGCTGATAGGCTATTCATGTATTTTTTTCATATATTTTAAAGAACAAATTTTGGTACTCCCGAAGCATGTGAACCAAGATGGCGGACACCGAAACGTGCTTTTGTACCTGAAATTAGGGATTAACCCTGACCTGGTACACATACCTTATGGTGTTCACATTATTCGAGAGTACCCGTCGGTTTTTTCGCTATATTTTCATAATGTGGCAATGTGATTAAGCAATCAAGATAAGTGATTTATTTACTTCCAGACTTCTCAAAATTCTTTGTATTTTTCGAGGCCTTGTCGGTGCGAAGTATATTAACTTGAGAGGCCGTGGTGTGCTTTGGACACACCTGCTCCATTTTTTTGAAAAAGCGAGGTCACGTTTCGCTTTAATTCGAACACGTTTGGCTCAAGATCATGTCACACTGAATCCACGGTCGAAGGTGACGGTTTAAACATAGACCTACCATACGTCCCGGTGTCCCGTCCTGGTTAGCAAAATGTCCCGAAATTTTATTTAGTGCAATTTTCAAAATTAACTCCAACCTGATGCAAAATTATGAATAATTCCGTCCCAAAAGGCATAACTTTGCTTTAACTCGAAGCTTATACCTTAATTTTTTTTAGCTTATTAGGTTGAGTAAAATATCGCGCATAGCTTGAGAAATACTTTAGTTAGGGAATAATGAGTGACGTTTATTGCGTCATTATTCTATTGACTTCAATGGAACTACAGCAATTGCTGCATTAGAAGCCTTATTGTGCTTGGAGTTGGAGAAGGCATAATAACTTCCATTTGGTTGTGTTTGAGTCTGATATTATGCTGAAAGTAATCTAGAACTTGAGATTCTGTAGAGTAATGCAATATTGAAGCTTATAATTATAAATATGGAATAAAAATTTGCCAAGCTCAGGCCTTCGGCCTTTCGTCCAGTTATTTCATTCATAGTTTTGAGTTTGTCCCGGATTATGCCCAAGAAATTATGGTAAGTCTATTTAAACACCACCTAGTGATATTTTCGAATCTAAGTATCGTAAAACGTTTTACCATCCAATCTAGTAACATGTTATTTTGAATGTGGTAATTGAATCTTACCGATTGCAGATGAAAGTAGGCCTCGCGAGGGATGTTCTCAGTTTTAAAGTTGAACAATGCCTTCGTGATATTCCAGGTGCAGAGGGCACGTCAGAGTATGTTTTGATGATGGACAAGTGAGTTCACTGTCATTCATATACAAATTTCTGATGTATGTATTTGCTTGAAGGAAAATGATACAAGGTGCATATCAAATGTTGCCTTTCAAAGGTGGATTATTATCGTGAATTGCAACGTGGCATGTCCGATACGCAATATCAAGGACGACCGGCTACTTTGGTTGAGATCATTCTCCAAAACACTCCTCACTTGAAAGATGATTCAATTACTTGTCCATGAATTTCACCCTTTGTAATAGGAACTGATAGACAAATGATTAAACAAACGACCATCATTTTTTATTCGCAGAATGATTCATTGAGTCGTATGGAACCCAAGAGAGTCATGGCTACTCCGACTCTTAATGGCTTAATTTTCACAACAAACAATATATTAGCGTTGTGTGAAAGGTTGCTACAACAATTAAATTATGTTTGTCTACATAACTTCACGCAGGATGTTCTGGAAGCATTTTTTGGAAACTTGATATGTTATTCGAAAAATTAATTTAGGGTTGATGAACAATTTTCAATTTATAAAAAGTGGTGGACCATGTCAAAATGAAACATGCTGATTGATATGTTGCACATACATTTTAGTGACAGCTGGGAAGAAGTCAGAATCCTGACATAACACAGGTGGCATACGGAATTCAACACATAACACAGAGGAAGGCTATCAAAAAAATGTGGCATTACGACATTTGGCAAAGTCAACGCATGGACTACTGTTTGTTATGATTCCATGCCCAAAGGAATAAAGAAAAAAACAGCATGGTTTCAGGGGTAGTGGGACCCCTGGTATACCAAAGGGCGGGTGAGTTTAATAAATCAAGCCAATGGCATTCACAAGTAATTTACCTCTTTGGGTATAGAAGGCGGACGAGCTGAACTTTGTTCAGCCAACGGCATCTACATCAGTTTCTTTACCAAGCATTGGCGATCTGCCTATCCAATGCTAGGTTTCTTCTGTTCAAAAAGAGATTCAACCCGAGAGCTGGAACCTTACCGTGGTGAGTTGGCTTCTCACAAATACCAGCCGGCAGAATTAGATGATAATATTGTGCAAGTTGAGGTTAAGAGTGTCTAAAAATAATGTAAAGTTTTAGTTAGGAATAGAAGTTTTTTTGCTATCGATACTTGTAATGTGAATTTTACTTATCACCATAACAGCATTTCTGTAAATATTGCATGAACAAATTCAACCAAACCGCGATATCAAGTATTTTTTACATTGATCTATATTTAAACTTATTTATATTCCCCACGGCATTGTCTTTTCACTGTAGCGTGAACAGTAACACTAAAGTTGGTGCCTATAAGTTAAAAGAAAGCAGTAAATATCAATTAATGATGCATATCAACTATTACCTTGCTGTAACCTAGCAACAACCTGCAGTGATTTGCAAGTCGTTTGTATAAATGTGAGTTGGAAGGAAAGCTGACACAGACTTTATACTCGATATGGGAGAAAAATAGTCTGAAACAAGTTGGGAGATGAAGATTGGATGTCAGTTGGAGATTTTCAACGATCAACATAAAATTCGAGGCTTATTCAAACGCAATCAAGTTAAATTGTTCATCAAGGTTGGAGCAATGCTTAAACAGTAGATATGGCCTTAAAATCTAGAAATTTGGAAGATTCGAACCACTGTTTACTGACAGCTGGTATTGGTCACATGAATTGGTAACTTTTGAAAATTACCAATTCCTTCAAGCCAGGGGTTCGGTTGCGGGCCAGTAAAGAGGGAGTGACCAAACGAGCGCGACGTAATGGCTGGGGTTCAGGGCGCGCCTTGGGAAAATTTTGAAAAATAGACCACAAGATTGATTTTAGATACACGCAGTATCGCAGTTTTTATGTAATAAAATTAATAAGTATAATAATTACTAATTAGAGGATAGAATACGCGAGAGATAACGAGCACTACTTTCAACAAGAATTTGCAACTGATAGCGACTAATGAAGTTACTTGCTCATCTGGAGTACGGCTTCGTATAAATGGCTACTCATATCATAGTCAAGTTAAATTCTTCATCCAGTAAAAATAACAAACGGGATTATAAAAAAAAGTAAAATTGACACACATTTTTACTGGAAAGAGTGGTCGCTGGGAACTGATTATTAAGCAGCGACACCCAAGGTTTCATATCTAATTAAGTTCGGAGTTGAAGTTTTTAGAATACTGTTATCTCTGGTGAGTATGGTTTTGGCAGCTGAACTACCAATATTATGCACTGACACAGAGGTTATACGAGATGACTCCAGATAGCTCCTCATGGTTTGTTTTGTTACATTTCGTTTAAAATGACATCTAAAACTTGCAGCATGCATTCGCGGAAAAATTCCCCCTCAGCAAACGGACGATTCTTTTTAGCGATGTTGTGGGCTTGCCACTTTCATTTTACTCTTTTTTGAACATGTCCGTTTGACTTTTGTATGAATCTAACAATGAATTAAATTTTGAAATACGCCGCTCACTCGTCAAACGATCGTAATTTGACGAATGCTTGCTTCGTCTCATGGTGCTTGATGTCGTATTCCTTCAGAACTGGAATGATTTGTTGGCAAGGAAGCAAATCGCTGAAGTTTGATTCTTTTCAATAAAGAAAAAAGAACACTGCGATTTATCAAAAAAACGTCTGTTTGCGGTGTCTAGTTTTCGTTTTTTTCGTGACATCTTTAAGCTTTCTTAATATAGCGCTGATAACTAAAATACTGCCGTACATAATACTATACCACTATAGTTGAATTGTTACAATTATACACGTGCTTAAATTGTTATAATGATGTAACAATTGGCGGCATCCGCAACGCAAAAAGGTAAACACATTTGAATTGATAAACGTATTAGTATTTATTTATGGTTTAACTAGGCTTACTTACCATACGTCCCGCTTCAGGCGGGACAGTCCCGCTTTTTAGCGTCTTGTCCCGCCGTCCCGACAAGTCAGCTAAAAGTCCCGCTTTTGCGTTCAGCCATCCAGCATAATACACGAACATGTTCTCGTTGCTGTGTAGCGCAACGCTAGCCTACTTACTGAAGGTGAATGCGTTATTTTGAATGTTTCGTTGTTTCCCGCTAACATTGTTAGCGAACGCATCACATGTAAAATCAATTCTAATTGGTCCTGTTCGGACGTTTACGTGAATGTAACATTGAGCAACATCTTTTTGAAGGTGTTATCTACAAAAAAGCATGCTTAGCGAATAAATAAATTCTCAATGCTTGAAAACGGCAGACTATTTCATTCTTTTTTATTCCATTTGCTGTACAAAAAAAAATCTAAATTCGGATCATTTGTGTGAATGTTTTGGTCTGATTACTTTACCAGACACTTGTGATCATTGTGCCATTACTTGTTGTTATTGAGTAATTATTACTTGTTTACATGTGTGCGTGTGAGGGTGTTACTTTGGTGATGATTCATTCTAGTTTTATGACAGGCCTGGATAAGGACCTGTATATGTGTATCTGCCTTGAGGGCAAATAAACTTTACATGGTAGCAGAGGATGGTTGCTGCTCTTTGAGATGGCTTCATCAGTAACAAGACAAAACCCTCCTAAATTTAAGGATGATATACCTTATAGTGCATGGAGGAATAAAGTTGAAATGTGGCAAATGGTCACACCTATTGATAAGAAAGAGCAAGCTATTGTAGTTGTCCTAAGTTCTCTTGAAGGAAATCAAAGAGCTGAAAAGGCTGCATCTGAGTTAACAGCTGGTCAACTTCATAGCAATGATGGTATGACAACCTTGTTAGAGAGCTTGGACAGGGTTTTCAAATCTGATAAAGTAGATGATGCTTACAATGCTTACACTGCTTTCAACTCGTTCAATAAATCTTTCAATATGGATATGAAAGATTACATTATAGAATTTGAACACCTGTATCATAAAATATCCGAATTTGATATGAAACTACCTGATGCTATATTAACATTCAAAATATTGGATGGTGCAAATCTATCTCAATCAGAAAGACAATTAGCTTTAACTGTGGCTAGTGACCTGAAATTTGAAGGAATGAAATCAGCGTTAAAGCGGGTTTTCACGAAAACATCAGATGGTGGTGTTACGGATGACAGTGTACCTGCTTCCATTAAAGAAGAAGCCTTTGTTTCAAAATTGACTCATTATCGTCAAAGAAAATCTATTCAAAGGCAACAAGGTAGAAAAAATACAATGAATCCCTTAAATAAATTTGGGCAGGTTTCAAGGTGTGCCATTTGTGATTCAAAGATGCATTGGGCTAATAAATGCCCACATAACAGAAACAAAGTAAATATGGCAGAAGCTGAAATTGGAAGTTTCAGTGACAAAGAAACAGAAGATGAAGTTGTTAATTTTGTTTTCATGATAAAAAGCTCTGATTGTGAAGCTTTGATTAGTGAAACAGTTGGATCAGCAATAATTGACACAGCTTGTACTAAAACTGTATGTGGACAGAAGTGGTTGAATAACTACATTGCCAGATTACCTGAAAATTTGAGAAAGACTGTCGAGTTTTCACAAGGAGGTACAGGATTCAAATTTGGTGATGGAAGAAGAGTCATGTCGACTCAAAGTGTAATAATTCCTGCTAGAGTTGCTGGAAAAAATTGTCAAATTCGAACAGAGGTTGTCGAGGACAATATACCCTTGCTACTAAGTAAGTCATCACTCAAACGAGCGGGAACTGTTCTTGACATGGAAAATGATGTAGTTACAATCTTTGGTATTCCAGTCGATCTTCAATTTACTGAAAGTGGACATTATTGCATAGCAATAACACCACAGAAGATGTGCAAGACTTATGATGAAAGTGTACTTGTACTTAAAGATATGACAATTAATGATCAGAAAGTTGCTATCAAAAAGCTTCATAAACAATTCGGCCATGCGTCTGAAGAAAACATGAAGAGATTGCTTGGAAATGCAAATATTACGAATAATAAATTATCTGATATTGTACAAGATGTAGTGAAAAAATGTGAAACTTGTTCTGTGCTTAAGAAATCTCCACCACGACCTGCTGTAGGTTTACCAAGGGCATCAAGATTTAATGAGTCTGTAGCAATTGATTTGCATCAATTAGAATCTAACCTTTGGTACATGCACATGGTGGATGAATTCACCAGATTCAGCAATGCTGTTATTGTGAGGTCTAAATCTTCATCCATAATTGCAAACAAGTTTTTACTTCATTGGATAAGTATTTTTGGATCTCCACAAAAGGTGTTTACTGATAATGGAAGAGAATTCAATAATCATGAGTTTTTGGACATGTGTGATAATTTTAATATTATTGTTAATACTTCACCCGCATACTCTCCTTGGAGTAACGGAGTTTGTGAACGACATAACCAAGTATTGACAAATATGCTTCACAAGATTAGAAATGATGTGCGTACTGATTGGGGAGTCTCCATTGCATGGGCCGTAAGTGCAAAAAATTCCTTGATGAATAATAAAGGATTCAGTCCAGCTCAACTTGTTTTCGGTCAGAATGTCAATCTTCCCTCAGTTTTTGTGAATGAACTACCTGCATTGGAGGGAAAGACTGAAAGCTTGGAAGTTGGTCAACATATATCAGCTCTCCATGCTGCAAGACGAGCATTTATTGCCTGTGAATCTTCTGAGAGAATTCAGAGAGCGCTGCGAAAACAAACCAGACAATCTTCTTTTAATTTCACAACGGGAGATCGAGTTTATTACAAAAGACCAGATAGTCATAAATGGCGTGGACCAGGAAAAGTGATTGGACAAGACGGCGTGATGGTTTTTGTTAGACATGGTGGTCAAGTGATCAGAGTCCACACATGTAGATTGCATTTAATTAATTCAAGTGATGGTGAAAATTCTCCCATGCAATTGAAGCCGGAAGATGCTGAATATTCTAACAGTGATATCAAAACTGAGGAGAATATATCTGATATTGAGGAGTTTGAAACTGAACCTGAAGCTATGAACGATGATTCTCCTGACCATAGAACTGATTTAACTGATTCGGAACAACAAATTCGCTCAAACGAGAATAGCCAATCACATGGCAAAAGTGAATCTAGAAGTTTAAAGAAATCACAAATTGTCAAATATAAACAGAATGATGGAACTGTCTACAGCGCTAAAATTTTAGGAAGAGCAGGAAAAGCGACTGGCCGATTTAAAAATTGGTATAACGTGCAGTATGAATCACCACAATCTTTGAAAGGCCAGCAAAAATCTATAGACTTTGATGCTGTCGATATTCTTAATGAAAACGATCCCATTTCAGAATCTGAACAAACAAAAACAGCTACTCTATCTGCTCAAACGGTTGATTGTGACGTTTTTGTTGCAGATTCGGTGGATTTTTCTCTAGCGAAAAATAGAGAACTCCGAAGCTGGATACAAAATGGCGTATATGAAGAATGTCCATATAATAATCAGAAGTGTATTTCTGTAAGATGGGTTTGCACAATGAAACAAAATGGTGATAAAATGTTCCCAAAAGCTAGACTTGTTGCTCGTGGTTTTGAAGAGAGTAATTTAGAAAATATTGAAAAAGAATCACCAACATGTTGTAAAGACTCAATGCGAACTGTCATAGCTATTGTGCAACAAAAACGATGGCAATTAAAGTGTATTGACATTAAAACTGCATTTCTACAAGGGGAGGAGCTTAAGCGAAATGTGTATCTTATGCCACCTAAAGAAGCAAATTGTAAAGAGGGAATTATATGGAAATTAAGAAAATGTGTATATGGACTGACTGATGCTTCACTGAAATGGTACGACAGAGTTCGAAATTTTATGTTGGAAAATGGATGCAAGACTACTCTTGCAGATCCTGCCGTTTTTTATTGGCATAATGGCATTGAGTTGGAAGGAATTTTCACTGTACACGTTGATGACTTTATGTGGTCTGGCAGTCAAACATTTGAAAAGAAGATTATCACGAAATTACGAGAAACATTTCAAGTGGGAAATGAAGAAACATCGTGTTTCAAGTATGTGGGTCTTCAAATCAACGAACATAAAGATAGAGTCTCATTAAATCAAAATGAATACATTTCATCTTTGAATCCTATTCATTTGTCTCACCAGCGTAAGACTGATCTTGACGCAAGACTAACTCATCTTGAAAGTGAAGCCCTTCAGTCCAAAATAGGTCAACTGTTGTGGATCAGTACTCAATCACGGCCTGATATCTCATTCGATACTTGTGTATTGGCCACAAATTTCAAATCTGCAACTGTGAAAGATCTCCTCAGAGTTAACAAAGTGATTAGGAAACTAAAATCAAATTCAGTGGATTTGAACTTCTGTAATTTGGGCTCTGACAAGGATCTGAAACTTGTCTGTTTCGTCGATGCATCCTTTGGTAATTTGACTGATGGTGGTAGCCAAGCTGCAAGCCTCATATTTCTTGTAGGAGAACATCAAAGATGCAATCTCATCAGCTGGCAAAGCAAACGGATAAAAAGAGTTGTTAAAAGTTCTTTGGCTGCGGAAACACTTGCTATGTCGGCTGGCGTAGATATGGCAAGCTTTGTTAGCTCATTGTATACAGAAATCATGCATGGAGCTATCAATCCTAAAAAACTGCCCATCGAAATTGTAACTGATAATCGCTCTCTTCACGATGCTATAAAGTCTATCAAGCAAGTACAAGATAGACGACTGAGAATAGAAGTAGCAATGTTGAAAGAGATGATGTCCAACAAAGAGATTACCAGAATCCGATGGTGTAACAGCGAACAACAGCTTGCAGATAACTTGACTAAAAAAGGTTCATCATCGTCAAGTTTGCTGGACATTATACAATGCAATGAACTTAAAAACTTTTAAATATTCATTTTATTAAATAATGGGGAATTTGTGAATGTTTTGGTCTGATTACTTTACCAGACACTTGTGATCATTGTGCCATTACTTGTTGTTATTGAGTAATTATTACTTGTTTACATGTGTGCGTGTGAGGGTGTTACTTTGGTGATGATTCATTCTAGTTTTATGACAGGCCTGGATAAGGACCTGTATATGTGTATCTGCCTTGAGGGCAAATAAACTTTACAATTTGTATCGTTAGCGTCTATTCCTTTCTTTTTTTCGAACTGAACCCGATATTTAGACAGAGAATATGCGCATGAACTCTCGATGACAATATGGTCAATGAAGACAGCCGGGATGGCTTTAAATGTAGGCCTATGTAGTAAAATCGGAAACTGTAAAGTTATCAGGATCACAGCTAAGGGGTCGTGTCTTTGGAGGCGTCCCGCTTTGAAGTCCAAAAAATATGGTAACCCTAGGTTTAACTATTTCACCAAGGTTCGTCAGGCCATTTCAAATCGCCACGCGGGCCATAGTTGGCCCTCGGTTTGGGAACCCCTGATTTGGGGCATGCACCCTATGTCAGGTATACAACTTAGAATATTGAATAGATTGGCTAATAGCAATCTGAACTTCCAAAGCTATAAATCAAGATCCTCATGTGTGTTTCTATATTTAAATTATCAATTGTAAGCAGCCGATTACAATATAGCTCTGTTTTGAGTACAATGGTAAAGCACTCACTTTCTCCGCTTTTAGATTCGACTATGATATAAAATTTCTTACTTTTGCTTCAACCTGGTATACTTTGACAATAAATATTGATCAGAATTGTCTATGTGACAGTCACTGTCCAGCAACTTGCTTTCCATAAAAATATGAATAACATCCACAGCATGTGAGTCAATTTGGTTAAAAAGCTTTTCCTAGTACACCTTCCATGAGTTGAGGATAGGATAGGATTTACATATTTATCCTGGGGGAGAGGAAAGCTGATGCGCCGGCTTATCCATATGGCGAGCCACGCCATCTCGTCCGGTTACCATTCCAAGTCGGGTATGGGATTAGTTATATTGTTTGTTTTCGGAAGCATGGACTTGGTAGTGGAGGAAGCCGTAACGGACCAGCGGTTACGTGAACCACCCAACGACGGCGAGGAGTCCAGCAATCCTCTCGCACATAACCATCCCTGCATGGGATTCGAACCTGCGAACCCAGGCAGAGTAATTAGAGGTGCGGTGGCGAGCGTATTCCTAACGCCTAGCCCGTTGAGCCACACCGCCGTGCCTAAATGTTTGACTTCCTGCCTGAGGCTGATATCTATTCTATGTTTTCAGTAATTTATGTGTCTGGAGGACCTTATACAATAGGAAAGTTACATACAATTTTAGGGGCTCCCGAAGTATGCGAACCAAGATGGCGGACATCGCAATGTAATATGTTTACTAGGTTAGGTCATAATTTTAGGCATAAATACTACGGGAGGCTCTTGGCTAGTCTTCGAACTGATAATACGACTAAAATAAGGAAAATTGGAAAAAAATTATCGCCTAACCTGTTACCAATGTTACGTTCCGATGTCCGCCATCTTGGTTCGCATACTTCGGGAGCCCCCAATTTTATATCCCCCAAGTATTCAAGATTTGATTCGATTCTGAAATCAACCGGTATTTGAAAATGCCCAGCCCTACTGGACGGAGAACAGCCGAGAGGTTGTGGTTCGCTATAGGATTAAGATAATTAGCTTTCTTGCCACCCGGGATCAATTAAAAAATCTTCTTCCCGCTACAAACCCTAATGCAACTATAATACAACTGCTTGAATTTATTTACACAGAATCAAAAAAATTACATTACGATAGAGTTGGGTACACAAAAAATACATTTAAAGTTGCATATATATTGCATTTGGTATAATACAGAAAATCCAATACAATGTTATTCAATATACACTGTGTAAGTTGAATTTTCAGCGCTCCAGAAGTATGTGTACCAATATGGAGGTAACTAATTTTATTTGCCTACTTTACATCAAGTTGTATAAAGAGACTGAAGCCTATAGGCAAGGTGTATATTCATTTCGCTAACACAGATAGTCCCCGAACTCATAATAGAACTAAAATGAAGAAAATTGGAATAAAATTATGGCCTAACCCGGTACACACACTACAGGAATACCGCTGTTTCAAACCTATGCTAAGACCAGACTTTGAGAAGGGCGAATTAATAATACTGTTTGTTTGAAGAGTTCAGCAACACAATATATTTCTCGAAATGCGAATTTGATTTTATGTTGCAGAAGTCTTACAGGATTTTCTGACCAGAGATTTCGTACAAAGGCAAATATAATGAAGAAATGGGTTGAACATATTCAAATTATAGGTTTTATGTCTGTAAAAAGTGATTTGTTTCGGAAGGGAATTATTCGGCGTCTAATGCGCATATGAGTTTATATTTAGGATTTTTACTTGTGACAGTCAAAGTCAGCTTTTTTGTCAAAAACTCAAAAATCATTGAGTTGGCTAAGCATTATCAATAGACAAACTCTTGTTTAAGCCAAAGCTTTTGTCATCAAATTAGGTTTCTTGGGAGTTCTAGCTGGGATTCGGAATCAAAATTTTTCTAATAATATAGCCAGAATCTCCGTAATCAGAAAACCAGAATTTTTCTAAAAAAAGAGCCAACACTAGAATCCACGGCTCTGTTTCATATCATTAGGTTGTTACCACTGAATACATATGTTTTTAAACCCATGACATGTCTCAGCAGTGTTGCCAGACTAGAAAGACAGGATTAATGAAAACTCATTTTATGTTTCTGACACAGATAAGAATTATTGCATAGTTAATAATTTACAATAGAACTCTCTGAATCTATATCATTTTATAAATTTCAAGTTCGGATTTGCACAAAAATACATTTAAACAAAAAACAAAATCACATATTTTCAACCATACCACAGGCTATATTCTCACCTCGCGAGTGTAAAGGGCATTGTTATCAGCTACCAATCTTATAGGCTTAATTTGGATTGGCTATAGTTGAACCAGAAAGACTTGGCTCACAGAAAAAAAATAGTTGCCTCTGAAATATCACAGGCTGCCTGTCCAGAAGCCCAGTGATATTCTGAAACACCGGTTCTCAACCAGCGACCATTGCCAAATTTTGGGTCACAGAATAATTTCCTGGTAGGCCACGGACAGTGGTGGGATTCGGCCGTTTCGCATGAGATCAGCGAACCGGTTAGCATTACTGGCTACTGTCAATGTTTCATTTGTAACAGAACCGGCTGAAAATATGAATTTGGTGATGGAACCGGCTGACAAAAAATTTGAATCCCACCACTGGCCACAGACAAATTAAAAATTGCTTAGAGTTATTGATGAATTAGTTAAACTTAGATTGTAGTAGCAATGAATGATGATGCTGTTTCTGAGTGGTAATTCTCCTTTAATTATCAAAGTGTCTATCTTTACAAAATAAATTGTTTTTTCCTTGTATGAGAAAATTAATGGGCCACATAATTGCTTGTGAAACAAAAGTGGGCACGAAAGAAAAAAGGTGGAAACCACTGTTCTAAAACAACACATAAAATTAAAAACAAAATTCACGAAATCAATAACAAGGGAAATTTGTCCATTAGGAATCATTAATTCTTGGAGCAGTTGAATCACAGAGCAATCTCTTCCGTAAAGTTGTTTTCCGATACAATAGTTGCGTCCATGTCATCAGCGTTTGAGATAGGGAGAAGCCTTTGGAATCTTCGTTGATAAAGCTGTGAAGCAAAAGTATCAAGATGGTAATATTAGGTCGGAACTAATGAAGAACTACTAGCTTGACTGTGCTTTAGTATCGTGGCGTGGCGGTGTGGCTCAACGGTCTAAGCGTTAGGAATACGCTTGCCACCGCACCTCTAACTACTCTGCATGGGTTCGCAAGTTCGAATCCCATGCGGGGATGGTTATGTGCGAGAGGATTGCTGGACTCCTCGCCGTCGTTGGGTGGTTCACGTAACCGCTGGTCGGTTACGGCTTCCTCCACCACCAAGTCCATGCTTCCGAAAACAAACAATATAACTAATCCCATACCCGACTTGGAATGGTAACCGGACGAGAGGCCGTGGTTCGCCATAAGGATAAGCCGTCTTATCGGCTTTCCTCTCCCCCGGGATAAATATGTAAATCCTATCCTCCTATCCTATTTGTAAATAACAGTATATTTGTAAGGAGAATGGCCTTATAATGATGAATGTCGCTATTTTTCAAAAACACTAGAGAGAATTTTAAATTCCTCCTGGCTAAGGATGAAATTCAATTGTACAAATTATCGACCAATACCATAGCACTCAAATTCCTGGTGAGCTGGGAAGAAAGAAAACGAAATGTAATGAGTTCAGAACATATTGCAAACTACATGCCTTTGACGTGAAGTGTTTTTGATATTACTATTTATGTGAAGGAGCATAGTGGGGCCCTTGGGTTGGACGTGTCTACTGCCTTCGTGTTTCTGGTTTTATTATTCGAGAAGTAGTGGGGCACTCGAGTTGTAAATGGCCTCATATTTCAAGATTTAATGTAGTGAAAATAATAGAAGCTATAGACGACTTGTAATTTCCAAAATTGTAAAATCAAAATATTTGTAATATTGACATATAAGCCAAAGTTGGGAATACTTTGTAAACTTAGGGACAGAAATCGGAGATGAAATTTGTGTGAAGTTGACATTCTGTGGAGTCGAATCCGCATGAATTAGATTCATGACCCAGAGAGCTCCAGGATAATGAAATTTAAAAGCAGGTTCTAGCTCTGAAATCAGATTCACAACTTCTGGGTATTTAAAATTTTAATGGTTTAATAGTCTTGGTACAAATTTTTATCGAGTCAATGCTTAATAAGTCCGTAAGGCAGCGAGGTACATAGTCTAATGACTATGGCTTCTATATTACTATTCTTACTCTTCAAGTTGGAATCTATCAGCAAATCTACCAGGGTTCTCATATTGGTCCTAATTTACTGGGGGCTGCAAGCAAAAGTTTCTGATGGGTAGCTTCACACAGGCCTTGACAAGTATTGCAAAGCCCAAGTTTTACAATACTGGTATTAAACTGCATAATGTTGAATTTGTCATTTTTTTTTCAGCATTAGCTGTCTTTGTGACGTTTACTGGCATATCTTTCCAAATCGCTCCTGCTTTATACAGTATATTGTACCAGGTGGCCACGAGTGTTGGGAGTTTTTGGGAGCGGGCCAGGGAAAATTAAACTTACAGAACCATTGATTCATACAATTTACACTCACCTGAACTGCTAAAAACAAGGTTGCCACCAGCAATACAGCACTCAGAATAATAGCAGCCAAAACTGGTGGACTACTGATGGTTTTGGTCAAATTTACATCATCACTTTCGCTGTCCCGCTTTCCACTCTGAGACTTTAAGTCTTGGATTTGCGGCAGATTAGGAGCTTGTTCTGTGAAATGATAGAGGGATTTACATATTTATCCAGAAGGAGAGGTAGGCAGTAGTGGGATTCAGCCGGTTCACACTGGTTCTATAGAACAGTCTCACAGAATTAAATAAGATCAGCAAACCGGTTAGCATTATTGAAAAAAACATAACTTTTTGACAAATAATACAGAATCCTGGGGATTCGAATTCAAATCCATCAAGGTTTGATTTCCACCTCTTCAGTGCCATTCATCAATTTTTATATTTCATGTTTCTAATTTATTAATCAAAGACGAGCGTTTTCTCTCAATTGGAAATATCTCTCATTTAATTATACTTGCGTTTGCTCGCAAACGATTTAATCCGATTTAATTTATTTGTACCAGGTTAGGGTTAGGCCATAATTTTATTCCAATTTTCATTAAGTTAGTTCTATTACTAGTTCGGGGACTAACCAAGTGAATCTTGTAGTATTTGTACCTGAAATTCTGGCCTAACCCTAACCTGGTACACATACTACATTCTGGTGTCCGCCATCTTGGTTCATATACTTCGGGAGTACCTCTAATTTATTAATCAAAGACGAGCGTTTTCTCACATATGAAAATCTCTCTCATTATACATGCGTTTGCTCGCAATTGATTTAATCCGAACAGTGGTTACGTGATTACTCTATAATTGGGATTCCAACTTACGACCCCATACAAGGTAATAAGAGGTGCGATGGCGAGCGTATTCTCAAAGCTTAGCAGGATGCGCCAACCGCCAAGCTAAGGTTTTTTAACTTTCCTCAATTTCTGTCTGGTGTGTTGTACAAGGACTTATCTATTTTAGATAAATATAAGTCTCACCTTGGCATTCCCCATCAACCATGACCATTAATGACTGACATTCACATCTGTAGCTGCCTTCAGTGTTCCTGCAGGTCTGATAAACTCCGTTGCAAAGATTGGATTCAGGGGAACACTCGTCAATATCTATAAAGAGAAAGATTAAACAGTTTCATGTATTTTATTTATATATATATAGCAATAGTCTAGTGCAGCATAACTCAAAACTGTTTTTTGCGGTTTCGCGAGGAATGTTCCACGGAACAGGTATCGAAATTGCGACTAAATTGGTCTCCATGGCGATCTTGGCCCCACTTCAGCGCATCTGAGTTGTAAATTTGTCTCCCAACTGGCGACAAACAGGCGGATAAGCCTTGCTATCTAAACAGGCCTCAAGGCCCTGAAAAAGCATAGCGTTTTTCGTCAACTGTCCAATATCGTTAATCATCGGCCTATGGCCAGTTTGAGGCAATCTTTTTAATTTATCACAGGCCGTAGAGGGGAATAAACCAGCTAGGAAAGCAGATCAAAAATTTTTGGTCAATCCAAAATATTAGTTTTGTGCATACCAGCATCTCCTCTTAAAATCTTTGTTTGGGGTACGAATGGCTCTCCCCAAATCAGTGGATGCTTGTATAAAGCACAGGCGTAGCCAGGGGGCCATGCCAACTTCCCTCCCCAAATTTACAACATTTTTTTTATGTAATTTTGCTGCATTTGCAGTGAGACATAAAATCATTCGACTTTTCGAACACCCTTTTGCTCTATTCCTGAACAATTTACTGAAAACGGGTCGTCTCCTGCATTGCTATCAATATTTCTTTCTCCAAATGAACAAAACAAGATAGATGAAAACTAGACACTTTTTGATCTAGACCAGGGTGGTCCAAGATTGGCAGCTACGTGGGCCACAAAATTACTTTTGCATTGTTCGCGGGCCACAATAGTGCCAAGAACTTTGCTCAATTAACTTCGCTAGTTGCCTCAGCAAGCCATAACGCTAGTCAATTCAGTGACATTAGTGATGCAACAATATGTCATAAGATTTTTTGGTTAATTTTATGACGAAACAACACGAAATGCGATTTTTTAATTCCTCTCCGAATGCGGCAAGCGCCACAGATAATGAAGCGGCGGGTCACATGTGGCCCGCGGGCCTGGGTTTGGACCACCCTGATCTAGACACTTTTTTTGAAGTGGAAAATATTCAGTTCTATTTCGTAAAGTTCTTTTTAGCCAAGATTCAGATAAATCTATAACTAACAAATATGCTAATCACATATGATGGCGAAGAGGCCAACAACAATCCTTTCGCAAATTAAATCAGCAGTAACTTAGCCTGACAGTTGTTGCATCGTGCTAATCGTTAGGAACATGCCGGTGATTGCATTTTTTAATTGGATTCTATGGGAAATAATTATGTGTGACGGTTCACGGTATTGCTGAATGTCTCACCATCATAGGGTGGTTCACGTAACTGCTGTTTGGCATGGCTTCTTCCACTGTCAAGTCCATGCATCTAAAACATCTACTGATTAACCATACATGAAAAGACTGGTAAGCAGATGAGAGCCTGTCATTTGCCATATGATCAAACCACCTTACCAACTTTTCTATCCCTTGATAAATAGAAAATTCCTATATATTTTGAAATCCCAAACCTTTACAAGTTTCCTCATTCATATGAAAACCTTCCTTACAACGGCACTGAAACCCTCCGTCTGTGTTTACGCAAACTTGGTTCTGGTTAGTATTGCAATTGTGTGATTGATGCTGGCATTCATTGATATCTGAAAAAAAAATATGGAAAAGGATAAGATAGGAGTCTCTTTCCTTAGGGTGGTTCACGTAACTGCTGGTCAGTTCCTCCGCCATCAAGTACATGCTTTCGAAAACAAATAACTTGGCTGATCAGAACTCATACCCGACATGGACTGGTAACCGGACAAGAGGTCGTGGTTCGCCATATGATTAAGCCGCATCCGAAAACAAATAACTGGCAAACTAATCCCATACCCAACATGGACTAGTAATCGAACAAGATGTTGTGGTTGGCCATTTGATTATATCATCTTATCGGCTATCCTTTTCCCTGGGGATAAATAGGTAAATTCTATTCTTGTATCAGACATAGAATAAATATAGGATTACGATGCCGGTGCTAAGTGGTTGTGAATGAATAATTTTGTCTCTTTTCTATGATAGTCATAAGAAAGGGGTCGGCAACCTTTTGTCGCTCACTGGCCAAAATCAAGGGTTGCAAATAATTGACGGGCTGCACATATTTTTAGAAAGTTGAAAACCGAACGGATGATACTTTTTTATAATAAAAATCGAGCAGTGATACATCTCTCGAATAGAATATAGATTTATTTTCGCATTGGAACTCAAAATATTCCATTCGAATATTTTTTTTTGCGCTTAGCATCAACTTTTCTGTGTTTTGTTGCCATTGATCTATTTATAATCAATTATAGGCTCATCAAACAAGTAATTGCGAATTATATACTTGCACGTCACTGGTGGGCTGCACATGTTTTTAGAAAGTTAAAAACCGAACAGATGATACTTTTTTATAATAAAAATCAAGCAGCGATACATCGTAAAAACATGAAAAACCACCAAAAACATTGCTAAAATATACAAAAATGTGAAAAACCACCAAAAGCATTGCTAAAACCATGAAAAACATGCAATAAACATGAAAAACATTGCTTAAACATGCAAAAAACGTGAAAAACCACCAAAAAATTACAATCTCCATAAAGTGATTGCTCCTTGTTCATTAGTGGCAATTTGTATTTGCTATATGCTAAACTAGAAAAATTTTAGTCTTCATAGAACCTCTATATAAGTAGGCAATACTGATTCCTCACATATCAATAGATATCAGTGGCTGCTTGTACAAGACCTTTTTTGGGGGGAAAAGCGCAAATGAATGATGTCGTTTAAAAAATTTTTTCATGCATGACCATAATCACCTTCACATATTCCATTTTTCATCAGATATCCTTTCTCACAGACACACGAATAACTTCCATCAGTATTCAAACAAAGTTGGTGTTTTCCAATACAGGAGTGAAACCCAAGGATACATTCATTCACATCTGTTAATAGATAAATATGCTTTAACAGAATATTTTTCAGGGTGGCAGTGGCTCCCAACCTTTTATATATTGCGGCCCCATTTGAAGATTTTAACACTCATGGCTCCCCGTTTATCATTCCAGTTGTATTTATACTGTTACTTTGATTGGTAGATTCCAAATTTGATTATGTTCAAACAATTCATGTTCAATAACCTTGTCAAGCAATGAAACTAGGAAGAAAGTTTCTATTGAAGTATTGAAATCAGTTTTGCATCTGGCATGGTAGCCCCCTCCAGCTGCTCTGTGGCGCCCTTGGTGGGCCCCGGGTCCCGATTCGGAACCACTGACTTATGGCAACCTGATGTTCGCGCTCCAAGGACAATACATGGGCATGATGGCTTTGTAATTGGCACATCATGCTAAGCGCTAAGAATGCATAATTATGTGCGAGAGGATTGCTGGACTCGACTTGACATCGGCATAAAAACAACTCCTCGCACTGACAGTCACGGTAACGATGGAGATGTCTCCCTATGATACCATTGTGAGGTAACAGTGGTCTAATAATGAGCATTGTAGTTGATTCCAACACATCCGTGACTGATTGTGCAAACCATTAGAAGTGAAATGCTATACACAAATTCAATCAACATGCAGTGTATCCCCGCATATGAGGCCGAGTTTGAAACTAGAATACAAAAAGTTGCCAAACTAAGAGGTCGTCTTATATGCCGCTAACTATGATCACACTCAAAATTCGGCTAATGTGCGTGTAACTCTGATCATACTAAAGGGTCGGCTTATACACGCCAAGTTGTCCCGATAAGAGCGTGCACGCACACACACTCGAAGCAGTGCTTTGTATGACAGCAATAACAGTCTGACATGTTACCATTTGCTTTTGAGACACTTCTTACCATTATTAATAAAAGTAAAACATAACAGTAATGGTTATCATTTTCATTAATTCTCTTCTGCAACCATTTGCTTTGCTGTGATATTTGCGTATGAAGTGTTAGCATTAGTAGGGTTGGCTCATGTGCAAATTTTTATAAATTCACTTTTTAGGGGTCGTTTTCGGGGGGGAAGAGGAGGGCGGGTTAGCTTACCGGTATATACGATTATATCTAAAACTAACCAGCACAAGTCGAGCCATCCCCACTGTATCCTTCTTCGCAAATACATTGATAAGATCCAACATTGTTGATGCATTTTCCATGTTTCAAGTCACATCCATGGGTTCCAGTATCGCATTCATGGATGTCTTGAAAAATAGAAGGTGTGTTTAAAGCTTTATATAAATCAAGTTTGAAAAGCAATTTAGCTGAAAATTTCCCTTCTGATTACAGTCTGAAATAATATTTTTGACTAGGCCGCAGTCGTTCTTAACCTTTTTTCTTTCGTGGCCCACTTTCGTTGCATAAAAATTCTCTGGCCCTCTAACTTTCTCATGCAAGGGAAAAACTAGAAGAAAATCGAAAATCATTTTGCAAAAATGGATACTTTCACTTTAATAATTAGAATGAAAAGCAGCAGCATCATCCATTGCTACTAAAATAAAAATTTGACTATAATGACGCAAATGGAACTAAACTTTCAACAATCATAGTAATTTTTAATAGGCTTGTGGGTTGTGGCCCACTTTTGAAAATGTCGCTATGGCCCACTGGTCAGGAACCAGTGGACTAGGGCAGGGCTACTCAACTATTTTTACCGAAGATCCGCATACAAATCTTCAAAAATATTTGGGTCCGGACTTTCTAGAAGTTATATTTCGGCATCCTTAAACACGCACTTTCTCGACAGACAAATGATTATTAGCTATATAACATTGTTTATTGTGGCATTAGAGTTCTTTTCATGTATATTTAAACCTATAAAAAAGATTTTATAAAAGAAAACTTCAAAAGTGGGGTTAATGATCCAAAATAAAGAATTAGCCGCGGTCCGAATCGCATACCCGAAAGGTCCGGATTCGGACCGCGGTCCGCCAGTTGAGTAGCCCTGGACTAAGGCATGAGTTCCCCAACCTTTTTTTTTTCGAGCGACCAAAATTTAAAAAAATTAATTTTGTAAAATCCTGTGGATATGCTTAAATACTAAACGTCATGTAGTGGTGTGGGCGACGTGGCTTTACTTTAAGCAAAATAGATTTTGCCATCTTTTCGCGCTGTGAAACTTTCCACACGTACAATTTATAATGAACAACAATTCAATACAAAATAAACAATAAAATTTAATGATTATGTTCAAAATACAATACAATCTGAAATAATTTGACCAAAGCAGTAGTTTCCAAAATTTTTTTTCAAGCGATCCAAATTTTGTAAAATCTTGCGAACCAAGGATATGCTTGAATACTAAACGTCATGTAGTGGTGTGGGCGACGTGGCTTTACTTGAGCAAAATGCATGCTTCAAAATTTTCACGCTGTGATACTTCCAACGTATACAATTACTATTGAGCAACACTTCAATATTAAATAAACTATAAAGTTTACTGAAAAATAAAATCAATTTTTAAAGATAAATAAAAATAACATAATCTCATTCCACGAAATGTCAAGTATATTTGTGAGCTTTCGTTAGATCATAGTCTAACTTCTTCAGATAAAACAGGATATGGCTTATGTAGTGAATAATGAATTATTATTCGCTATTTAATTAAGCCATATTTGTTTCTTCCATAAATGGTGCCGTATTATGTATCAGTGGATGTTTGTTTAGGTCTGAAGAAATCTTGAATAAATCAAAGACACTTAACGTTTTGAACTAAATGAACTCCCAAAGGCAACTGAAGTTAAATTCATAACTCAAACAGTTATATGCGACCCAGACAAAACGAATGTGGAGTGATAAGTCTGTAAAATGGATAAGAAAAGATAAGAGCATATTTATTTACCTGTGCAGTACTTTCCATCACCATGATATCCATCATTGCATTTACACTCATAACTTCCAACAGTATTCTTGCATGTAGCATAAGAATGGCAAGCAGGAGACCAGTTCACTGTCATCATACCACTGCCTGATGATTCTTCTATGCGCAAAAAATAGAAAATAAATTAGAAATAAAAATTTACTAAAATATACTGATAATGTCAGAAAATAATTCAAGATTCATGAATTTGGGTGGATTTTATGGAAATTTATGACCGGGCCGAGACCGGGCGCTAAATAGGCGCTGCAAATTTTACATAGATGAAGTATAGGAATACTTTTTTCGGTTCTCTCGAAGTATGTGAACCAAGATGGCGAACACCGGAACATAGTATGTGTACCAGGTTAGGGTTGGGCAATAATTTTATTCCAATTTTCCTTATGTTAGTTCTATTACGAGTTCGGGGACTAGCCAAGTGACTTCTGTAGTATTTGCACCTGAATTTATGGCCTAACCCTAACCTGGTACACGTATACCGTACCGGTGTCTGCCACCTTGGTTCACATACTACCAGAGTACCCTTTTTTCTGAGGGTCATTGGCCGAGAAAACATCATGGTGTGGAGTTGAAGATACAGGCCAGCATTTTTCAACAAAGGAAAAATTTTTTCCTCCGGTTTTTGGATGGAATACGGTTGACAGATTATGAATTTAATTTTTAAAGTGTATAAAAGCCAGGGTCGTTTGAATATTATATGAAAAGTGAGGGGGAAATAAAGAATTCCAAAGTACGCAAAAGGAGGAATATATATAGGAAAAGGTTGGGAATCACTGATATAGAATTTAAAATTATTTTAAGCAAAGATGTATGGTTGCAAATATTGACTCAGTTTTATAGTTTTGCATGCTAAATAAGCGCAGCAAATTTTGCATAGATGAATATAGGAATACCCGTTCTGTGGGTCAAGGGTTGAGGAAACATCATGGTGTGAAGTTGAAGATCAGTTCCATCTCACTTTATAATTCTGATTTTAAGATCCAGACAAAAACTTAAAATTGCCTAAAATGTAGTTCGACACCAATTCATAAAATTTACCTTCAAAACCACTTCCATAAGCGAATCCAGGAGTTGTGTGAATCATGCCGTTCGAACATTCATCAATATCTGTAATAAAAAAACAGCGTTTAGACCAGTGTTTCTGGATCTTCAGGGTTTGTATCTCTAATGAAGGCAAGAACTATTTCTGGAGGTGTGAAAATGATCAATCGCAAAGTTTAGATAAAAAATACAGGACATTAGGATAGGATTTACATATTTATCCCGGGGGAGAGGAAAGCCGATAAGACAGCTTATCCATATGGCGAACCATGGCCTCTCGTCCGGTTACCATTCCAAGTCGGGTATGGGATTAGTTATACTGTATTGTTTGTTTTTCGGAAGCATGGACTTGGTGGTGGAGGAAGCCGTAACCGACCAGCGGTTATGTGAACCACCCAACGACGGCGAGGAGTCCAGCAATCCTCTCGCACATAACCATCCCTGCATGGGATTCGAACCTGCGAACCTATGCAGAGTAATTAGAGGTGCGGTGGCGAGCGTATTCCTAACGCTTAGCCCGTTGTAAAGACTTTGCACAGTGGAAACAAGAGCAAAAGTGCCAGAGAGCTTTCTGCTTCAACTTATATATACATGGTGGTAAAAAGTTACGCAAAATGAAGGTAAAATTTTTCTTCATGGCAACGTTAAAAAAGGTAACTGTTAAAAAACGTCAGTTGTGAAGTGTTTAAATGATATTTCACCATAATTCAATACTGTTAAAAGATGCCAGTCATTAAATGTTTTAAGTAGCATTTCATCTTAACTTCTGTTAATTTTGCGTTACTTTTTTAACACCAAAAAATTTCGCCTGGTTATAAAGTAATAACTAATAACAACTAAAAGATTTCCTTGTCTTGGTTTATTAATAGTTCTTATTGTGCTTGTAGTCTTCATTTATCATACAATAAAATTTATTTAAACTTACAGTTGTTATTTCTATAAAATCGGACAACATTTTTGGACACCCTGCTATGTTACTGCGGATTAATTAGTACCATATATGCTCGTTTTAGTGCCCGAACTTGATTAAGGGGCCCGTTTGAACAAAACATAAAAATAAATAAGGGCAGGTGCTTGAATACCCGCCCGATGTAAAGGCTGATTTTTCAGTGGTAGAGAACAATGTCACAACGGATTAATGTCGTCAAATACTTGTCTTCAAATTAACCGTAATTTTTGTGCATAATTTTACTTTAAAAATAACAAGCGCCCGTGCTTGGATAAGGGCCAGTTTGAATAAGGGCCCGGGTAGTGGGTTTGGGTAAATAAAAATGGGCCCGGGCTACAAAACGAGCAAATACGGTATTTTGTGAAATAATACAAAATAGATACTTAGCGCTGAGTTAATTTAGTGTAAGATGCACAGATAAAATTAAAAATATCGTAATATTTACTAATTGCGCATGGGAATATTGGATTTTTTTTAACAATTTTATAAAGGGATGGTGATTAGCGGGCCAATTGCGGCCCACAGGGAAAAATTGTTCGCCCAGAGAAAATTGCCAGTTTTGAAGGGTGTGCGGCCAGCAAACCAAGTTTTTAATTCAGTTTAATGTGGTATGTGTGAGCAACTCCAATCCCTCACAATGCCTGACTTGTGCAAAGTGAACAACACATGTCATAACGTCAATAACCAAAATTTTTGTGAATGCAACTACCAAAGCTTATGTTAAATAAGAGTGCGGCCCGCGGTTTTCACCCAGTTATTGGTATCTGGCTCTCCTGCATTAAAGGTTGCACATTCCTGATTTAAAGGGTTCATAAAGGAAAGAGGATAAGAACAGTTAACTGGTTTGAACCAAATCATGCAAGTTGACATTTAAATACTACATTTGAATGAAAGATGCCAATTGTGATGAGTCATGTTTTTGGGATTGAAATATTTCAACAAATTTTTTAAATAACGCTTATTCACGTCTTTCGCTCTGAACTAGATCCGAGCAGCCACCATTATTTCTTTGAAAATAACACAGGGTGTCATTTCAATTTTCTTCTGAAAATCAACACTAGGGCTTATTTTCGGGGGATGTCTTATATTTCCATTATCAAAAACAAATACAAAGTAGAGAATTACAACATTTTCAATTTACAAAATATGAAAACCGGTATCCATTTACTCATAAATAACATGTTTTTATTCAAAATAACTGCAAAACATAAATTACCAATCATTTAAACGTGTAGGAGAGATTTCTCGATATCGACTTGGTCAAAACAAAATTTCGTGTTATTGACTAAGTCTTACTTTCGGGGACACGGTATCTAACAATACATATGAAGCAACTTATTATTTGGTTCGAATGAAACCTTTCTGGTTTGCCATTATGAGTTAGTGACATTAAATTTCTAGTGTATTGGAATATTCCGTTCATTTTAAACAGTCATTTTACATAAATCTACTGGCGCTCCGGAAGTATTCGTACCAAGATGACGCACAAACTGAACAACCCAAGCCTGGTACACATACTATGTTCAAGTTGTGTGCCATCTTAGTACGAATACTTCGAGAGCACAAATCTACTCAGTCGGATTCAAATTAGGGTTTCTTACCCCCAAAATTTGAAATAACCACACTTTGTTGAGTCGCAAGATAAGCTCAAACGAATAAAAACTTGAACTTTCTCTCTTTTATTGAGTGATACAAAAAAATTGTTCGGTTCAGAACATCATCTTACCAATGCAGTCAATTCCATTCCCAGTGAAACCCTGGTTGCAAAGACAGATATAACTTCCATGTGTATTTGAGCATGTTGCATCTTTGTGACAGATGGTTGAAGATAATGATAAAAAAGTTCCTGAACATAGAATGATATACATTCATAATTAATAAATGAAGAGACGAGAATATCGGTCAGAGACCGAAGACTTATCGATCGAAACTGCGACACCGCGTGTCCCATCACTAATTAATTAATAACTCGCTAATTATACGACATAATTCATCCAAAATCAATAGGCTTCTGGTCCGAGATATGATGAATGCACATACAAAATTTGGAGCAGATTCAACTTCGCCTTCATGAGATATCGCGTTCATCTAACAGACAAACAAACAGACATACAGACAGACAAATACCTATCAACATACTTACCGATCTTAAGATCGATAAGTAAAAACTACAGGACAGAACTTGAAATTTAAAGATTTCAAGCCATTAGACAAGCAGATCAGGGAGCAGATATCAGAGCCCTGCTTTTAGTGAAGGTTAAAGAGTTTCTTATAAAAGAATACCAGTAAAAACATTGATTTCACAGACGTATTGTAAAGGTCAAAATCTGCAAATATTTACTGATAATCTCACCCCCGCTACCACTTGAATCACCAGACGCTTCTTCTTCATCCAACAAACATTCATCGATATCTGAATAAATTTAAAAAAATATGAAAATATAATTATTAAGATAACAGCTTTGTTGGGTTAACACAGAGACCACCTGGTAGTGGCGTTAAGAAGTAGAAATAATTTTGGGAAACGAAAGCCTATAAGGCTAAATCATATGTGTCCAGTTACCGTATATGCTCGTTTTACGCCCAATCTTGATCAAGGGCTTGTTTGAATAGCCGCCCGTGTGAACAGAACATAAAAATGAATAAGGGCCGGTGCTTGAATACCCGCCCGATGTAAAAGCTGATTTTTCAGTGGTAGAGAACAATAGGAAATAAGAAGCGCTCATGTCACTCACAACGCTGTTGAATTTTAAGCGCCGGTAGATAACACTCACGTCTTAGGCGTCTAAGTACATTACAGATAGCATTGATTATGTAACACCATGGTTCTCAAACTGGGCGTTGTGGCGCCCAAGTGCATCGTTTCAATATTGATAGGGCGTCGCAAAACTTTTATTTTTTTGCGGATTTGTACCTGCGGTGCGTAGAAAAAGTCAAAATTTTCGTTATTCTCGTTTAAATCATACTTGAGAACTGGAAATAACAATATATTAATTTTTGTAATGATCGAAAATAACAAGCGCACGTGCTTGAATGAGCGCCAGTTTGAATAAGGGCCCGATTAGTGAGTTGGTTGAAAAAAAATATGGGCTACAAAACGAGCAAATACGGTATGTCAGATTTTAAAAAGCCAGTTCTTTTTTTCAGATGAATTGTCTTGTTGGTGGAGGAAGTCCTAATCTACCAGCAGTAACACAAAAAATCTAAAAAAGGGTCGAACAATCCTCTCACATATAGTCACCCCCTATGGATACGAATCTGCGTGGGATAATTAGAGGTGTGATACCAACCATGCCCACAATGCTGACAGGGGTAAACTACAGCCAGCAGGCCAATTCAGTCTGTTGGGTAATTCAATCTGGCCCGCCTTATGCTGCCACAACCGAACTAAAACCAAATATTGATATTTGGGCTAAAAATAGCTCAAGGAATTGGTTGAGATTGTGATTAAATTTAGTTTTGACATGAGGCCTATTGTTTTAAACTTTTGTTTTGTAATGATAGGATAAGACGGTGTGGCGGCTAAGCGTTAGGAATACGCTCGCCACCGCACCTCTGATTACTCTGCGTGGGTTCGCAGGTTCGAATCCCATGCAGGGATGGTTATGTGCGAGAGGATTGCTGGACTCCTCGCCGTCGTTGGGTGGTTCACGTAACCACCACCACCAAGTCCATGCTTCCGAAAACAAACAATATATAACTAATCACATACCAGACTTGGAATGGTAACCGGACGAGAGGCTGTGGTTCGCCATATGGATAAGCCATCTTATCAGCTTTCCTCTCCCCCGGGATAAATATGTAAATCCTATTCTACCTTAAGATTTACATATTTATCCCGGGAGAAAAAAGATGGCGAACCACGGCCTCTTGTCCGGTTACCAGTCCATGTCAGGTATGAGTTTTGTTAGCCAGTTATTTGTTTTTGGAAGCATCGTTTTGATGGTGGAAGAAGCTGTAACCAATCTGGGTTACATGGTCCACCTGACGATGGCAAACCTGCGAACCCACGCAGGGTAATCAGAAGTCAAGTGTCGAACGTATTCCTAACGTTCAGCACAACGCGCCACATCGTCCAGCCTGTATACTCTTAAGCTGACTTACCTATTTCACAAGTACTGCCAGTATATCCGCTTTTACAAAGACAAGTGAACATGTCGACTTGGTCAATGCAAGTTCCTTCATGAAGGCAAGGTTGAGAATCACATTCGTTAGTTTCTGTCAAAATAGAAGGCAATGGGTATTATTTAAATGTAAGGTGTTTCAATTGTTTTTTGTCATACATATGCTTGTTTATCTTTTCATGAATTAAATGTTCAATATCACAATATAGTCATCCAATAACGGTGAATCCTGTGAACAGTGAATTTGACTTGGATGACAGTATGGTCGTATCGCTGTCTCCGGTCTTTACCAAAAAACAGTGTCTGTTTATTGTATGTAGGCTTTCATTCATTTGTTTTTGGATAGCACACCAATAATTCGATGAGTTTTAATTAGGCTGTGCAAAGCGAATCGAACATTCAAAAAACATTCAATATTTTAAATTTTTTAATAGGAATTATTTAAGAAAAGTTCTATTTCTCACAGTATGAACTTCATTTAATCATTGAAAATAGAACAATTCCAACTTTGATCGTGAGACCTGAAAAGCTGAGTGCTTGCATCGAAAGTTTTTTAAACCCAAACAGGGGGCGTGAAAAACTCGAAGTAATTCAAAATAAATTCGAAGGAGGATAGGATAAGATTTACATATTTATCCCGGGGGAGGAGAAAGCAGATAAGACGGCTTATCCATATGGCGAACCACGGCCTCTCGTCCGGTTACCAGTTCAGGTCGGGTATGGGATTAGTTAGCCAGTTATTTGTTTTCGGAAGCATGAACTTGGTATTGGGAGGAAGCCGTAACTGACCAGCGGTTACGTGAACCACCCTAAGGCGGCGAGGAGTCCAGCAATTCTCTCGCACATAATCATCCCCGCATGGGTTTCAAACCTGCGATCCCACAAAGGGTAACCAGAGATGCGGTGGCGAGCGTATTCCTAACGCTTAGCACGATGCGCCACACCGCCAAGCAAGGAGCCGTGAGTTTAAAAGTTTGGGAAGCCTAACGCTGAACCAGAATGATTACGATGTTCCAAAATATTGTACCTGTTTTTAAATGTCATTTAAAAAATATTTACCATGGCAAATGAATCCATTTCCATAATACCCATCATTACACCAACAGTCATAACTTCCTGCAGAGTTCTTGCAAGTTGCGTGCAGATCACAGAGGACAATGTTGTTGACTTCGTTTTGTCGTTTGTCAAGAAAAGCTGAGTCAGTCTTTGTTCGATGAGTCATTTCAGGCAACTGACACTCATCGATATCTGAAACGATAAGAAGTAAACAGGGTGTCCATAATGTCGCTTTACAATTCCAATTTTTTATGGAGTCAGTTCTCGATATACATTAACCTGGTTTGTTGTTTTTAAATTAGTAATTGTATGAGTATTTTTACTTCATTTAATACATCTGTGAGGGCCAAAGCAATATATGGTATCGATAAATTCCTTTTGCAATTTAAAGAAATTTAAGACTTAAGTCATAGCTTATGTACATATGTAACTAACTATGCCAGGGTGACAGATTAAAAATGTTATAAAAACTGCTTCATCCAAGATGTGATTAATTATTAAAGCTATAGCAAACTAGAGGAAATTAGGCGAAGGCATAGCCTGGGAGATTATGGGGTCGAAACCCCCCTCCTTCCTTTTAAAATGTAAAAAAAGCGAAAAAGCATCACATGTCATCACATCACATTTTTCTGTATCACGTGTAGCAATTTTTCATAGTTTTTTGGACCCCCATGATTCTAGAAAACCTAGGTTCCCAGACGGATCCGATAACTGTTCCTGTTTTGGTCTAACTTGGCAATTAAGAATTCCGTACCCCACCCTGTACCCCCTTTAAAAATTCTAAGTTACACTCCTGAAATTAAGTCCCCGAACATATCAGTAGTTATTTGCATCGTTGAGGGTTGAAAGCCTCAAAAAATTCTGATAATAATACAGCCTAGTAATTATGTTATAGCCTCACAATAGGTTATAGATCTAGGACTAACACCCCTCACTTCACCAAAGCTGGAACAAACTCAACGACGTCAAAAAACCTTATTTAAAGCAAATACTACAAATATTTTAACGGATGCTTTGATAGAGCTTTGTTTAGAGTGGACCATTTGGACTGGGAAACAACTGAGGTATGGTGAAGTTTGACTAATCGATATAGAAAAAGCAAATATAATAGACTCAAAATTGGTGCCATACTTTACAAAAATAAAGTGTCAGGTTAACTGGTATAACCATATTTACTGGTGGATACAGCATTACAGCAATATATTTAGTTTCAGCAACTCAAGAATTTAGTGGTTGGATTCTGCTCACTGATGATTCTCCTTTACTTCGAGAAGAAAGCGTGAGAGGTAAACAAATTTTCATAATAAATCTACATTTCTCAAGTAAAATACCTTCACACTGTAGTCCAGTTCCTGAATATCCATGATTGCATTGGCAGATGTAACTTCCATAAGTGTTAGAACAGGTTGCTTCGTCATGACATAAAGGTGACGGAATCATTAAGTTCCGATTGTCATAGACATAATCTGCCGAAACAAAAATGAAAAGTTTGATAAAAAGCATGTGGGAAGCTCATTAACTTACAATTAAAGATAGGATTTATATATCTATCCCTGAGGGAGAGGAAAGTCGATAAGATGACTTAATCATATGGCAAACCACAGCCTCTCGGCTGGTTATCATTGGTTATGTGAATCGCCCTATGACTGCATTCAGCCACCCCGCGAACCCACGCAGGCAGCGGTGGGATGCAAATATTTGTCAGTCGGTTCCTTCACAAAAGTCATATTTTTCAGTCAGTTCTGTTACAAACAGAACCTTGACAGTAACCAGTAATGCTAACCAGTTTGCTGATCTCATAAAATTTCGTGAGACGGTTCTATAGAACCGGTGCGAACTGGCTGAATCCTACCACTGCACGCAGGTTAATCAAAGGTGCGGTGGTGAGCATATTCCTAACGCTTATCACAATGTGCCACACCGCCGTCAAGTTGCAAATATAATTTAAAAAACATTTTAAGAATAGTAAATCATTCAGTTATAATAATGTCTGATCCTAGCCATGAAATTCGGAATCTGTAACCTGGCATATTTGAAAATATTTTTGGAAATTTATAAATTTTGTGAACGCTGTAGCCTAGCCTAGCAGTTAAAGCAGGAGTGAACAAATTACGGCTCGCAGGCCGGATCCGGTTCATCGAAGTGTTTTATCCGGCCTACTTGTGTATGCTGAATTCACAACCATTGTTTTTTCAATAGAAATTTCTGTTGAAAATATCATAATAACCCCGATAGTTAAATTGTGCTTCTTATTATTATTATATCATAATAACCCCGATTGTTAAATTGTGCTTTTTATTATTATTATGTAAACGCTAGCCTAGCTGTTGGACCAGATGTTGTAAATAAACTGCTTTTGTTCATAGTTTTTCATATTGAGCCTCCGGTCCAGTAACCAAGTCTATAATCTGTGACTGGCCCACTCCCCTTGGTTAAAGCATTAGACTAACCGGAAATAGTGTTGGCATTCCTGGTTACATCTTTTGGGAATCTCTGAAAATTCTCGAACGGAAAATACCACTACAACACTAGTTATCACAGACAAACTACATCTGATGGGGGAAATATTAATTATGAAGTGAATTTCATGTTTTTATATACATTTTATAAAGCAAAGTCTCAATCCCCACCTAAAAATATGAAAAGTGCTGAAATAAAAGATGTAAACAACACTAGTGTGCTAAAATAAAAAGTCCGAACAAATGAAATTTCCAAGAAACTACCCCCCCTCCCCTTTCAAAATGAAAATATTTCTTACTGTATTCATAGTAGTCTGTCGTAGTGTTGTCCAACGTGCACTCGTCAATATCTGTGAAAATAAAAAAATGTTGGTTTTTTACTTTCCGATGTGAAAAAGACTAAAAATGAGTCTCCCTAACATTGCTAAATTTTTGCCAAAGCATTTAACAGCATCATCAGTAATTAGAGTTTTATATCAAAAACACGACACTAAATATATCAACATGCCTAAAACGAACTATAAATTAATTTTGATCAATATAAAACTCTCGGTACAAAGATCATTAAGTTTTTATGAATATCCCAGAAAACTGATAAGACAGTTTATCCATGTGACGAACCATGTCTTCTTATCTGTTACCTGTTCAGGTCAATGATCTGGATTGGTAACCTAGTCAAGGGCTTAACAAGGAATTTTCAAAGGAGGGGGAGTTCTACTGTAGCAGCTCGCAAGTTTCAAGAGTTGTTGGGGTCAAAAAGCATGCCAAGCCACAAAAAAATGCCTTTTTTCTATCCGGTTTGTGACTCAGTACAAAGACAATAAATATATCAACATGCCTAAAACAAACTATAAATAAATTTTGATCAATATAAAACTCTCAGTACAAAGATCATTAACGAACCCAAGTGACGAACAACGTCTTCTCATCTGGTTACCTGTTCAAGTCAGTGATCTGGATAGGTAACCTAGTCAAGGGCTTAACCAGGAATTTTCAAAGAGGGGGAGTTCTACTGTAGCAGCTCGCAAGTTTCAAGAGTTGTTGGGGTCAAAAAGCATGCCAAGCCACAAAAAATGCTTTGTATGAAACAGAAAAATGCTTTTTTCATTTTCAAGCGGGAGATAGTTTTCGACACTCATCCAGCTTGCTGCCAGAACCAAGTAATAATTCCACATAAATGACGGTAGAGGCCTGCTGGGACAGTCTTAAAACAAAAAAAAACAATAAAATAGTTACTACCTACCGGAGCATTTTGTGCCGTCGCCTGTGAAGCCAGGATCACATAAGCAGATGTAATGTCCATCCTCATTGATACATTCAGCCTGGTCATGGCAATCATGGAGACTCTGTTGGCATTCGTCCACATCTTAAAGTAGCAAATGTAAATAAAAGTTTGGTGTCCATTGGCAAAAAGTTTTGCGTGTGACTTTTGAATTTTATCAAGTGTAGTAATTTTCAGATTTATGTTGTGGGTGAAACAAGCCGATAAGACTTAATCATATTATAAACCTTTTGAACCTTGTATTGAATATGGGAATAATTAACTAGTTATTTGGTTCAGATGCGTAGACTTGTTGGTGGAGACGTAGTGGTCACATCACCCTGAGACAGCAAGGGCCTCTCGCAGAATATTATGGGTGCCCTCGCAAGTGATTCCCAACGCTTAGCATGAACCACTGGACCTCCTTGATGGAGTGCCAGGATTTTTGAAAAGGGGGGGTTTCAAAATCGGAAATTCCCAGTGCCGTCTGTAACAGTCACAATGATGGCGCCTTGTTAATAGAGCCGGTTTTTCATTGTATAATGAATTTTCTGTCGCGTAAAATATTCAATCCATGACAACTACGAGATTTTGAAATGACCCCAAAAACCCCCTGTCTGCGCCACTGTGGCCTTTTATTAATATATGTTACTAGTAGTAATTTACTACCCACCCAGACATCTCCCATTATCCTTAGTATACCCCTGGTTGCAAACGCATTCGTATGAACCGTCTGTGTTGAAACATTTTGAGTTCGGTGTACAAGTGATGGACGAACATTCATCAATGTCTAAAATAAAAACAAAGAAGGAAAAAATCAAACATTATTGAAGTAATTCATAGTTTATTTTTTTCCCACAGAGAAAAGGGTTCTCGTGTAGTTTCATACCTAACGTACTTCTAGGGGGGCGAAGCATAACAATTTTTCGATATGTTAATCCTAACCCCCATCTGACTACGCCATTCAAAAATTAAATCACTACGACATCACAATCGCGTCATGGAGCTTGCCAAATATACGCATGATCGACCGAAATAGCATTGGCATCGACGATAATAAACTGACTGACGTTATCGATCTCTCTCCTATTGGAATCGTTGAGACGAGAAAACAAGAGAAATAAATGTTCGATTTCGGAAGCTCATTTACGCATCTTAAATGGCAGTTCGTATAGTTTGAAAGGCTCTATTACGTCACTGTGACGTCGTAATGACGTTTTTGGATGGTGTAGTCAGGTGGGGGTTAGGATTGATACGTGAAAAAATTGTCATGCTACGCCCACTAGAAGTATGTTATATACGAAACTACAAGAGACCTGAGAAAAGCAGTCCATGTCCGGTATGAGATTAGTTAGTTATTTGTTTTCAGATGCATGGACTGATGATGGTGGAGGAAGCCGTAACCTACTGGCAATTATGTGAACCAACTCATGACGGTGAGGAGTATAGCAATCCTCACGCATATAATTATTAAAGATGCTATGGAGAGCGTATTGCTTACGCTGAACTTAGTTACCTTCTTGGCAGCATTCTCCAGTCCATCCAACTACGCACTCACATTCCCCAGTTGCCAGTTTTCCACCATTGAAACAAATTCTGTTGCATTCATGGTTCTGTCAAAGTATCAATATTTTTAATGTGCACTCTATACAAGGCTCTAGAACAGTGGTGCCCAACCTTTTATGGCTCACGGCCCCCTTCCTGAGGTTTTTAGAACTCATAGGCGCGGCGGTGTGGCTCAACGGGCTAAGCGTTAGGAATACGCTCGCCACCGCATCTCTAATTACTCTGCGTGGGTTCGCAGGTTCGAATCCCATGCAGGGATGGTTATGTGCGAGAGGATTGCTGGACTCCTCGCCGTCGTTGGGTGGTTCACGTAACCACTGGTCGGTTACGGCTCCCTCCACCACCAAGTCCATGCTTCCGAAAACAAACAATACAGTAAAACTAATCCCATACCCGACTTAGAATGGTAACCGGACGAGAGGCCGTGGTTCGCCATATGGATAAGCCGTCTTATCGGCTTTCCTCTCCCCCGGGATAAATATGTAAATCCTATCCTATCCTATCCATAGACCGCTGTTTATTTTTCCAGAGGTATATACCGGTATGTTATTATTTTGATTAATGGACCTTTCCCCAAGCATCGACTTCCTTGTTTACTTCGTGACATTGGCCAATCAGCAAGATGCAAAAAGTGACGTAACAATGCTCTCTTTTCGCATCCGCCCAGACACTTTTCTCACTCAGACATATTTTCAAGCGTGGTCATGAACATTACCTCGTTTTCGCGTTTTGGAATTCTATTCGTTAGTTTTCAGTCGTGTTTCGAAAACTTAAATATAAATCCAATAATTCAATGATCACTCTATCTTCCTAGGAGTTTTAATTTAATTGTAGTAATAAAAAATTAGTGTAAAAGTAGCCGTGATAGACTAGGCTAAAATTTTTTACTGGTACTTTCAAAAAACAGATTGTTATATGCGATGAATCATAATGATGGTTTGTAACACATACCCCATTCTACAGGCGCCAACTCGCAAAAGCACTCCTAAAATAGCCCCGAAAATTTTGCAATGGTAAAGTATAGGAGGAATTTTTCGGGGGTCAAAGGTCGGGGAAAGGTCCATAGTTTCCAAATCCCATTAGAATAAAATCCCAACATGTTCAAACAATTCTAGCTCAACAATAAAAATAAATTAGAAAATATCGTTATCAAGCAACGAAACTACAAGAACTTTTCTCGTAAAGGAAAATATAAAATCTAATATGCGTGTATTATGGTGGCCCCCTTCAACTGCTCTGTGCCAATTTATACTAATGGGAGTCACATAGAACTGATCAAGCCTTAGCAATATAGGGCATAATGTTTTCACAAAATGCCTGTTGTAGTGCATCTGCAAGCTATCATTGAGTTTTTAGGATATAGATGGGTTTTTGTCAATGAATATTTTACCTCATCCATGTTCAAATCACATTCTTTTCCCCCACATTCCATTTGTTGAGTAATGTTGCGATGACGTGTTTGTATTCCTCTAGCACCACAAGTGGTGGAACATTCTGACCAATCAGTCCAAGGTGATAAGACACAATCCACTGCAAAAAATATACAATATGACTGGGTTTTCATATTTATCTCAGAGAGAGGAAAGTTGATAAAATGGTTTAAACATTCGGTGTATGTCTAGTTACCAGTCAACGTTGGGAATGCGATTATTAGTGAGTTAACATTTGTTTTAGATGCATGGACTTGATGATGAATCTGTAACTGACCAGTGGTCATGTGAACCACCTTACGATGTCGAGGATTCAAGCAGTCCTTTTGATTATTTTTATCCTCCAAGCATTAAACGGACTGTGAAGAAAAAGAAACCCAAATCTGGTAGGCCTGATCGATCTTGCAAAGAAAGTGAGGAACATGCTCGCCATTGCACCTCTCATTATCCTGTGCTAGTTTGCAGGCTCAAAATCCTGTTGAGAATGATTATGTACAATGGGATTGCTGGACTCAAACGAATAACTTACTATTTATATAAGCTCGACATGGACTGGTAACAAAACAAGAATCCATAGGTTCTTTAATTGCGCCATATGGAGCCCCAGTGTTCCGTAAGAGAAAACCAGGGCTCTCGGCGAACTCTACGTTTTATCGTGGGGGTCCGTAGACAATGGTTGGTACTCCCGTAGTGTGTGTACCAGGTTACGGCTAGGCCATAAATTTATTCGGATTTTCCTTATTGTAGATCTATTACGAGTTCAGGGAGTGTCTGTGTTAGCCGAGTGAATATACCTCCTGCCCATAGGTTTCAGTCCCTTTTACACAACTTGATGTAAAGTAGGCGAACAAAATTTGTTACCTCCATATTGACACACTTTACAAAAAGGGGGTTACTGAAATTTCTAATTGTTAAGTTAGACCCTGACAGTTAGCGGGTCCGACCAGACCCCGAAAGTGTGGGTTTTTAAGATATTGAGGGTCTATAAAGTGTTCCAAGCTATGATCAATTGTTATGTATGATAGAGAAAAATTTTTGTTTTTCTCATTCAAAAAAGGGGGATGGGGGTACAGACTCCAAACTTCTCTTTCCTGATATCTGCTCCAGAATATCACAATATTTATGTTTCATTAAATGCTGAATTTCCATAAAACTCAAAGGCTTACCCGCACAGCAATGAGTATTGCATGCCTGTACTTCATGCTTCGTTCCCAGACATTCTTCTCCTTTGCATGAAGCTGCCACTTTAACACCACGTTCACGATGCTGTAGTCCACCTCCGCATGTTTTGGCGCAACTGAAACATAATTTAGTATTTGATAAAATTTTTGCATTCAAAATTTGCAAATTGAAGCCTAATTTTTCAACTTGGATTATTAAAGTCTTGCAATGCCATAGTTTAAATTGAAAAATCTTGTTATCTCAGAGATGACACATGGAGTCTGCTTTTTTAGACTTATTGTCAGAGTTAAAATTTCGGTCAAGTTCTGGTCCATGTAGTCGAGAGACAGATTTCTTTTTGTTCTCTGACCGATCAGTTCAATTACCACATGTTAAAACAAAGCCAGCCTGATTTCATAATCAGTTTTTGGTGCTTCCGAAGTATGCGAACCAAGATGGCAGACATCGGAACGTAACATGAGTAACAGGTTAGGGTTAGGCGATAATTTTTTTCCAATTTTCCTTATTTTAGTCCTATTATCAGTTCGAAGACTAGCCAAGAGCCTCCCGTAGTATTTATACCTAAAATTATGGCCTAACCCTAACCTAGTACACATATTACATTCCGATGTCCGCCATCTTGGTTCACATACTTCGGGAGCCCCCAGTTTTTATTTATTCGTTTTATTAATCATTGCCTGTTATGCTGATTATGAAGTGAAAATAAACTTGTACATTAAAGACAACTAACCTGCTCCAGCTTGTCCAGGGTTCCCATTGACAATGGACTGTGCAACAGACATCATTGCAGAACCTGGGAAAAGAAGATAAAGAATTAAAAATCATGTTTTATATTTTAAAGTCAGGTTATCAAATGGGGGTAACTTTGTGAGCAAAAAAGTACATATATGGACAAAATATGGATGTCAACTACATAGAAGGAAGTTTACAGGTTCTAACACATTGGAATAGGCAACCAACATAATCTCAGTAGTTGAAATAGTAAATTTGACTTTTGAAAATTTGTGAAAGGATATATGGACATCAAGGGAATGAAGGTGTGCTATAGAATAATAGTCATTTCAGATAAAAAAGGTTGGGGTTCAGATCTAAGACCACATAACCAGAACAAATGCACACCATTGACACCAAGTCCATGCTTCGAAAACAAATACATGGCTAACTAACCCCATATTGTACCATACGCTAAACCAGTGGTGTGCAAACTGCGGCCCGCAAGAAGAAGTTGTGCGGCCCGCGAAGAAATAACAATTTCGAATGGTGTACTCGCAAAACGAGTATTTATTCTTTTTCGTCGCAAAGCCCATACCAGTCATATTAGCAAAACAAACTAGCAAAATTCTGTTGCAAAATACACGATTTATATTACAAAAACGTGTTTCTCACTGCATTCGTTTGAAGTCGGTGTGACAAAAATTTAAATAGCAGTTTCTTCAGAAGTTTATGCGTTTTAAATCTATTATTTCTGCAAGAACCCCTAATAGTGCCGTAAGATTAATAGCAAACATAGGCAATTTTTGTGCTTGCAACTACCAGAAAGCCTAAATTAAATAAAGGTGCGGCCCGCGGCTTCACCCAGTTACTTGTATTTGGCCCACCAATAAAAAAGGTTGCACACCCCTGCGCTAAACGATTAATCCGTTTGTTATTTTTTAATAATGGACCGCGGTTGTCATGGTTACCCCGCATGTCCTGTTTGGAGTCGTACCGGTATGCTCTATTTGCAACAGTGCGACATTGAGATAACGGGTGGCTCAAATGTATCTTAAGTCCAGCTATTGTTAGTGTTCGACTTTTTTCCTGATTAAAATTTAATGCTAGACTCGGTCATAGGTGACACTGCTCAATAACCATTAAGTTTACCGGTTTATCGCGTCTCTTTTCACACTAAAATGATTTTATTTATCTTTCTTGATTCTATATGTACAATGTGTACTTTCGGCATATGTGAAAATAAACTTCTGACTGACTGACAAGGCCAACAATAACAATATAAGTTACCTCGTATCCTGATTGGATCCCGCGCAGGACTTTCCCCCACAAAATGACTCGAAAGCGATCTCTCGTGTCCTATCTTGAGTCCCCTTTTCGCATGTTTTTGTACAAGTGTTCCAATCACTCCACTGGTTCCACTTGCAGTCCACCGGGCAGCATTGTTCATTGCAATTTTGCGTTTGAGTATTCTGCCCAACGCAATCATTACCACCGCAAAATTTTGGCACCAAAATGTCTCGACCACGTGATTGAGTACCCCCACCGCACTTCCGGGAGCATTGGGACCAGTCGCTCCAGGCCCCCCATGCGCAATTAACCGGACAGCACTGAGCGTTGCATTGTCTGGATTCGGTAGGCGCCCCGGTACACTCGTCACCCCCACATGACATCACAGGGTTTTCCCCGCGGGATCGACTTTGTAAACCACCCCCACATGATAAAGAACAGACCCCCCATTCGCTCCAATTTTCCCAGTGGCAATTTACTGGGCAGCAATTCTCGTTGCAAGTTCTTGATTCGGTTATAACCCCTGGACACGACTTTCCACCACAAGATGACGATATGGAGTATCCGCGGCCCCGAAATTGCATTCCTCCCCCACAAGAACTGGAACATGTCCCCCAAGTACCCCACTGGGCCCACGCACAATCTACGGGACAACACTGCCCATTGCAAGAGCGTGTTTCAGTTGAAGGACCGCTACACGAGCTCCCACCGCAAGTTGGCCCCTTTCTCCCGCGAAATCTGTCCTGAGTGCCTCCCCCACATGATCGAGAACAAGTGCCCCAATTGGCCCACGAAACCCAGTAGCAATTCTCTGTAAAAATATAAATTACAAAATGGTTAGAGTGAGTACTAAAACCTTTGATTACTCAGCGTGGGTTCGCAGGTCCGAACGTATGTGAAAAAGGATTGCTGGACCCGCCGCCGTACAGCGGTTCATGTAAACCAGGGTTCGGCAACCTTTTGTCGCTCGCGGGCCAAAATTAAGGGTTGCGAGTCATTGGCGGGCCGCACATATTTTTAGAAAGCTGAAACTGAACGGATGAATAAAATTTATATTAAAAATCAAGCAGTGATACATCTCTCGAATAGAATATATATAGATTTATTTCCTCATTGCATCTCAAAAAATTCCATTTAAATATTTTCAGCGCCATTGAACCCTTTGAACTTAGCAGCAACTTTTCTGCGTTTTGTTGCCATTTGTCTAATTATAATTAAATTATAGGCTCATTAACGAGTAATTGTGAATTATATACTTGTTAGGTAATAATATAATTTAGTTTAAAAAATATAATCGTCAAAACGGCTGTTTTGTTACTATAATTCAGTGAAGGGTCACGGGCCGGATTGTAATACTCTGCGGGCCGTAGGTTGCCGACCCCTGATGTAAACGCTGTTCGGTTACAGCTTCTTCCGCCATCAAGACCATACTTCTGAAAACAAATAACTGGCTAACTAACCCCACACCCGACGCGGGCTGGAACCTACGCAATGGAATGTAAACGACATAGAAAGGTAAAATGAATTTGTTGATTCATATACACAACATTCAAATTAAGAAACGATAAAGCATTTAAAATAAATGAAATATGTAAATTTTTAATCATATTTAGATATGTTTAACACAATTCCGTTAGTTTTTGCGGCGCATTCAGCAACTCGCCACGACGAATCCATTGGGAACCGTTACATTACACCGTTTATCTTTATCAATTTTACATTTCTTGGTGTTCCGCGAGGCGAAATAAAAAGGGTAAGTGTTCCGTGGTCGAAAAGTTTGGGAAACACTGTCTTAAATTCGTTATTCCCAACATTTTTTTCCAAATAAAAAAAAACGATTGTGTAAAAATCTCGCGACCCAGAGATGTGCCCCATACTAAACCGCAATATTAAATAACTAATATAAAACAATCATTTGACATTTATTTCCGAAAAACTACCGCAAAGTGATAAGGCAGCTCTTGTTTAACGCCAGCGTGGCATAGGTTCACTTAAGCAAAATAACTGTTGCCAAATATTTACGCTGTGATACTTTCGTTTCCACAAACACAACTGCTATTGATACTTTAATACCAAATGCGAAATAAACGTTAAAATCCAACTTTTCAATTTTAATTGCAAAACAAGCGATCTAAGAAGATTTTGCCACGACTGAGTTTGAAGTCGCGACCCATAGGCGGGAAACACTGGTATTGACGACACGGAAGGTGGCAATCTGCTACGGACCATTGACGACATGTGACTTTTATGTTCTTTTAAAATGTAACCTCAATGCAGGTCGAAATGTACCGTACCCCCAAGTGGGCAATTGTAACCAAGTTTAGAACCCTTGCTCTAAGTGGCTGCATGTAGAAAATATTGTCCAAAGTTAATTTGTAACATACCTCGGCAGCACTGAGTGTTACAGCTCCTGGCTCCGGATGGCATACTGCACGATCCACACGCCCCCTGACTTCCAGTTTTGATGGGGGATTGCGTCCCTCCTCCGCAGGTTTTGCTGCATGCACCCCACTTCCATGTACATGAATGTGTTGCGCATCTACGTCTTCTGCGGCGACGCCTAAAATTAAGAAAAAATATTTTATTAAATATCTATCTGAACAGTAAAATGAAGGAAACTCGTCAAAAACAAAGTCGAAAGTCATTCTAATAAAAAGATCTTCAAGTCCAGAATCTCCGAAAAAGTTTAAAATGTATTTGAAGCATGTGTACTCAAAGTAAATGGCAAGTGTTAAACTAAGAGTAGAAAAGCCCGAGACACTACAAATTTACTTGGAATTTTTTCTTTATTTTTTCGTAAATAAGTTTGTTTAAAATGGGTTCTAGAACCATAATCATTTATATTTACGTTACATTTTTAATTAGTTTTTTAGATTAGATCAGGGCTTCTTAAACTGAGAGTTTAATTTTAAGAGCTCTAAAGAGTACACAATTTTACAAGTACTATATCTATTGTGTGCGCACAACCTGAAGATAGTATGTGTACCAGGTTAGGTTTCAGGTTGTGCGCCATTTTGGTTCTCATACTACGGGAGCGCGATCTATTGTATTTTTTCAGACTCACAATTATTAAAACTCGTGCGAAACATAAATCTCACAGTTTCGAGAGAATATATCGAATCAAAGAAGCAGCGCGCCCGCATAACAATGCCGACTTAACAGGGGGTTGCGGAAAATTTCTATATATTGAAAGAGGTCGCAAGCTTAAAAGTCTGGGAAGCCATGGATTAGCATTAGATTATCGATTCTTTCTTTTTTTAATTTGAGTTTGTATCGTGTTATTAAAATCTCGGGATTAATCCGATGCCAACCACCTGTCCCCGGTAGGGTTGAGAATGGTTAACCGGTTAATCGATTTTAGATGTTTAACGGTTACGATTCATTTTAACGGTTAACTGACATTTCAGGTACAAATCATCTCTATAACGTACAATTCTTTCAAAAATGATTACGCCATCGCAAATTTATCTTCTGTGGCGTTTAATTCAAAAGAATATTGCTAACTGTATTGGTAAGGACTCATTAAATGTGAAAAATATTTGAAGTACCAAGATTGCTGATTATGAAAATTTGACAATAAATAATTTTGAATCAGTTTTCGGTCGAAATATACCGGTTAATTTTACCCGAGTAACGATTAAAGTTTTCCCCTGAAATTCCCAGCCCTAGTTCCTGGGTGTACGAAATTTTAGTAGCCAATGCCAGATAACGAAGCAGACTTCATTTCCAAAAATTACACGCAGACAAATGTCGATAAATTATGAAATCCTCACGTGTTCTTACCAAGCATTTCCAGTTTCACACAGCAAGAGAACAACAGCCAATAGCAGCAATAATCGTCCGTATGACGTCATTATAGGCTTAATTTGAATAATTGCTTCTAGAAAGTTAGAAATATGATAAAATGAAACATTCATTTTAGTAGGTTTGATGATCAGGTGGAAGTGTTATGGAGCCGTCTAGCTTGGGATTTCCTTGCAAATATTAATTAGAGTAGGTGTATTCAGCCGGTTCCATCATACAAATGTCATATTTCCAGCCGTTTCTGTTACAAAAAGTCATGTAATGCTAACCAGTTTGCTGATCTCATAAAATTTCGTGAGACGGTTCTATAGAACCGGTGCGAACCGACTGAATCCCACTACTGGGTGTATGGTAAATGTCTTTAGATGGGCTTGTCAACCAGGGTTTTTTAAGTTGGTGTTTGGGTTTTTTGCTGATATTAATTGGAGTGAGTGTATGAGCCCTTATTCTAAAGTCGGGAGCCGCAGAGATGGCAGAAATTCAAACTTATAAAAATTGAGAATTAAAAATACGATTTACGATTATCATTAGAAGTAAAGAAAAGGCAGATCTAAAACTTTCAGCAGGAAACAAAAATGCTACCTAACACAAAATTTTGTTTTCAAATTTGTTTATCACAAGGTTGGGAAACAGAAGCTCGTTTTTTGTAAACTTGGACGCAAATTCAGGCAATCTGACCCTACAGAACTATCCACAAAGCTCTCATATTTGATTACTGCTTGTTGTCTATTGAGCTTATTATCCATTCTACAATTTATTTAATTTTCAGGTTTTTACACCCCTTGAGTATGGAGTAGCGAAATTAGGAAAATTTCGGCGCTTTCGAAATATGTGCACCAAGATGTTGTTAATGTCGGAATTTTATCCCTCTAACAATCCAGATAATGCCATCGGTCTGCTGGCCAACTGTATATTATTCTGTATCGACTTTATTCTTTGCCAACAACACTCCGCAAAATTCCAAAATTAATAGGCAACAAGAATTCCGCTACTCTTTTGAAACGATCGCCGAAATGGACATAGAATGAAAATTATCATCAATTTTTCAACCTAAACATAGTATGTGAACCAGGTTAGGGTTCAGGTTGTGCGCCATCTTGGTGCGCATACTTCCGGAGCGCCATAGTTCAAAACGGGGAGATTTTTGATCATCCAGAAACAGTAGATTTTTAGGCAGAAATGCTGCTTGTACATAGCAGATGTTATCAAACCTTTTTGCGATATGGATCCCGTGAAGAGATTGACTATCATTTACGAAGCCCGTCATAAATTTATAAATATAAAAACAAAAAAGACTCATTGTTACTTGCCGACTAATGTTCATGAGTGAATTAGAATTACTTTTTTGACGACACGGATGTTGGGGTTACGTGAAACTAACTACCGTTTCTTGCTCTATGCCTTTGCGCAGGTAGATCCGTATGCGTATTACGCAAGGATGCTGTAGCAAGAGTGAAAATGACTATTCTATCCAATTCAAGAGTCTTGCTGCACACGAACGAAATTTTAGTGACTGTTGAATTGAACGGATGTTTTTATTGCTTTTTGAACAGATATAAAATTAGCCAAGTCAGTATTTTAATAAGTTGACGAATAGCTTGCGGAGCCCCTAGGTTTCTCCTAAATAGCCATTGGTGTTCCGTATGGAGCACTCTGAGAACCCATAGTCAGGAATTACAGTGCGAACGAACCCCATAAAAAACGACACAATTTACGTCATCGCGCTTATACCCGCCAAACATATCAACTTGCGGATCTATTACGGAATCGTGATTAAGGGTGTGGTTTACTGAAACTGACAGTTCATTTGAGCGCTGCGAGTTTCGTAGACATTCTTGCGTGAGTGATAAACTGTACCTAAAAATTAATATAATGTTCACTAAAATCACTAAGGCTTGCCCAGTTTATGGAGTATCGGGACGAAAGGCGACTGCTTTGAAAGAGTATTTTTCTCTGCTGAAGGTAGCGTTCTCAGAATTTTAATTTTCGACTTAGTTGACGAGAAAACAGCGATAAATTGTAAACAAATTAGAAATTTCATAACGATCAGCGCGTTATTCGTTGTTGCCATAGAAACGAAACTTCGATCCGGACTTTCGATAAAACGCACATTACTAGGGTGACAGGATAACCAACGTGAAAAATTTCATCTAGATTGATCTAGTCGTTTAGACGCTAAAGCTTGGACGCACAGAGAGACAGACAGACAGAACGACTGATTATAAGAGTCTTCTACAGCGAAGATTCAATAACACAGCTCAGACTCAGACCACGTTTACCTCGTCTCAAAAAATGTATCAAATACTTTCATCTATCTCAACAACGAAACGTAATTTTAATGAAATATCTCTCTACCTAATGTTATTTTTTTTCAAACAGAAAACAGAAACACCAATGTGACTGACAGTCATATTTCTCACTCGATCCATCGACCCTCTTTCTGAAGAATTTTTGCAGCCAAGCCGACAAACTTAGTCATTTGCAGCAAAAGCACTACAACGCTGCGTTATATTCAGCACTTGCGTAATCAAACTTTTCCTTTTTTTCTCAAATCTCTTATCTCGGAAACTTTAAATCGCACTGACTCACCCAAATAGCGTGCACGGCCTAGCGTAATGAATTTTATTGTATGGGGTTTCGTCACTATGAAAAAGGCTCTAGACCAGTGGTTGTCAAATGGTGAGGGGCGCGTGGAAAATTTTTCTAGGGGGGGGGGCGTGAAGCTAATTAAATGTCTAATTTGATCTTGCTCGTTTTATTTGTTTTTAAAATTTACATTTATTTTATTATTCACGTTCCATCCGCGTATTTTCAACGTTTTTTTTTAATAAAACATACTTCCACCTCTTTCACCTTACTATCTGCTATTTGTAGCTTATTGTTAGCTAGTTATTGTTGAGGCGGGGCGCATGACTTGATAAATTCTAAAAAAGAGGCGCGCCTTAAAAAGTTTGAGAACTACTGCTCTAGACAAATAGATCCAGCATAGTTAAATCTAACAAACGCTTCAAACACTGGGCCATCACCCTTACCTGTATCGCTTACTTACAATAGAAATCATTTATAAAATAATTTGTTTTGAGTGAATCATATATGGCAGCGGTTCCCTAACTTTTTGTTCATGCGGCGCCAAATTTTCACAAAAAAAGTCACGGCGCACTTTCACAAATAAAAAGACACTACGTAACAAAAAGTAAAAGACATAGAAAGGTGAAATAAAATTATTGATTCATATAAACAAAATCTGAAATAAGAAACATTAAAGTATTCATAATAAATACATAATGTTAAATATTTCAACTCAATTACTCATTCTGAGTTATTCACAGATACAGTCACAGTGCGCCGCGCTCTCTCGCTGATATATGGGCCAAGCGAAATTTTTTAATATAAAAAGATCAGTTGTGCTGAAAATTTATATGAATAACCGTATGAATATAATGGGGTTTCGCAACGGGGCCCTTAGTAGGCAGAGGTTAGAGGTCGGAACTCCCCCCTCCATTTTAAAAAGTAAAAAAAAAAATCTGTATGATACATGGAAACTTTTCGAAGCAATAAACGCTGATTGGATCACTCAGTATTCTTGAAAACTGACTTTTTTGGTTCTCGCCCGAACCCACTAACTCACACGGTTTAACTTGGCACTTGGAAAATTCTTGACAACGCCCATGCTCGGCCCCCTGAAGAGCCACGAGCAAATGCTTTCATTAGGCACCATTTTCGAATGCTTCATTATTTTACATTTACACTAAGTCGCTGAGATTTGTTTAATGCTTTGACTATATTGCATGTAGTTTTTACTCTCGTTTGTTGGTTATGTATTATTAAAAGCGGTGGATAAATAGAGATGAGAATAATTTAATTCCGAAATAACACATCGCAGTAAAAAGAATAAACAATAATCATAAAATATAATCGTAAGGGGGCGGTCAGTACGGCAAAGGCAACCGACCGCTACCAGTATAAGGCACCGGCAAAATAACTGGTGAAAATAAATGGTAAAAAAAAATGATGGAAACCTTTAAAAGCAAAACTATTTTTAAGAATGCTTGAGAAGCACTGTCACTGCGGACCCGAGCTTGTCTTTAGATTCCATTTTCACAAGTGTTGTTTGATGCTGTTTCGTTTTGCCAAATTCAGACTTACGTAGACTTAAGTAATCGATTTCCTTGCAGCGAATTTCAGATAAATTGAAAGTCCCACGTAATTTTACATTTTTTTTACACCATATGGTTGATAATGAGTTATATTCGCGATGAGGATTGCACTTTGTTCGCAGTTTCTTAGGAAATTACTCAGAATGAATTACTGACATCGAAGTTTCCGAGGTCTCAAATAACACAATATAATTAGAAGTGAAAACTGAGACGAGAGTGCGTAATATATCGCAACTATGTTGACAATAATTTCCCTTTAACACGGTCGTTCTGTACAAGGCTACGTGCAAGCAGTCTGATGTTTCTAAATGATAATTTTGTGACAAATGCATTAAAAAAAATACAAGAATGCAATCAAATACCAGAAAAACATAATTTGCAAATAGTTAAACCGGTGGTGTTTCAATCTTCTTAGTAAAGTGAAACCCAAGTAATGGTTCAACCGTTTATTGTCAAAGTCAACCTAATACTAGAAAACAAAATGATCTCTATATTGTAGCAAGTTCATTAATAGTGGTACATTTAATTGAGTATATTTAGGCAATATAAATATAATGATAACGAATGGAAATTTGTGGAACACACGGAAATCTCTATCAAAACCTCGGGGTTCCACGGAATCCTGGTTGTAGCCAAATAAGTTAAACAACGAGATATCAATCAGAAACCACCGACTTATCGATCTAGTGGCCTGCATCCGTCGTTCTGACTCATTAGCGACACCGCGTGTCTCATCACTAATAATTTAATAACTCGCTAATTAAATGACCGAATTCATCCAAAATCAATAGGCTCCTGGTCCGAGATATGATGAATGCACATGCAAAATTTGGAGCAGATTCAGCGTGAGATATCGCGTAACATACGAAAGTGTCTAACAGACAAATAAACAAACAGACAAATACCTATGGACCTTCCCCAACGATCAAGATCGATAAGTAATAACATTGGAATGGACAATCTTTCTTGAAATCACAATGGGCAGAATTATATCTGAGACGGATTCTTGGCTGTTATCTCCGACGAGGTCTTTGAAAAATCTAGAAATTTGTATTTAAAATAAGAAGCCTGCCTAGCTATAAAAATATTTCGAAGTATTCAATTATGTATATACTAATGAATCCTCTTCTCTATCGATGGTGTTCTTTTATTTTTAATCGGTAAGTATGTTGATAGGAATTTGTCTGTCTGTATGTCTGTTTGTTTGTCTGTTAAATGCACGCGATATCTCACGAAAGCGAGATTTAATCTGCTCCAGATTTTGCATGTGCATTCATCCTATCTCGGACCAGAAGCCTATTGATTTTTGGCGAATTATGTCGTATAAGTAGCGAGTAATTAATTAATTAGTGATAGGTGTAACTATGGAGTAAGAGCGCTTTTGGGGGGATCCCCTAACTTTTGATCGATAAGTCTTCGGTCTTTGACTGATATTCTCGTCACTATAGTAATTATTGTTTGACTTCATCGGAAGCGTGACTGCTATATAAATAGCATTATTTTTCGCGCATCTCTTTCTTCTAATATGTATTTAACGATTATATTCCTACATTCTGTGTGCACAATGTGTATTTGAAGTATCAGACAAAAGAGCGATTATCAAATATATGGACACTATGGCCAAGCGAAGCCGTACGGTTATGCAATCTGTCACAGTAGACTGACTTCAGATACAGGGTGTGGTATTTTTGATGACGCCATTGCACAGAAAAAATGAATCCATCCCGACCCACAAATTTTGAAATAAATAAATTAAAAGCATACAATCTTCAACCACTGAAAATTTCAAAGAAAATGGTTCAGTCGTTAACGAGAACAGCGATTTTTTCACGACGATAAGAAGAAAAATACCAATAAAAAAAGAACAAAACGGTCCATATCGTGTCTACTAAAAAAACTACTGAGAAACGTTTTATATCTATTATTTATTTTGTAGCGAGACACAAGATAACTACACATGGCCTTTAATATTTAAAATTAGTTACCAGGGTTGGCCAAAAGGTTTCCATTTCAATAGCAAACGTCGCAATAGGATAGAACAGGCATAAATTGTCATGGAATGGGTCGAGAAAAAATATGTCCTATTGACAAGCCTGTATTTTTATAACTTGATGAGAATCTCTGAGTCGTCTACTCTCAGATGTGACAACACCATAATTTGCATAAGCCCGTATGACTCACTGTTTACTGAGAATACGAGTCATCTCCGCGCAGAAGTGTTGACATACAAAATGCTGTCAACGTAAAAACTTTTTTTATAATATTTGACTGAGTTTCGATGGTAAGAAAATAGCAATATTCCAACGAAACTGAATATTAAAACGAATATAAAAATAGATAAATAAGCACAATACCACGAAATCGAAAATAAATACTGACTATTATACGAAAGCGTAATATGTGGAAACTAATTTCGAGATGCAAGGTTTCAAATGTTTAAATAACGTTCTTAAAAGAAGTAATAAGTGAAGTGCTACTATTTATCGAAGGATCTGAATCATTACTAAACGACATTGACGATCAAGTTCATTACACCTTATGGGCGGGTTTGACAATTCCTTCTTGATCAATGATTGACAATTTTTAATGACTGTTGTTGAAGTGAGATACTCACGTTACCATTTATGTAACAATTAGAGTTTCAATTTTTCCCAGTTAAAATTATTTTTTGAAACAATTCACAATCAAAACTTTATGCGTCCTAACCTAATGGCGCTCATACCCAAGAAACTCCCCTGTTGGAATGGAATTGTAATCAAAAATCTGTATCTTCCATCGTCTCTAATAACAACATAGCAAGGCCCAATGCTCCAACTAATAGACCGCATCGATTACCAAAATAACTTTTTCGCTTGAAAATAAAACTTTTGCGTTAGTCACCCTGTATTAACTATTTTAATATTAATGTTTGCGCATGGTAACCCCTACCAAAATATGTAAACAGTACTGACCGGAAATATGTAGTGCCTGACCATAACACAAGTCAAAAAATGTAAAGATTGAAAGTTTAAAGGGTTTCAAGTTGCCAATCCTTTTGAAATGTGTTGATGTCGGTTTTATAAACATACCGAAGTCTGAATTAAAATTTAAAACCCTCCGATTCGAAATTTTACATCGAATCCTAAATAACGCCTATGAAAGCCGAAAACAAACATCTTAGGTAAGTATTTCATATGTGCGTTAGGGTTAGAGGTCAACTTGCAACTCAGTGATGTCTCCGCATTTGGAGTCATTGACATTGCTTGGAGAAAACATGAACAGGAAAAAGAAGTCAAAGTTGAAGTAAGGTTATCCCAGGAGTCAAAGTCAAAATTTTCTTAATCACACGCTCGGTTTTTTGAATGGCTAGGAATTCACGATTCAGAAAATAAATATCATCTCACAGCTCGGCCGTTTCTGACAACTTTTCATCATATTTCCTGCGTAGTCATTATGACGAAATAGTATTGTTCTATATTTCGCTTATTATAATATGACGTCATAGAGCGCAACCCATTGTGATGGGGAAATCGCTATTTTGCAAAACGTGAACAACACCGAGGGAATGCCGCGTATTAAGTCTGTTTTCGCTTAGCAAAACGCAGCACAATTGCCTAGTAACTAAAGCGTTTGACTCAACTATGTTGGCAACTCAGATTACACATCTGAGGTTAAAATCCTAAGCCTCTTTCCAACCAAGGGTGTGATAATTTCGGTAGGGCAAAAATTGCTGGGTCTTCCAAACAATGAAAGCTCCGCATATTTGGCTAGATATCAATGCCCGCATTTATATGCCCTTGACTGTAGCGAAAGTCGTGATTGGGCGTCGCATGAATAAAAATTCAAACTTTGTCAGAAGACAAAATCTTCCCTTGGCAATTGACAAGATTCTTATGTGCTTTTGCTCCGAATTCAAGAGCTGCATATTAGGATAGAAATGTCATATTCCTACCGGGAGAGAGAGGACGATTGGTCGTCCTATTCATTTGCGAACCCCGGCTTCTCGAGGTCTAACATTTACATCAGGGTGGTCCAAGGTTGCGAGGTTGAAATGCCGCAAAACTTTTAAGGAGGTCTAGCTGGCCGCAGTCGGAGAAAACCCAAAAGTGATCAAAACATCGAGAGTTTACTCATTTTAAATATATTTAAGAATGAGATTTTATCGTTCTAATCATTATTTAAGGAAACTATATAAAGCCTTAAGGTATTTTAAAATTGCTTCCCGAGAAATATTGTGGTACTTTTAATATCTTTTCTTGTGTTTGGTTTTGTAGTGTTGCTCATTATACTCTTTCGTGGTGGATATTACTTCAAAACACACCAGACACAGTGGTTTAACGAAGTTGTGGGTAGAGAAATACGTTTCCTCGCAGTTTACTTCGGTCACCTTTTTTCTACGCTCACAGTATGATGAATTAATCTTTTTGAAAAAATTTATTGCTTGTAGCGTGAGCAGGCTTAGTGCTCAAGATTCAACCGAGTCCGTCAAAGATCGGACCTCGGCCCCAGTTAAAAAACAATTGGATCGCGCCGCGCTAAGTCAGCTCAGTGATTCGTCACTGCTGTTACGTGGCCAACGCTTGAAAATAGATGAGTGTTTTGACTAAAATATGGGCACAAAACGTCTCTTCAAACGAGGAGTTACTTGACGCGAGCTCATCTAATTAGCTTTGTCCTGTCTGCACAAGACAATGCATTCTCCTTTTACCGATCACAGGACTTCATTCCCATATAGGCACCGTCTTGACGTTTATAGATATCACAATGAAATTCCGTGATCGAACATCAATCCCGACATCGGGATTAGGAAAAAGTTTATTCACAGTTGGAATAGTTTAAAAAATAAATCAAAAATTTTTCTGCTAGTGAATACAGTACGCTAAAATTGTTCGGCGGGCCGTAGTTTAGATCACCCTGATTTATATAATACAGGGTCAATGTATTGCAATGGGGAAAGTTATTCTTTTCACGAACAAGTCAATGAACGTATTGTCAGTGATGCCCATAAAAATACCCTGCTCGAGGGATACCTATAGGCCTACCCTCCCAGTTCAATTTATTACTCCGCGGGGCTGAAGAAATGTATTTTGAAAGCCTAAATTCAATACCCGCGCGTTTGTGTATATGAAGCTTTGAGATATTTACAGTTCGAGAGCTCCGCAAGTGGATGTTATTTTTGACAACATTTCTGAGATCATTTACAGGACTTGTGAGTTGAACGTTCGTTCGCATTAGATGGAGTGACAGGCAGTTGACTAATATATATTTTTTGAAATTACTCCATCTTTTAAAGAGGGTTAAAGCATTTTCAAAACTCAATGATAATTGCTTGTATATTGGTCCGCTAGCGGTTGTTCAACCTGCTGATTTCCCTACAAATATATAACATCCCCTGATCAAACACTTCCCCAATATTTAGGGGTGAAAAACCGATATCCACTTACTTAAAAAACTGCTAAACATAGATTATTCAAAAACGGCCATGTTGTCATTCTCACTAGATTCATAGATTTCAATGAAGATTTCTTTTAACTGGATATTCTGTCGAGCTTTTGCACCTACAGTTTCATATTCAACAAGAGAGCAATGCTTAAATATATGGACACGTGGACCAGAGCGAAGCAGTCCTTTCCATTGACGTTACCGGTACCGATACAGAAAATATATTCTATTATGCAAACGAAACTTCAAATGCATCGTTTAACAAAATACAAACAAAAGCAATGCACAATGTCACTCTTTGGTATTAACACTTTCAGTGCCAATCACATACCGTTTAGTGCCATTGATGTATCTATACGTCATTCAAAAAAGAAAGTTGGAAAATAAAGAAGTTCAGGTATTCGCGGCCTTTTTTTTTCTCTTGTTACGGAGGTGGGGGAAGGTATAACGTAATCACATATTCCCATGAATCGCACCATTCGAACTTTACTGCGATGAAAGTAACGTCTGCCATTTACTGAGCTATCAACTTATCCAGCATGATCAGTGTAAATCTTAACCGTAAATAAAGGGGAAATTATGTTGAGACCGATTGACGTCAACCTGGTTTCAACTTCTTCTTGGTAAAATGATTTATAGAATGTAGAAAATCAACTTATCAAATATGGTCAATTTGTAAATGTATTGTAAACCGCATAATTTGTACCAAGTAGACCAGAGGTTCCCAAACCGCGGGCCAAATCCGGTCCGCGTAACGATTTAAAATGACCCGCCGAGCTTAAGTGAAATATTGTGCAACAGATTTTGTTTCTACTTTTTCGCATTCTAGATGTCTCCAAGTGTTACGCCATTATCACAGTTTGAGCACGTGTTTACCGCAACAATTCAATTATACCGGTATCTCAAACGGTATTAGGATTACAGTCAGTCAGTAGTTTATTTTTCCCCAAAATGAAAATGCGCTCACAGTGAACATAAAATTAAAAAAAGTTGAAAATGACATTTCAACTCGGGCAGAAATTTAGTTATCAGTCACATGAAAAGTGGTATCTCAATTATTCGCACCGGTATTAGGCTTATATAAGGCAGTAATTTAGTTATGAACCACATAAGCTTAGACATGTGAAGACGAAAACAGGCACAGTTGTGAATCAACTGAACCACAACTAACCCGTCGCGCACGTTCGGGTGCTACACACTATCGGCTCGCCAACATCCTTCCGATTCAAATTTTAGCCCGCGGCCAATAAAGTTTGGGAGCCCCTGAAGTAGACAGACAGAATCTAACCACATGCTGTGTCTCCAAGATTGGATAATTTACATATCAGCGGCATACCAAGTTTGATTGTAGATAATGCGTCATTGCCGAATATATCAAAAACAGTAAGTTTATAAAACCGACCCCAACACATTTCAGAAGGATTGGCAATTTAAAACCTTTAAATTCCCGGCTTGTGTTAGGCAATACATATTGATGTCTATAAATTTTCGGTCAGTACTGTTTACATATTTTGGTTGGGGCTACCACGCAAACATTAATATTGAAATAGTTAATACAGGGTGACTAACGCAAAAGTTTTATTTGCAAGCGAGAAAGTTATTTTGGTCATCGATGCTGTCTATTAGTTGGAGCATTGGGCCTCGCTATAGGTTGAAAGACGATGGAAGATACAGATTTTTCGGGGCTCCCGAAGTATGCGAACCAAGATGATTACAATTCCATCAGGGGCGCATCTTGGGTATGGGCGCCATTAGGTTAGGACGCAAGAAGTTTTAATTGTGAATTGTTTCAATAAAATAATTTCGACTGGGAAAAATTGAAACTCATATTGTTACCTAAATGATAACGTAAGTATCTCAATTCAACAAAAAATGTTAAAAATTGTCAATCAATGATTAAAAGGGCACTGTCAAGCTTTACCACGGGCACCATTGTACGCAGATACGGCACTTCCCAACATTCACGACCTCGCCCATAAGGTGTAATAAACTTAATCGTCAATGTCGTTTAGTAATGATTCAGATCCTTCGATAAATAGTAGCACTTCACTTATTACTTCTTCCACACAACCCTGTTCGTAGCGAAAGTGCGAGAACGTTATTTAAACCTCAAATTCTAAATAGCTGAAAAAGTTCGAGACACAGTGGCATTGTAGTTTTAGGGCGTTGTTTTAACGAGATAGGCTTTCCCGGTTAAAAGTTCAGGAATGAATGTCAGGGCCACCACCAACGTTTCCTCTAAGGCCGAAGCCGAAAATCCCCGCGCAGCACTCGTTCTGCCGCGCACTGCGTTCGTTTGAATTGTTGTGTTCTTTTCTATTTTTTCTAATTTTCCGCGCAGACCTTTTTTGGAGCTCACATGGCCTTCTATTCCGCGCAACTAAGCAAGCTCTTAGAGAAACGTTGGCCACTACCCTCCCTATATTGTAATAGACTGAGTAGGTTTTCCGAATCGAATTAAATCCATACCTATAGCACTGACAGCTCGAACAGTGCGTTTACGGATATAAACGCGATAATTGTGTGGACATAACTATGTTGTCGCCGTAACTTTAAAAAGATGATATTCAACCGACATGAGCTCACTAAAACTTAATATGCCGCATCACTTCATGGACCAAAAGAAGGATTAGATAAATTACTTGAATATATATATATAACTAAATAAAAATACATAATTGGGCTACCCTCTATGCCAGTGGTGGGCACGGTTTTTAAGCGTGGAAAGTGGAAAACAATAGGCATTGGCCCAAATTAAGGTTAATCGCAATCGTCAACAAATTTCTTGAGTTATTTTAGCTAAAACATCAAAATTCCGATTTCAATTTGGCTGTGGCAGCATCAGGCGGGCCAGATTGGATTACCCAACGGGCCGGATTCGGCTCGCGGGCCGTACTTTGCTCATGACTGGTCTATGCTGAGTCGATAAGCTGTCAGAGAACGAACCTGTATCTACCTATCTAAAGCATTGTTAGAAGGGCTGGGCATTTCGAATCGAATAGTAAACCATTCGAATCGATTCAGACGGGAATTTCGAATCCCCGCCATCTTGTTTTTATCTTTCCGCTAATGGTCGAGGTGAATTCCCCAATTTTTTTTTCATTGGAGTCATATTTTTTCTACGAAATTCTAACATATGACTATTTTCTGTAAAGAGTTATTGATAAAACGTGTTTGTTATTCTGTGTGAACGCTCAGTAATCTATCTGAGTGATTTATTCTATGTCTTCAGTAATTCATTTGTTGAGAGGATCAATTACTGTAATAAAGTCGCTTACAATTTTATATTTTCAAGTATTCCAGATTCGATTCGAAAAAATTATTCGATTCGATTCTGAAATCACAAGGTATTCGAAAATGCCCAGCCCTAATTGTTAGCAGTGTTAAAACAACACACATGAAGTAAAGTTATTTAACAGCGTATATTAGATCAGTGTTTCGCAACCTTTGGTGTCACGATCACGGCCCAAATTTGGGTCGCCTGTTATTTCAACAAAAACCTAAAAGTTATTGATAATATTTCCTAGTTGATTTTATGGTTCATTTTATGTTTGTGTTGAAGTGTTGCTCATTTATAGAGTGTCCATAAAATCTCAAAAAATTTTAAAATTGCAAAAGGAATTTATCGAACCATATATTGTTTTGGCCCTCACAGATGTATTAAATGAAGTACAAATACTTGAACAATTACTGATTAAAAAATGACAAACTTGGTTAAGATATATTGAAAACTGACTTCATAACAAAATAGAAATTGTAAAGGGACTTTACAGACACCCTGTAATGGTTTGGAAGTTGACGAAGTGTTATTTGTCTCCGTCTCCATTTTTAAAAAATCGCTTTTCTCTCCGAATACTGGACCAATTGCTTTGAAATTTTCAGTGGTTAAAGATTAATTTTTTTGCTAGAAGGCTATTATTTTTATTTATTTCAAAATTTTGCGTGAATTCTATGAAATTTGATATTTCGCTTACAATTTTATATTTTCAAGTATTCCAGATTCGATTCGAAAAAATTATTCGATTCGATTCTGAAATCACAAGGTATTCGAAAATGCCCAGCCCTAATTGTTAGCAGTGTTAAAACAACACACATGAAGTAAAGTTATTTAACAGCGTATATTAGATCAGTGTTTCGCAACCTTTGGTGTCACGATCACGGCCCAAATTTGGGTCGCCTGTTATTTCAACAAAAACCTAAAAGTTATTGATAATATTTCCTAGTTGATTTTATGGTTCATTTTATGTTTGTGTTGAAGTGTTGCTCATTTATAGAGTGTCCATAAAGTCTCAAAAAATTTTAAAATTGCAAAAGGAATTAATCGAACCATATATTGTTTTGGCCCTCACAGATGTATTAAATGAAGTACAAATACTTGAACAATTACTGATTAAAAAATGACAAACTTGGTTAAGATATATTGAAAACTGACTTCATAACAAAATAGAAATTATAAACGGAACTTTACAGACACCCTGTAATGGTTTGGAAGTTGACGAAGTCGAGACCACAAGTCATGTTTTTTGTATTGTATTATATAATATGCAACTTTAAGTGTATTTTTTGTGTAATCAATTATATATATGTATTTTTTAGGATTTTGTGTAAATAAACTTCGGTAGTTGTATGATGATTGCATTTTAGGATTTCGAGTGGAAATGAGAACCTCAACAACAACTAATAAGCTTAATATATTCAATCATATCCGACTTACAAGTCCATGTCAGGTATAGGATTAGGTGGCCAGTTATATTTGTTTTCAGATACATAGACTTAATGCTGAAGGAAGACGTCATGTGCAGCACCATACGACGGCGAAGAATCCAGCAATCCTCTCGCACATAATAACCCCCCATGGGACGCTAACCAGTGGTGGGATTCAATATTTTTGTCAGCCGGTTCCATCACAAAAGTCATATTTTTCACCCGGTTCTATTACAAAAAGTCATTGACAGTAACTAGTAATGCTATTTGGTTTGCTGATCTTGTAAAATTCCGTGAGACGGTTCTATAGAACCGGTGTAAACCGGCTGAATCCCACCACGGATGCTAACCCACTCAAGAGTAAAAAGAGGTTTCTGATATGGAATCCATATGATTTGAACCCTTGCAGAGTAATCAGGGGTGCGATTGTATGCTTTTTCATCATGCTTACTCAGCAAAAGGGTTCTCAAACTTCGTTGTATTGTGACGCCCTCCAAAAATTATGCTCAAATTGCGACTTCCAGTGAAGATGTCTCGAAATCTTTAATTGGAGGACCTTTTTTGCAAAGAGTTTTGTTTAATCGAACAAACAAAACACATAAATACTAAGTCACAAAGGGAATGAGAGTGCACAAGGGATTTTTAATCAAGGAAAGATAATCTTTATCCAAGGAAACCCAAAAGCTACTTGCGAATCGAATCCTCTTTTTAAAACTTTTGTACAATTTTTATGCTTTTAAACTTCTGCAGTACAGTTCAATATTTAGACTTTTTCTACCCAATGCAAAACAGGTACAATTCCGCAAAAAAAGAAAAGTTTTGCGACGCCCTGGCAAAATTGAAACGACGCACTTGTGCGTCGCGACGCCCACTTCGAGAATCACGGGCTTAGCATGATTGCAGTCGCTGAACACAGATCAGGACAAAACTGTTAATTGTTTGCTCAAAGGCAAACAAACTTTTTCATATTAACTCATGGAAAGTCTGGCAAAAAGTTTGATCAAATTGAACTTGAGTTTTCCATCATATTTAAGAGAATCAATTTAGACATATTCCTGTGGTTGGGCATAGACAGTTACTTTGGTTGAAAACATGTATAACAAGTTGAAAGTTAGAAGTTTTATATCACAGCCCATTCCGAAAGTGAGCGCTTTAACCATTGCTATATTGTAATGAGTGCTGCTAATCATCAAATTAATAAAGAAACACATATATGATGCTTGATTACCAGCTTTGGCAGTTCAAACTATTTCAGAAACCTACTTTAAGGCATTGGAAGCACTATTTAGCTGATCTATTCAGTACTCCTTGAAGCCGATACCATGCTTTATTGATAGGAAGACTATGATATACTTTTGATATAAGCGCAATTGGATATTTCAGATAACTGGCCCATAAGGATTCGGTCCTACAAAAGTATGCGCACCAAGATGTCGCATAACTTGAATCCTAACCGGTACACACATACTATGTCCAGGTTGCGCGCCATCTTGGTGTGCATACTTCCGGAGGTCCAAAGATTCTGATCTGCAATTACACCAAGGTAATAAATAAACAATACTACAGCAAACTAACAATCATTGCCTCAAACCCTTACTAGACCAATGGTTCCAAAACTTTTTAATATTGTTACCCCTAAATCAAATTGCTAAAAGCACAATTACTACTGATCTAAAAATACAGTGGTCATAACGTTAAACCATTTTGACCCAATATGGCAATACTACTGCCACCCATTGCATCTTTTGTTAACTACTTGTAATTGGAGAACAACTAACCCAGACAGACAGACAAGAATAGGCTACTTGCAAAGGCCATTCCCCAAACAAACAAGGCCCGTCATCAAGAGGGCACAAATGAATCCATGCAGATAAATTATCACTGAGATATTCCTATTGAATCTAGAGCTGCCTTGAACCACAGATATATAATGATTACAACAGAATTTCCAAAACAATTTTATTGTAAAAATAAAAATTATCAAAACACTAAATAGGTAAAATCAACAATATTCAAATTGAGAACAAATTTTTGGTAGATATTTCTGACGCTTCTCGCTTCTATTTCAATAGATTGACATGACTAAAAATGAGTACTGAAGAGGTTAATTTATTTTACCTACTTCAGGAAATCAATAACTTTCAAGAAAACTTGACAGGCAAGCTAGAGTTATAAAAATTGTGTTAAATTTGGGAAGATGTGCTATAATAGCACTGCTATTCAAATATTAGCAAAAATATATTTTTTTCGGTGGTGTTTAAGTCACAAGTTTTATTGACATGTGAGATTATTTCAGCAAATCATTGAAAAAAATCGTTAAATAAAAGAAATAATTGTTTTCTGCACTACTTCTGCATTCTGCATTGCTTATGAGTTTGAAATACACGTTTAAATTCTCAGTAAAACATGACCTATTTTTAAATGTTTTCAATATCCTAATACTCGAAAACATTATTTGTGTAATTCGAAATGGTAAAATTGTACAGTTTGAACCTTCCCTGACAGCAACCCATTCCAGTAAGTAATCAAAGTTGTGATTATTATGTATCAGAGACATAATTAAGAGTGTTTTAAGTTTTGAATAGTAGAATATTTAGTGTAACAGGACCTATTTGAGATATTCTGTATTCAAAAACAAACTTTCATTAAGTACTCAAAGTAGTTATTATTCAGTAGCAGTCACAAAAATATTATTTGAGTGAAATTGGAATAGTCAGTTATTCGGCAAAACATGATCTACATTAAAATATTTCCGATATCCTGTATTCAATGTTATTTTATCAGAATTCAAAATTGTACATTATAATGTTTTGGCCGTCCCTCCAAACCAATTACCAGAATGACAACACAGTGGCCGCTCCTGGGCCTTCAGGACCAGCAACGATCAAACGAGTTGGCGTCACCCACATTAAATTAACCAAACTTGGATTTCTGTGGACGATATTTAGTAGTTTCCCACGAGACGGATCCCAAACAATAACTTTCATTTGGTCACCTGTGAAAAAATTAAAACTTTTTTGAAATGAAAATAAACTCTTTTTCATTATAAAGTGTTTTGTCCTGAGACAAGGCAAGGAGACGACTGTTTGAAATATTACACAATTTATACAAAGGAAACGGACGAACAGGAAGAGACCAAAATAACGACCAGCGAGCTAGCTTAACAGAAATCTAGAATGAGAAATAAGAATCCCCAGACGTCACAATATGCTATGAACAATACAATGCGCACAAATATCTACCATAAAGCACTTTTAAAATTTTCAAACACATACTTGCTAAAATAGCTTCAAACGAACAGCCATTGCAGATACTATGGGTTTCTTATGGACAGAAATCTTTCTGATCCATTATATGTAATGAATTCACAATTTAAATGCAATTCTTAATTATTTCAAATCTTCGTCTATAATTAGATACACTGCTATTGATTAAGGGTTCAATACATACCAACATGATAGTTTTCTAAAGAGATTGCTAGCCTTGCTGGCGATGGCGAAACAGTTACCAGTCCATGTCAGGTATAGGGTCAGCCAGTTTTCATTTCAGATGCATAGGCTTGAGGATGGCCCTACAGCGGCGGGAAGTAAAGCAATCCTCTCTCACTTAATTATCCCCACAGGATTCTAATCTACGAAGCCACACAGTAAGGTAATTACCGGTAAAGGTGGAGAGGAAAACGTAATTCTAACGCTTAGCACAATGTGTCACACCATCGTGCTTTGTACAAACTTTTACAAAAGTACAATAAAGTTACGGTAATTATCTTACCAGCTGTTATTAGTGTGTTGTGCTTCAGGTACAAGCATCTGACAACGCCTATATGTCCTCGCAAATTATACAAGCTTCCACCTGACCAACTCCATACTCGTACGGAGCTGTCCGCTGACCCGGAACAAATGACCTCATCATTGAAACTGACACAATACACATCATCTGTGTGACCTGTTAAAAAAAAGGAAGGTTTAATCAATCAAGTTTTCATCTGCTCCTGTCAGGGGCGTAGCCAGGAATTTTCAAAGGATGGGCGCGGGTCTGAAATTCCTAATTGCCAAGTTAGTTTGTAACCGCTAGAGGCCGGTAACTGTGGGTTTCAAGACTCTTAGAACATTTCGATCTCGTAAAATGGCTTTGTACGATACAAATAAAAGATTTTTTTTTACATTCCCGAGGGGGGGGGAGGGGGGGCCCGATCTACAAACCCCCACTGGGGATGCCTCTGGCTTCTACATTAGATGAGCATGGCAGGTTTCTAGTAATAAACAAGTCAGATGTCAGATTTTCAGAGACAGAAGGTGGATGGAATTCTTTAAATCAAGAGTCTGCTTTCAAACTTCTAAAGGTTTTAATCAAAGTCCAAACTACAAGCATTTCAAACAGACAATATAATAACCTGCCACCTACAACAATAATACCAGCTGTCGTGACTTTCTTCAAGATACTGGAAGGGACAAATTAGAATACGAGGTATTCCGGAAGAGACAGCTTATGCCAAAGATACCTTTACGATCAACAACATTGTATTCAGAAACTGTCATAAATTCTATGAAAAATAACAAGTCACCAAGCATGAACCGTTTAAGTAGAGAATTCTATATAACTTTCTGGGACACGATAAAACCACAATTAACTCAACTAGTTAATAATATTATAACATTCGGACATCTCCCCAAATCTTCAAAATTAGCCAAAGTAAAATTGCTATACAAAAAAGGTGACAAAACGGAACTAAAGAATTGGTATCTGATTACAACACTCAACATGGACTATAAAATAATATCAAAAATACTAGTAAAACGTTTAGAACACGTCCTGGCCCACATAATCAGCACAACCCGAAAATGTTCGTTATCAAAAAGGAACATGTCGGATATCCATTACAACACAGATGCCACATTTCGATACTGCAAAACTGAAAATATTCCCGGTAAACTGATCCTTATAGACCACCTCAACAATCTTAAAACTATTGACAATGTTAACCACCATTTCCTATTTGGCATATAGGACAAAATAGAGATTGGAAACAGATTCTTAAATATGATTAAAACATGTATTTCAGAAATAAAAGCTGCAATGATGTAAATGGAAAACTAACTCGAGAATTTATATTCGCAGCGGAATAATACAAGGCTGTTCATTGAGCATTCCAAAGTTCGTAACCATAGATGGCACGAGGTGCAAAACCTCCCTTCCTGGGGAGTCGTACATCTCTACATGCGCCAGATGTCTGCAAACTGGACACACTTAAACCAATGTGAAAATGAAGCAGTTCGTAGGCACTGCAAAAAACAGGGGCATGTCCAAAAATACTGCACCTTCGTGAAAACTATTTTCCGGAACTGACTCAACAAAAACGTCTTTTTATACATCTACTGATGTAAATTTGGTAAACTCTAATTAAAAACAATAACGGGGGCTCCCCAAGTATGGGAACTAAGATGGCGGACATCGGAATGTAATATGTGTACTAGGTTAGGGTTAGGCCATAATTTTAGCTATAAATACTACGGGAGGCTCTTGGCTAGTCTACGAACTGATAATAGGACTAAAATAAAGAAAATTGGAAAAAAATTATCGCCTAACCCTAACCTGTTACCCATGTTACGTTCTGATGTCCGCCATCTTGGTTCGCATACTTCGGGAGCACCCAATAACTACTGTTAGGTTCAGTCATGGATAGAATGAAATTGTTTTTTCTGAATGCCAATGGCCTCAGCACTGTTCGAACGATCTGAAAAATTTCATTGAAAGTGTAGATCCAAATGTGCTGTGTGTACAAGAAGCACACAGAGAAGACAAGAAGTGAGTGACTCGCTGGGCCAATGACTTGGGGTACAATATTTATTATAAGACTTCGAACAAATCTGGAAAGCACCATACCAATTTTAAGCAGGGAACTGTGATATTAGTTAAAATAATTAAAATGAATTAATGCCATCGATGTATACTATTCATATTAACGATGTGATAGAATAGAAATTCAGGTTGATGATCATTAATCAAAGTTATTAGCGTATACACCCCGACAGTAAACGGACCGAAAAAGACTAAAATTTTAGAAAATTTGACTAAGCTGTTGGCAAAGTATTGTGGTACCCATGTAGTATAAATAGTGGGAGACTTCAATTTGGTATTAGATCAAGTCGACATCTCTAACTCCAAAAATTTTAAAATTCTGCCCCCAGAGAAAATATTCAAAAAATTCATTCAACATAACAACATTTTGGACACCTTTAGAAAGAAGTACTCCAAAAAACAAATCTATACGTTTCTATTCTGATCACAAGCCCGTCGAATTGATAATATTTATAACTCTAAAGACTTGGACCACCCTAAATTATATGGAAGTTAAGAAAAAAGAATGAAGGGGATGTCAAACGTCAGCGTAGAGAATTCGTCCAGTGTTCAGCTGAGTTGTCTGAGTATTTACGCTTGTGGTACCAAAAACAATAGAGTGGGGTGTCCAGAAGAAAGTATATTTCCTGTCTACTTTTCACAAGCCGAAATATGGTCCATCAGATGTCGGCCCTAGGACAGTGAAGGGGAAAGGTGGACGAGGAGGTTCATCAGGCTCCATCGACGTGCCATGCCCACCTCTACTCCGTGACTATAACATGCATATGGGCGGCGTTGATCTGTCAGATCAGATGCGCAAAGATTATAATTTGACAAGGAAGTCAAGAGATTGATACCGTAGGGTATTTTCGTATCTATTAGAAGTGGCAGTCCACAATTGCCGAGTGATCGCGGAAAGGAGATGGCCCGGATTGGAATTTCGGATGACTTTAGTTACTGCTCTGATTGGCAGTCAACATCCTCCAGACGCCTCTCTGGATCGTCGACGACGTCCCTGGACAGGCTGCAGAATACAGGGGCCCACTTTCCAATCTCTACCGGGTAATTGAAAGTCTGCAAAGTGTGTTCCAAAAAATGCAGAGTCGGTGCCAACGAAAGAGTTACAATTCCACGAAGCTCGGTAAAATGTAGGGAATGCGATGTCCACCTTTGTGTTCGAGAAGGCAGGGACTGCTTTTCTTATTGGCACACGAATGTGGAATATTGGTGATGAACTCAGTACTATTTTCCGTTTAGTGGTCTTTTTCAATATGCATTTCACATTTTTGTGTTTGTTCATTGTTTTTTACATATTCAGTACTGTTTTCAGTTTAGTTTTTTTTTTTTCAATATTCTTTTTACATTTTGTTTTCATTGTGTGTTTGTTCATGGTTTTCATAAATGTGTAATTTACTCAAAACAATTGTGATTGATGATAGAATTCAAAAGATATGGGGAGGAACGACATAGAATTTAGGTCGCTTTTCAGATAATAAACTAATGTCAGCAATAAGTTTACGAGTGCTGAGAGCTGTATAGTAAGTCAAAAATAAATATTCCCTGGCATCATCAAGTGCTAACTGAATACATTGCGCTATTTCATTACTAATGACGATCAACGAGCGGCTGATAATATAAGTCTCTTTAGAATAGTAAAGCAGTATGTTTACTGTTTACTGGATCGTCAAATGAAAAATAAATACATTGCGCTATGGCCGACCGTCGCTTTTCAGCTAAGAATATAAAGTCAGCAATAAGTTTACAAGTGCTGAGAGCTGTACAATATCCTCACAATCAGTAATTATAGCATGATAAGTCGAAAATAAATATTCGCCGGCAGCTTCAAATGATCAATAAATACGTTAGGACGAGGGGCTGACAAAATAAGTCGCTTTGGAATAATGAAGTCAGTTCAGCAGTATGCTTACGAGTGTTTCCCGCTGGTTATACCGTCAAATTCATGCGGCGCGAAAAAAAAATCACAGCACAAGAACGAAAGATACGACCAACACGGCGCTGATTTCGCATGACCTACTCAAAACATAATGCTTCATTAACCGGCAACGGTTTTTGCTGCAGCATTGTCTGTGATACCATTTTGTTAGAGGAGCAAACAGCAAAAACGACTATTAAGCACACGAGCCAGCTCTCATATGATAAATCACGATTCAACGGCCCGAAATGAAAAAGTTTCGAATTTCTGTTTATAAACATCGATACATTCTCTCACGTACGCGGAATACCTTACGAAGAGCGGTCCATTAGCAACCATCTTGCATATAGAAAACATAAATAAGCTTTTCCATTAATGGTTTCCCGGACTATTTTGGTTCACCGAAAAATGCCAATGAAGGAAAGTTTGCAAAATGAGCTCAAGAACGCCAAGGAAATTGGGTTAAGTGATTGGGAGTTCAACGTGGGGAGTAGATAGGACAACTGAAGAGGAAGTGCTTCAACTTATAACTGGGATGGTAAATGTCAAGTCGCCGGGTATTGACGACTTCTCCTCGGAATGCTGCGCATAAGCTGCAATTGTGTGTGCACGATTGTGTAAACATGGACTCAGTAAAGCGGGCTCTTGCTGCTGCACGTCACCTTGTGCAACACATAAAACAATCGTCTCATGCCTTGAACGAACTAAGAACAACGTACAATGCCCTAGTGATGGAACAGCCAAATTTGATAACGAGTTGTCCCATTCGCTGGGACTCCACGTACAACATGATTGAAAGACGGTGTTCATATAAGTGGTCCATGAGACAATATCTCTCAACCATTCATCGTGATCTGGCTGACAGGTTGAAACTTGGTGACGCTCATTGGCTGATAATTCAGAAGCTTTAGCTCCTATAAAAACCCTAACAAGTTCCTCCAGGGCGACAAATATTTTTTCCTGTCATCAGTATAGCCAAGTTTGTGCATTGAATATGAAGAAATAAATGATACTGATAAAGCCTTTAAGCAAAACTTCAGGATTAATAGGACCTAAAAAGGTTCTCCAATGTAATTAAATGTAATGAGAGGCATGTATGAGGGCATAAAGCGTCAAAGATGTGAATGGAAGGCTGTCTAACGAAGTAGGCATAGAACGAGGCATAAGGCAAGAATGCCCATTGAGCATGTTGCTCTATGCGCTGAACTCAAAACCTATAGCAAGATCGGTACAACAAAAAGGCAACATACGTGGGATAAGATCAGGAAAACAGGGGTATAAAATTGATCAATACGCCGACGATATTACATTTACAATACGGGATCAGTCATCTATATCAGAAACAATTCGTGAATTACTGGTACATAAATTCAAATTGGCAGTCGGAGAGAAAATGAATATTGACAAAACCGAGATACTCTGTATTAAGAAAACAGCGCGCAACTCCATTCATTATTCGCCATATAGAAATGATATAAAAAAATAGCACCAGGATTTTTGGAATACATTTTGGAAACAGAGGAATAAACAAAATGTGGCAGGAGATAGAAAACAAAATTATTACGAAACCTAAACCACATAAAACTACGCAATCTCACTTGGTATGGTAAGCTGATAATAATTAATGCCTTGGTAATGTCGGTAATAATTTTCACGCCAAAATCAAAACAATTCCACGCAGTTCACTGACTAAGATTCAAAGTACATGCCTCAAATTCCTATGGCACCGTTAAAAAATTGAAGCTATAAGTAGAAAAACCTTGCAGAGGACACCGAAAGCAAATGACCAAAATTCCCTGCATTACTAAAACCTCCTAAAACTTGAACTACAATTCTCCGTAAAGGAAAACACCAAAATACTTGGCATACATTTCGGAGACATAAGGCTGGACGAAATGTGACTTGAAATTGAGAACAAACTAATTCGGACCCTTAATTATATCAAACAACATTAACTAACCTGGTATGGGAAGCAGATTGTTATTAACTACATAATAATGTGGGTTTTTAATCGTTCATGTGAGAGATATCCTACCAAAAACTGTTAATAAAATTCAAAGTGCGTGCTACAAATTTCTTCAGTTCCCTGACAAAAATCGAGACCATGGGTAGAAGAACGTTGTGACAGGCGCTGGCATAAATATGCTTGACTTAAGCGCTATAATATAATATATATAGACGAATTACGCGTGGCTTTGGGTTTACATCATTTTTTATCGACTAAACCTTAGGTGGCTGAAAATCTTAAATAATGAAAAGTGGAGCATGGTAATCGGAATATCGCCAGTCGTCAACAATAAATATAACATAAGTAAGTTAACAATATAATAAAGATGGAAAAACAGATATCGCGCAATAACTGAATAAACGAGTCGCCGCCGGGAGGTGCATCCCGATCTTCTAATTTTGAATACGCCGGGTGACATTGCGGTGTTTGCCACTTTTAGGTTTTTTTGCAGGCTAGTGCAATTATAAAAATTTAATTAAGTAAGCCTATGAGGTGAGAGAAAACGCTCGTCGTCGATTAATAAATTAGAAACCTGTGATAAAAAGATTCACACCTGGCGCTGAACCAGCGGAGGAGAAATTTTGTAATCGAATTGCGAAGGACTCGGAACTTTCCGATCCTATATTCTGAAACCAACATCGAATGGGATCATAAAACTATATATATGATTAAATGTCAAATAGGTCATAATGAGTAGATAACATAAAAGTACTTTGCCTGAATTTGGGTTGTTGTAATACATCCAATGAGGCAAACGAAATTGAAACAATGAAAAGTCGAGCGTAAGAAGCAGGTTATAAATTTGGCATTATTGTTTTCATGATAAATTTTTATCAAATGAACGTGCAAGTAAGAGAGATAGAAGATCAGCGGGTGGCTCGAAAATTATCAATTCCAGGCGGTCGCTGATTGCGTTCGTTCTTATCGTCCATGTCCAAGTTCGACACACGTTTGGTTGAGTGTTACGATACTTTAGTCAACGATAAATTAAAAAGAGTTGCCACAGGAAGTAAATATAGAAAATATTGGGAAGATCACTATAATAGTCGCGTATATCTGCTTCACGGCCACATCAAATTGACGTCGATGATTTTTCAAACCCAACCTCTACCAGTCAGTCTCATTCTCCAATACCATCTACATCAGTCGAAGCATCGTCACACATTAGTACGAGAAGTTTACTCGTTTTAGCAGATCTTCACGCGAGATCATTCGGGAGGATGTGAAAAAACTATACAAGGATATGCCGTGTGATGATATTGACAGGGTGCAAAACTACAAAAGAAAAAGAAAAGAAACTGTTAATCTTATGCAAAATCATTGAACTGATATACCAAAATTCAAGAACAGTACTTCCAGCATTTTTTCGAGAAAATCTTTTGGCTTATTTAATGTCCACGTCTAAACAATTAGCCCAAATGAACAGCTCAACATCACCTGGTGGATTATACACTTATATAAGTAACTGGATGGAAATAAAAACTAGTGTACCTCTACAATTTCCAGACGGACTCTCTAAAGCAGTTTTTGATGACAATCAAAAAATTGACTGTACCTATAAAATAACTGGAGACTATCGAGTGCCGACAAGTGTGATGAGTCATATGAACATTTCACTTGATAAAGATGACAGACAACAATCTAATACAAATACGAAACCCACTCACTGGATGTGGTCTGAAAATAAGAAGTTGTGGGAAAGCAAGTTATCGAATTGCTAACGAAGTTCGGTGATATATTTCGCCGGACATGGAATATTTTTATAGAAAAGTGTCTGCAGTATATATAAATCGTCAATGCGACAGAACAGAAGGCTAAATTGACGAAATAGTTCGGAAATTGGGAAATGCAGCAAGAGAAGAAGTTTGCGCTGCCTGTGGCTTAACTAATGATGCGTTGGCAAGAGTATGTCGGACATCCCATGAATCGATTGATTATTTCTGCCATTCATAGAATGGAATAAACCATCTGCAAGGACAAACCTGAGTCTAAGAAAACACCCCAAGCTGTATGAGAGGCACGGGTACTCCTATACGGTGCTTCGCACTAACATCAATGGAAGTGGTGAGTTATAGTGAAACTCATATTACTACAACAAACAATTGCAATGTTTCTAATTAATCTTTACTATCTACAGTTACCAGGCGGTGTTCGGTGCGGAGAAAGGAAATATATGCCCGGCCGAGGTATACCAAACAGAAGATGATTTTGGTCGAAATGGTTTAAATCATACTCACGAACCTAGACCAAACGAACGGCCCCGCGTCCTTCTCAACAGGGCAGTTTTGAAGCGCGAGTTGGAAAATCCATACACGGCATGTGGGATCATTACGAAAGCAGCAAGGAGAGACATGACCAACCCGCCTTCTATAAGATTCACTAATGTAAGTATCGTTGTAATCAGTTGACCAATTTTAGTAGTGATTTTCAGTGTACTTGATTTTCATTTTTTCTACCTTTCCCTTTCGGGAAGGAACATTGAAGAGGTTCTGCAATAGGGAAAGACAGGGAACAGACCCACAGATCCATCAGACATTAACGATGAGTTGAAAATAGATTATTTACCTACTGATTTTTTATTAAAAGATATCAGAATAGGGGGATCGCGTCACCTTTTGTTCGCAACCCAAAAGCAATTGAAAATTTCGGCCAATTCAAAAGTTTGGTACATGGACGGTACTTTTGATGTTAGGGACCCGTATTATCAACTCTTTTCAATTCACGCATTCGTTCGAAGTGGTGAATGTACCAAACAACTGCCCCTCTGTACCAAACTATACTGCATTTAAATTTTTCAGGTACTCGTGTGAAGAAATTTGTCATGGACTTTGAAGCAGCAACATGGCAAGCACTATCTCTGGTATGGCCAGATGTGAGAAGGCAGGGATGTGCATTCCATTTCACTCAGGCCATCATGAAGAACATGCGACAGAACAAATTAGCAAGTTTGTATAACAAGTAAGTAATTTAGTGATCATATGCATTCATGTGTTTATATCATTAACGTTTTGTTGAATATGTAATTTCCATTTTTCAGGGACATCGGGGCGAGAGATTTAATGAAGCAAGTCATGGCCCTGTGTTATATTCCAGATATGTTCATCCCGTCACCGTTCCTATCTCTGCGAGACAAAATGACCACCGACGGGTTGAATAGATTTGCCGAATATTTCGACAGGACATGGCTGAAGAACTCAGTTTGGAAACCAAAAGACTGGTCAGTATTCGACGTCGACGTTAGGACTAACAACCATTTGGAAGGGTGGCATCAGTACTTCAATAGCATAACACGGACAAATATGCCTTTTTATAGCCTTATATCCAAGATTCACGAGGTCAGCATTGCGGTGGAATCAGATGTAGCAGAAGTAATGGAGGAAAATATACCAAGAAGGGCTGACGCAAAATACAGCGAGGCAAATGACAAGCTGAAGGAAGTTTGGAGTGTTTTCAAGGACGGAGGATTATCTGCGAAGGCTCTCCTTCGAAGATGTTCAAAAATCTACGGCCCGACCTTTTGTAAAGAGTAAGTAACCTAGTGTGAGTATTTGTCCGCTTCCTCAATTTTTTCCACGTACAGCTATGATGCCTATCTGTGCTTGGGTTTCTTCTGATTCGAAGGCTGAAACCTTGTCGTGGTGAGTTGGCTTAACTCTAATATCAGCCGGCATCAGGGCAATCGACAATTATATAGAAATAGACATGGCGAGTTAGCCCTCTCTCTCTCGTGATGTCGATCGTCAATTATAAAGAAAATAGACATGGCGAGTTAGCCCTCTCTCTCTCTCGCGATGTCGATCGTCAATTATAAAGAAAATAGACATGGCGAGTTAGCCCTCTCTCTCTCTCGCGATGTCGATCGTCAATTATAAAAAAAATAGACATGGCGAGTTAGCCCTCCCTCTCTCTCGAACTCGCGATGTCGATCGACAATTATAAAGAAAATAGACATGGCGAGTTAGCTCTCTCTCTCCCTCTCTGCTCGCAATCAACGGCTGTTAGAATAAAATGAGACTGCCGGTAGCAAAATAGAACTTTTGATATATTTAGCGTTGTTGTTGATTCAGTGCTCATACAATCAATTAATATGATGATATATTTAGCATGCTTAGATGAAAATGATAAGTTGAGACATCCTTTGCGCGTCGAGTACCGTACGTTACTTTGGTACCGGTATGCCTTCCGACATATAAGCACGTTTTCTTGTCACTTTGTTACCATTTGCACAGTAGGTATTGTAACCAAACACATTTAATTTAATATATTTATCCTTACTATTGAAGTTGTTAGTATAAACAGCCACCTTTCCATCTCCCATTACAAGAAGAGCCTTCGCACAGTTGCAGGCTAACCCGTAAACAGGCGTCGCATGGCGAGTGGTCCATGGCGAGTTAGCCATCAGCCTTTTAATCTAACGTAACCCCCGTTGGAAAAATTCTGACTGCGTCCCTGTGAAAGCCATGCAAGCGAATGCATTTTTTTGACATCTGAATTTAAAAAAATGTATCTGTCCATTATTCACACGTGCATATTTGAATAAAAGACTAATAGAGAAGTTACAAATGGGAAGGGGATTGAAATGCATGGTCCTCCACAGGATTTTCTGGTGTTATTGCCAGACCCGCACACTCGTCGTGAGCCCAGAAACTCATCAAATAATTTTGCTCTCGATTACACCGGATGCATTGTAAAGGCCAAACGCAGAATCTTGGTCGTTAAATCGTTGGAAACGAGAATGAAGTTACCGAAATTCGAGAGACCGCTGTTCTGTGTGTGACTTTATGTGACGTCATATCCAGACATGTGACATTTCACGCATCGACAACGGAAGTTCCCCATTTCAAAGACGCTCATTCATTTTTTAAGGTTTCAGAATAGCGCGGCAAATCCGGAATCAGGATAGTGTGCCGTACTGTGAATAGAATAACTTAAAAAAAAATATCTCAAATAAATTTCTCGGGAGAAAACCCTGACCAACAACAAGAAACTCAAGCTCAACTACCATGACCAACAACAAGATCTAAATTCAGCTTCCGATACAGTTTCGCCAACACTTAAAGAGTTCTTCGAAAAGGATATACTTTGAGACAGGATACGAAAAATGGGACTAATTGTTAACTCAGTATAACTGGATAATTAGTAAATGCGCATACACATAACCAGAGTAACTTTCAAGACAAACCAACAGAATGATCTACAAATAAAATTGACCAATATGCTGATGTCATCTTTGCAGTTAGGGTCCAAACATAAGTAAAACATTTCATGAATTACTTGTCAGTGCTTGGCAAAAGGTTAATAAAATAAACAAAACCAAAATTTTATGCATTACTAAAACCTTCCACAACTCCATATAGAAAGTACATAAGAGAATGCTGAAAGAGTCTGTTCCTACCGATGTTTTAATTAAGTACACTATAAACGTACAATTAGTAAAAGCCCCTGCACATAATCAAAGTAACTTCCAAAACACACAGACAGGAATGACCCCTCAAGTACAGAGAGCACATGGCTACTTCACCTTCACAGCTGGTTGGTCATGATCAGTCATTTGTGACTGATGACATCACAGGTCATGCTCAACCATCTGGAAAAATACTAGTTGCCAGAAATACAATAAAGTTAACACTGAGATTCAAACCATATCGCCGGGTGAGAACATAACAGGCCTGAGTCACAAATTTGAGTTTTAAGAAAAACGCAAAAAACAATTTGGAATTTAATCATTTTGAACTTCGAGATATTAGCGCCGTTTTTTAATGTGAGTGAAAATATCTTTGTAATCAATTTTTTTTGGAACTTTAGTTTTTAATTCCTTCCTGCCTTTTTACCCCCATAAATGATTTAGCCCAATTCTGTTTTCAACAACTTCTGAAATTTTCTGTATAGACATGCTGTAACACAAGGTAACTTAGGCCTAAGTTGCACTAAGTTTCGCCACAGTTCTAATAACCTTCTCCATTAATAGGTTCGTGCATCTAGGACAAATACCTGGCTAATCAATCCCAACAGCCAACATGAACTGGTACATGAAGGGTCGCTAGATGATTAAGTCGTCATATTCGCTTCCTCTAGCACTTCAGAAGTATGTGTACCAATATGGAGGTAAGGTAGGTGATTTTTTTCGTCTACTTTACAGCAAGTTGTGTAAAGGGACTGAAACATATGGGCAGGGGGTATATTCACTTGGCTAACACAGACAGTCCCCGACTTATAATAGGACTAAAATAAGGAAAATCAGAATAAACCTAACCCTATCCTAGTGCACATACTAAGAGGGGTACCCTTCTTCTCTCCCAAGATAAATATGAAAATCCTATCATGAACAAAAATCAAATTTGCCAATCCTGCAAACCCTACCGGTCAAAGTGTTAGTAAGTTGTCCAGTCTCAACCAGCCAAACCTTCACAACCTTGTCACCTCCCCCGGTAACTACGTGAGTCGAATCGAAGTGACAGCAGTGAACAACCTGAGAAAGTAGAAAATAAAAAATTTTCATTCATGTCTTGAACTAGATAACATGGCTTAATTTATAATGTATTTGATATTTAATATTAAAAAAATTTTTGGATGAATATTATACAGTATATGTAATTGTACAAGCTGAGGGCCAGATTTTTCATTGAACACATTGATATACAAATATCATCAATATTGCACATCATGATCATCATGAAAAAAACTGAGACCTCCCGTCTGTCAAAGAGTATATAGCCTTGTTGACATTCATGCAAGAATATAGAAAATATTTTCCCACCAAATTTCTTCGCTAATGTGAATTTTTCAGCAGAAAAGGACCTATAGAAAATTCAGCCAAAATCATCAGCACCCAAACCCACTATAAGCCTCAGTTTACACAGCCTGTATTATTTAGGTATTTACATCTCAGGTCACTATGTTATGCGGACGACGCTCCAGAAGTATGTGTACCAATATGAAGGTAACTTATTTTGTTTGCCTACTTTACATAAAGTTTTGTAAAGGGACTGAAATCTATGGGAGGGGGGATATTCACTTGGCTAACACGACCAGTCCCCAAATTCGTAATAGGAAAAAAACAAAATAAATCAAAATAAAATTATGGCTTAACCCTAACCTGGTACACATACTACGGGAATACTGTTATACCTTCCTCTCAGGCCAAGCAAAGCAGTGTACGTTGGCCTTATGACATTTTGCTATAAGCGTACATACCTCACTATGTCCTAATAAAACTTGAGTGCAAACTCCCGAGTCGACGTTCCATATTCTTGCTGATTCATCCCACGATGTTGACACCAGCATGTTACCATGGCAACATAAACTGACAAGGTCATCCACATGACCTTCAAGTGTGTACAAACTACGACCACTTGTGGCGTTCCAGACACGAATTGTTCGATCCTAAAAAAGGAATTGAAATTATATAACCGTGATTTCAAAAAATATAAGAATACTAACATTTATTAATACAGGTTCCATATCACAAGCAGGGGCGCAGACAGCGGGGGTTCGTGACCCCCCTCAATTTAAAAAGTTTTTGATGCAGAAATTCTACCTTCTACTTAAAAGTAACGGCGTCATTCTACAGCCAACGCATCACGATTTTGTGGTCAACGATGGTGTTATCACAGTAACGCAATTAACACCACCAGACCCAATCGTCTTTATGTTATGTTATTTTTTCAGTTGGCATTGATAATGACGCTCATTTCCGTGACAATTGAGATATTTACCTTAGGCATCGTTCATGCTGATTATTGATAAGCGATGGCACAATATTCAGAATCAAGTGATAAATCATTCATATTGCATGGTATGGCCTATTAATGAAAAATTGGTATGGTATGGCCCAACTGTAGCAGCATCGAAAGAATGTATCCTAAAAATATACAGGGTGTCCATATTAAGTAACTTCACAATTTCAATTTTGTTATGAAGTCTTTTTTTCAATGTATCTTAACCAGGTTTGTTGTTTTCTAATTAGTAATTGTTCAAGTATTTTTAATTAATTTAAATACATCTGTGAGGGCCAAAACAATATATTGCATCAATAAATTCCTCTTGCAATTTAAATTTTTTTTAAGACTTCATGGACACCCTATATTACAGGAGGATGGATATTCATTCTTCGCTGTTTGAAAACTCTCAATAGCAATTGCCCATGCCGGCAACCTGGGTTAGGTAATTCAGAAATGGGAAGATTTCGTTCCTTTTAAAAATAATAGTTCCTTACAAATTTGTAAATTTCAGTGGCTGCCAGTAGATGGCCTAGTTTGGAGCAAAAGGCTTCATATAAAATATAAAGATGGTTGGACGGGTAAATTAAAGTCTTGATGAATAGTTTTTTCATTTAGTTTTACAATCCTATGCATATTAGCATCACCAAACTAGTAAAGTCAATAAGACACCACATATGATAGCACGGTTGACAACTAAGAGGTTACACGATACTAACTCCGAATCCTTTGTCAATGCCTTTGCGCTAGTGGATTCGGATGTATATAATGTGAGAGTGCTGTAGCAGGAATAAACATGATCATACTATGCAAATCAAAGTTTGCTGCACACTAAAACAAAACTTACAGCAATCCATACCATAGCTCTTTCGTTACCAACAACTTAAAATTTATTAATATATTAACCCCCTGCTTATTACGCTGGAGCGATCTATCTCATGGAAAAGGTCCGGGAGAGATGGGGAGGAAGGAATATTGTGTTTCATTTTATATTGGTGTACAAACGCCCATTTTAATATAGAAAATAATGACAAATTATGGTACATAGTCCTGCTGCACATTGACAAAAATGTAATTCTGTAACAGTACATACAAAAAATATTTGTGTGCACCAGACTTTTCAATTGCATAGTATGATATTAGATAGCAAACAGTTACAAAATATTATCCCGGTTAGTACACGTACTCCTTTTTAATGTTGAACGAAATTGCCAGAACTTTTCAAAGGAAGGGGTTCAGGAATTCTTAATTATCAAGTTAGACAATAACAACTAGCGACTGGAAAACACAGGTTTTGAAGAGACTTGAGTATCTAAAAGGGTTTCCGTACATTTGAACCCACGACAATTGCACCTGCATATATTGCACCTATGGAATTTTTTTTTGTTTTGCGGATATTTGAACCCATACTAACCCTAACCCATGGGTTTTAGAACCCGCATATAGATTGAACCCGCGGATATACACATGGGTTCAAATGTACGGTCACCGTCTGAAAAGCGTTTCAAGCTATGAAAAATTGCTATGTATATAACAGAATTTTTTTTTTTTTTTACAGTTCCGACCCTTAACCCCACATGGGTAGCACTGGTTGGGGTCTCGAGCCATTAGCTCGAATAATAAGTCACTGAAATTAAAATACTCTGACCCCTCAATAATTACCCCAGTAAGTTTAACTACCGATTCCTCACCTGAGATCCACTTATTATTCGGTTCCCATCAAAACAGATGCAATGAACAGAAGATGTGTGACCTGGAATAGATAATAGTGAAGAAAATTTTAATAACTTCATATGGCGAAAAAAGGTTTGACTGCAGTGTTCTAACCCTGGAAAGTGTTATGTACACAATTGGGTACTCCCGAAGTACAGTACAGTATGTGAACCAAGATGGTGGACACCGGAAAATAGTATGTGTACCAGGTACATATACTACGGGAGTCACTTGGCTAGTCCCCGAACTCGTAATAGAACTAAAATAAGTAAAATTGGAATAAAATAATGGCTTAACCCTAACCTGGTGCACATATTACAATCCGGTATCCGCCATCTTGGTTGACATACTTCAGGAGAACCCACATGCGCCATTACACACAGAGTTAACAGAATACACTACCATTTGGTTGGGTGGCCGCTAGGAAATCAGAAGGTCAGATGAGATAATAAATAAAATGCGTATAGGTAGTATAGGTTGAATTGAAACGATATTCCACAAGTTAACCATCACAACCCTACACGAACTTGGGATTCTAGGTTAAAACACTGCTCTGAGGTGCACGGACGATATTTTGAGCTTCTATGAGTGTAATATAACATATGGCTTTATTATAGAAATAGCTAACAAAAACAAATTTTCTGTTTTTACCGGGCCCACCTTGTATATTCTTGAAAATTATTTTTGACTGAATGTAATAAAATTGTGCAATATCTAACGAATAACATGTTCCATTCAGCATCCAGTTTTTTGAGTTTGAATTACTGAAGGGAGAAAAACCGAGATAATTGGGATTTATTTATATTATTACCATTTTTAGAAATCGAACTTGAACTTTTTGGTAATACTCATGGTGTTACTATATTCACCTGTAAACATAATAACTTTAAAACGTGGTTTAATAAAAACAAAGATAGTACCTTTCAATTGTCCAAGGCATTTTCCTGTGCTGAGATTAAAAATTCTGATAATTCCATCGGCACATCCCGTGACCAGAAGATTATTCTTTATTTTAAGAGCTAGAACTGCATCTGGGTGTTTGAGAATATGGACGGATGAATATGATGACAAATCCCATACAATTGCAGACCTGTTCAATATTGAAATTTAGGAATAAATGTACATACAAGAGCAGTGGTTATCAAATGGTGGGGCACGCCCCATAAAGCATAGGTAACTTTTTAATAGGGCGTGAAGCTAAATCAAAATATTTGGTAGATTTGATCCCGCTTTATGGGGCGTAGACACACCACAGAGATATTATAAAGTACCTAAGAAGAAAGCAATAAACTTGAGAAAAATTACTTAGTGAACAAAAAATATTTGGAGAAAAAAAAAATTATTTGTCACACCATAATAATAATTTTATAATGGTTGAGAAATAATATTTACCGATCATCGCTACCGGTTGCCAAATACTTCCCAGAACAGTGCAAGCAAGTTATTCTTTCTTTATGGCCTCGTAACGGAGGATAAACTGTGTATCTGCCAGTTTCCCAATTGTTTTGAAGATGGTGGGCTCGGACATAAACATCTTTCCACCTGTGAAATATACAACAATGATAACAAATGAAAACAAAAGTTTATGCCCACAAATGGGTACTTCTGTAGTGTGTGTACCAGGTTAATTTTATTTCAATTTTCCTCATTTTAGTACTATTACGAGTTCTAGACTGTCTGTATTAGCCAAGTGATATACTCCCTGTCCATAGGTTTCAGTTCCCTTACACAACTTGATGTAAAGTAGGCGAACAAAATTAGTTGCCTCCATATTGGTACACATACTTCCGGAGCGCCCACAAATGAACCCATGTCATGAACATAGGCTAACTCATTTACAAATAAAATACGATCACTAGAATACCCAATTATAAAATTATTTAGCTGAGACCTCACGCCCGAGAAAATTCGAAACAAGTAAATATAAGTAGCAGCCTCTAAAGCTCTAAGACCTACTGAAAACTTATTGAAAGCTCTTTCTTAAGCAGGAGGAACACAGATAAGATGTTGATCACGATTAAGCCGTCTCATTGTCTTCCCTGTTAATCAGAATAACTATGAAAACTCCAGTGATTGCTTGTAAACTTCGCCAATATGCGAAAATGGGCGCTCCTGATGAGTCCTGAAGTGTGTGTACTCTGTACCACTCTGGAACAACTCATTTTGTTCGCCTACTTTATATCAAGTTGTGTAAAGAGACTAGAACTTATAGGCAGGGGTATATTCACTTGGCTAATACAGACAGACTACGGGAGTACCTTTGAGTTTACCATTTGAACTGGGAAACAAATTGAAGTCCTGTGAAATCGAATTAAGAAAAGCAAATGTAATTGGCCTAAAACTGATGTGGTACTTAACAAAAAAGGAAGTCACACGTTAAACAGTATTATTGGCGCTCCAGAAGTATGTGTAACAATATGGAGGTAAGTAATTTTGTTTTTCTATTTCACATCAAGTTGTGTAAAGGGACTGAAACCTATGGGCAGGCGGTATGTATATTCAATTCCCTAATACGGACAGTCACGGAACTCGTAATAGAACTAATATAGAGAAAATCAGAACAATATTATGGCCTAACCCAGGGCTGGGCAATTATTTTTGGTATCGGGCCACATTGAATATTCAAAATGCAGTGGCGGGCCGGACTAAGTAAAGCTAATCGTGCTTTTTTATTATATTTTTTCGCACATTTAAATAAAACAAGTATCTACATCCATTGTCCTTGTGTTAGAATTTTTATTCAAAGCACAATTATTAAAACTAGTTTAAAACATGAATTTCGTGACAATACATAGGACCAGAGAAACGGCACGCTTGCATAACAATGTTGAAGTGTGAGTAACAATGCGGAATTAGAACCATGCGTTCGGTGGCAAAACATCGTGATTCATATAACTTTGCTTTCATTATAGCATTTTTAACGTGAACAGAAGTGGCGGGAAATTTTAATGCATTGGAAGGCGTTGCGAGCTCAAAAGTTCGGGATGCACTGCTCTAAAACACCATGACTATCTGCGGATATGAAAATGTCAAATAAACTGCTGGAATATATTTTGTTTTGATACCTATTTTCGATACGGATACATTTAAAATGTCTTGGTTTATTGTTTTCAACTTAACCCACGGATGACCTGACAAAATGTAGGCATTACCTCTCTGAAATATCACCGTATTCCGCGGATATAAAAATGTGAGGTAAAGTGCCAGATTATTTTTATTCGATTTCGTGAATTCAACAAATCTGATCTGTTCTTGCATCACTGACTTAGCTCTGTTTTAAAGATATTACCATTTTAAAAATCCCCACGTCTGTTATAAAACCACATCGAATCAAATTCATTTTAGTACCATGAAAATCGATTGAATTTACTTTACATCGATTATCTTATATAGCCTATCAGGCGCTGCCGGTAATTTTGGAATTGTTCAAAAGGTACATTGTTCATCCACCAATAATCTAAAATTCCCTGCTTTTCTCACCTGCATACTGGAGGAAGTTCCGTGCATGTGTGAGGAACAAAATGAAAGGAGGGGGATGTTAAAGGACTTTGCGGAGGGGCTGATGAAGAGGGAGCTGCATAGAGATCACCACTACCTAAAAAAAATATTATATTTAAAATTTGTTACACTCGGAAATTACTGTGTTAGACTTATACAAGGGAGATTTTTGTATAGAAGGCAAAGAAAATCTAACTAAATTTCACAGAATTTGTTTCATTTTACCTGTCTCATCACCAAAATGCATCCAATGACTTTTCTTGCAGAGTAATTTCCATAATTTACTATTATTTGAATGTTCTCTCCATTGCTTACTACAAACTGACACCCGTCCAAGTTCTTTGGGCGACAGAAATGAAAATATCAATTCAATGAGTTCTCGAGGTAAAAAAGTCACAAAATCTATCGCTAATAAAGGCTGGAGTTCGTTATATACAAGTTGTAGTTGCTTCCGCTTGCATTTTCTCAGTATTTGTTTCAAAACCTTGTTTTGATCACCAGTTGTTAGGTCGGTAAACGCATCAATTATCTTTTCCATTTGCTCCGATGATGATTCCATTCAATTAAGGCTAAAATTTGTGTAAAATATCAGCTTTAACTACATTATGATCTTGAATTAAGTGAAAAATATTATTCCCGGCTTTATCACTGTATCATAAGGTGAAAAACAGCCTCTTGTACGGTTGCCAGTTCAAGTAGGGTTGGGGATTAGTTGGTGCCTGAATAAAGTAACAGTAAACGATATTATTTCAGACTTTCACTTTAGGAACTTCTGAACTCTGTTACTACTGTCAGACTGTACTAATGAAAATCATTAATGCAGCAATAATCAAAACAAATCCCCTCTAACATAAATGTTAAAGTGACATATGGCAGTATGGGTAATCTAACGTATGCATTTCTGTATCTGTGGCGATGAGTTATGGCATCTAGTGCGGCACACTATACAAATCGGGTGACATTGTCCCGTTGCAGAGAAACCCATTTTACAGATGATCAGACACCCCTCCTTTGGGGGACGTCTGGACATTGTTGTCCCTCAACAGTGGTGTAGCCAGGGGGGTGGTTTTGCGGGTCAAACCCCCCCCCCCCTTTTAAAATGTAAAAAAAAATAAAATCATTTTTCTGTATCATAGATAGCCATTTTCCGTAGCTTAAAATGCTTTTTACCCCAAGACTACTAAAAACACACGTATTCCAGCGTTCGATCGGACCCGCTAGCTGTTTCGATCTAACTTGGCAAATAAAAATTTCAGAACCCCCCTTTTTGAAAATTTCTGGCTACACCCCTGTCCCTCAATATCGGTAATAATACAGTATAATGGATACTACAAAAAAGCGCAATCTAGTAATTTTTACCGTAGCATTCGAGAGTTTTTAGCAAAAAACGGCAATGTTGGTCATGTGACGGCCGCAATTGACTTAGATTATGGCAGTTTGAACTGGCAATAGTAACGGCATGGAGCCATGGTTGGTCATCAATCTATCAATTTTATTTTGGTACCTCTGAAAGAAAGAAAACAACAACAAATGGACAAAAAAAAAAATGCAGAGGACCTGGAGGACGACATAACTTAATGAAAAAGTTAAAAACATACAAGTAATTGCCCGTTAAACGAACACAATAAAATAAAGACACGATGTAAATTTGGCCATAACTTTAAAATCAAGTTTAAAATGTGAGACACTGACAGACTGATCAAAAGAAGATCATGGCAATACTTTATACAAACTAGAATTCGGAAATGAACAAAAAAATTGTGGTTGCGGTTCTTATGTGGTGATTACAAAAAAAAATTGATTGTTCAGGTAAATTTTATTACATAACAAACGTAAATCACGAAAATGAACTATCGTATGTATGTGAGAAAGTGGCAGGCATAGACTTGCTACAACAGACAGAATCGTTACACAGTTACATACCGGTACCTGGCTGCAATCAGTACATATATAACTGTATACGGTACGGTAAACTGCCACCACAGGATGAAATGCAATGCTTACAAAATTTGACAGTTAAAATTTTAGTATAGTACTGTAGTACGGTGGGACAACGCATAACAACATGCTATATGTAACTAACTTTTATGGTCGGACAGTACGCCTGTACACGCCATGAAAAAGAATCACAACTCCTAAGAAAGAGAATATAAACTTATAAAAAAAAATATCAACTTATACACCACACAAGTCAGCAAGTCCCAGACTTCCAAGGCGACTGAAAATCAAAATCATAACACAATCCATCTTACGCCCTCTCGTGGTGGCACCGGGACATTTTGTACCAGGGATAGGATAGGATTTACATATTTATCCCGGGGGAGAGGAAAGCCGATAAGACGGCTTATCCATATGGCGAACCACGGCCTCTCGTCCGGTTACCATTCCAAGTCGGGTATGGGATTAGTTTTTACTGTATTGTTTGTTTTCGGAAGCATGGACTTGGTGGTGGAGGAAGCCGTAACCGACCAGCGGTTACGTGAACCACCCAACGACGGCGAGGAGTCCAGCAATCCTCTCGCACATAACCATCCCTACATGGGATTCGAACCTGCGAACCCACGCAGAGTAATTAGAGGTGCGGTGGCGAGCGTATTCCTAACGCTTAGCCCGTTGAGCCACACCGCCGCGCCACTTTTTTCCCATGGTGCCAACACACTTACCCTAACCATTTCATCAAAAAAAGATTATATGTTTCAGAGAAAATAAGTATTGATCATTTTAGAATAACAATTTATTATGATGGCTACTATTTTACGAAAATTCGCAAATCAAATGTTGCCTGATTTATAGCGTTATTTGTTTCGGGAAGCTGCAAAGTCGAAGCCTATATTCATATTAGTTGTCATTGAGCTATACAACATATTTACGCTTAGGCAACGCAAAGGGTTACCGCAGGTGTTCAACTTGTTTGATTCGCCGCACCGTCGCCTCGATGTCTGACGCGGAGATAAGTTTTCTCCGCGGGGGTTCTGAATCGGAGGATCCATACGCGGGTGTCGATATCATTCGATCATTGCATTGCTTAGCGAAAGGTGTTGAAGTTTATATGAAACTTGGGATTTATAAAGGATATACGTATGGAATTAAAAGTGCAGTATAACTCACTTTAATTGAGAAGTAAAATGTAAGTAGTTTGATGAGTGATTGCTAACTACATGTCAAATTTACATTGGAATATGAAGATTGAATTATGTGATCGATGTTATACCGGTATCAAGTTGTGCTTCGTCACTCGAGATTGAGAGTTGTACATGCTGATGTTACCGTATTCTAATATATGAATTACGGTATTACTTTTATTATTTCAATTATTTTTCTCATTGCAAGCGTATCATGATAGACAATCTGATATAGAGGGAAGATGACAGATGTGGTTGATAATAGCAGGAAAATTATAATGTAAGAATTATGTAAGATTCAAGAAACTTTATTCTCGCGAGTTTCCTAAAATCCAGTTAAAAAATTCTATAGCACAGTTGAAGGGCGTGCTTCGCAAATTTATTGAAGAGAGAAGTTTATGTAAATTAGAATGGAATCAGAGAAAAGCGCAAAAATTAAGTATCTTGCGACAACTATATTTGAGCTTCGATTTTAAGTTCATATAAGTTTCTTTCTATATATTTCAAACGTGACGTAGGATGGTCTTGTAAATAAATGAGCCACCTTATTGTAGATAGATTTGTTATGTGAAATTATTTAGGCAGTGGCTATCGGTAGCTGTATTATATATAGAAATCTATGGTTATATCATTCGATTATAATGACCACTGTTCATTATTTTACGAACATTCGCAAAAGCAAAATTTTCCTAGATTTTGCGTTATTTGTTTCGGGAAAGACATACCGGTACAACATATTTACGCTTACGCGTCGCTAAGGGTTAAGGTTAAACGCAGGTGTTCAACTTGTTTGATTTACCGCGCGATCGCCACGATGGGAGTTCTGAATCGGAGAATCTATACGCCGGTGTCAATATCATTCGGTTTTCGCATCGCTCAAAGAAGGGTATTACAGTCTACGATATATGAAACTTGGGATTTATGGAGGATATGGATATACATATGGAATAAGACGGAGGAAGGGAATAAAACTTTCTCGAATGGAAAAGTAAGTAGTTTGATGAGTGATTGCATTTAATAAACTGTGTGTTAAATTTGTTGTGGAACCGGAATATGAAGATTGAATTAAGTGAACGATATTTATGTCAAGTTGAGTTTAGATACCGTAGTCGAGGTTGTGAGTTTTAATACTGTATATAAATTATTATTCTGTCATTTCAACTGTTTCCAACTTGAAAGACTACATAATATATTGATTAGTATCAGGTATAGCGAAACAAAAATATAAAGTTTTAGTTATTACGGTATACTACAAAAGTAGTAAAAAATATGGCTGAGAATCGTAGTAAAATTGCGATAGTTTGGGACATAAAGACCTTATATCAGTAACATTCCAGAATATTTTTATATCTTGTGGATTTCTTTAAATTTAGTTCAAAATTTCAAGACCACAGTTGAAAGGCGGGTTCCGCGTATTTCTTAACTTGAAGATATGAGTTAATGTATCTTGGAATGAAGTCTGAGGGAGTCGCAGAATGTAGCATTTTTCGACAACTATATTTGAGCTTTGCTTTAATGATCCTATCTGTGTGTTTCTCATGCATTTCTATATACTTCAAATGTGCTTGCGTGAAATGGCCTTGTTAATAAATGAGCCACCTTATTGTAGAAATACATATTTTGTTATTATTATGGCAGTTGAAAGTGGTAGCTGTATAATTTGTATTATATGTATAGTTATAAAACATACGCCTACGCAACTATAGAAATCTGAAGTTAGACACAAGTTTTCAACTTGTTTGATTCGCCGCTCGGTCGTCTCGATGTTTAGGCGGAGATAAGTTTTCTCCGAGGGGGTTCTCTATCGGAGGATCTATACGCAGGTGTTAGTATTATTCAGTTATTGCTTGCTAAGCGAAAGGTATTGCAGATTATATTGAACTTAGGATTTCTGAACTATATGAATATACATATGGAAGACGGAAGAATAAAATTGAAACTTGCCAAAATAGAAAAATTAAATGTAAGTAGTTTTTGCATGCTTTTCTAATAAACTGCATGCATATGTTCATATCTTCGTTTCAAGCTGAACTTGGTCAGTCGAGAAAACTTTAGTCAGTCCAAAAGCTTAACTCTATCTGTAAAAAGTTGCAACTTGGAATAGCTGAAATAAGAAAAAAAGGGATTGGAAATTTTTTTTTCAAATTGATTTCCTTTAATAATGTTTTTCAGTCATTTGATTTATGGATATGCACATGCGTATACGGCATATAATATGAGGCAGAATCAATCTTCGAATTAGGGTGCAGAAAAAAGATACAGCGACAGATTATTAGAAACCATCGGGAAACGATAGACTAATTACTTTGCAAGAATGCGTAAGCTATGAACAAAAAAGAACGTCAAGAGAGCGGCATGGGGAAGTTAACAAAACTGTCGGCACTAAATTCAAACTCGAGACTGCGCGCAACCGCGCAGGACAATCGTACAAAGTGTGAAAAGCACGCCGTCGAATCGAGTGAGCGAAAGTTTTGTTAATATCCCCATAACATGAAAGAAACTCTGTGGCAACCTATAAAAACAACTTACACAGACTATGAGCATAATCTAACAAGTCTATTGCACTATACAGATTTCGAAAATAACAACTATAGTCCACGCAGAATTAGTAAAAAGTAGAAATTTATGCCAGCATCCAACAGGCTAGAGATTGAATTTGCCAACGGCCGGATTTGGCCCGCGGGCCGTAGTTTGCTCATGTCAGATATGGATGCAGAAACGATATCATCTGATAGATAAATTTAGTAATCATTTGTATTGTACAATCGGTACTCGCGTACTGTGTGTACCAGGTCAGGGTTAGACCATAATATTATTCTCATTTTCTCCTACTTTAGTCTTATTACCAGTTCGGGAAATGTTTGTGTTAGCTAAGCGAATATACCTCCTGCTCATAGGTTTCAGTCCAATTAAACACACACAACTTGATATAAAGGGGTGAACAAAACATACTTCTGGATCGCAGTATAATCACTCAATTGCGACTCAACGCAATATACCCGAATCCCAATGCTCCACATGGTTTAGATCGGGTTCAATCAGGATATATTGAATTGAAAGTATAAATAATGTAACACTAAAAAGACAAGTACAGAATCTTTTGGTTTCGAGCTGTTCTGTTACCTAATTAGTTACAAAGTAGCCGGAGACCACGAAAAGTATGTCAAGTGTTGCTCAGAAGTGCTGATTTAAAACTGCCACCTAGCCGCATACAGAAATACTCGCGATTTGAATATTTCTAGTTGATTTGAAGTGATGCCAATAATCAAAGTGATAATCCAGTCGATGAAAAGTTAAAACTCGTGTATTCGACTAGTAAAAGGCTTCTTCAAACTTTTAAGCTCAAAACCCCTTCCAATATATTAAGATTTCCACGTCCAATGTTAAGTCGACATTATTATGCAAGCGCGCAGCTTCACCTTCTATTTATTCTCTTGAAATCATATTTGCGCTAGTTTTAATAATTGCTTTTGAAATCAAAAATCGATAAAGTACAAGAGATCTAGTACTTTGTGTGAAATTTATATATTTCTGCGACCCCAAACTAGCCTATTTTTCGCAATCAGCGCAACTCAACGCCCGCGTGACTATATTTCGTTTATCACACTTGAAAAGTATGTCCCCATCCTCTACCACCGTTACAGATAATAGTGTATAGGCAATGAGTTTAAATATGAAATATGAATCTTAATTTCAAGCTTGTCATGTCTGCAAATCGTATGGTTAGGACTTTAATTTAATCTTAAATCTAAGCATCTTGTGTTAGTTTGTGTAATTTGCATGTATGTGGGAATGGGGCTTGGTAATGACGACAAGGATAAACTCAATTAACAACAAATTCGATCCTGAGTTTAACGCGGCTATGTTCATTAGGTGTTATGCGAATTTGTAGATTCATTTTAATATAAATAGAGAACCTTCAAAAGAAGAATAGCACAGATACATATGAATTGACAAAAAGTATCCCGTGGAACTGGTGGAAGATTTGCATAGAGATTTTTTTATATAGACATAATTGAAGAATTGTAACGCCATAGACTGAATTGAACTTAGGCATGGCTTCCGCCAAGATACAGATGAAAGATTTGACAACTTCGTTCATTGTGCATGAAGCCAAGGCCTGTAAATTTACATGCAGTACAACATGCACTGTAGCAGGCATATTGATATGTGACAAGATAGTCAATTGACATATAAAGCAGCTAATTAATAACTAGAAAAAGATAGAATGAGAAGCCCTTAGTGTGGAAAAAATAAATGGTGAGAATAATGTTTCGAGCATAAAACCAGGTGTAAATAACACCAAATAAAAAAAACACCATTAGAACCCCAAAAGAGCATGCCATCAAGATCACATGCACAATCTGCTCTTCTAAGACTTGCAAAAGTGGGAATGAATGGGTACATGGTCTATAATGCCTTGCCTGTCATAATAAAAGTCTTTCAAAAAGCTGCAAATAAAGAGAACAGACACTCGACTAGCCGGAACCAAGGGTGAGACTGAGGAAATCCGAACGGCAGTTCCACGGACAGCAATGAATCGTCAATGCCTGATGCACGCCGTCTCAACAATAAAAAAGCACATAGGAATCAGACCACAAACATATGTATCTAAGCCACTAAGTTGTGCTGTGTATTAGGAAGACAATATATTGTATGGCAGCAGGGACAAATGCTCGAATATTTGTGATAGAAAACTCTGTTAAGCTGCCTATCATTCCCAAGCAAATCAGGTAGAAACATTCATGAAACCATTAGGGAAAAGCGATGAAAACCGCTCACTTTAACAAAACAAAAAACAAGTTAACAGCATTCAATGAATTCCTAGCCACATACTGATCGACAGCGCACCCAGTAACGAGTGTTAGTCCAGGCAATCTTCTGCTTCGAGATGGTTACTTGCAAATAAGAATTCCCAAGGCAAGCCCTAACAGAATCGGAGGCAATCGAAGCATGTGAGCGGAAAAAGGGAAAACTGCGAGAAGCGGTTAACACCACTATGAATATAATTCCATCTACGGTAATTTTTGAAATAGCGACACTGTCATAATCAGAAATAATAAGAGAAAAAAACAGAGTGAACGGACTGACAGGAAAGTGATGGACTAAAACTAAAGAAGCCCAACAACAAGACATACGATCACCACAGTGATGATGTTGAAACATCATTTCCAGGCCCGAATAATGTAACATAAAAACAAATTTCTGATATGGACCGGAACGATCTGCCGAAGACAGGAGTACTACAAAGAAGACAAGAGGAATACAAAAAGCAACGGAGATCAGGGAAAGGCGCAAAACGTGACGTTTTTATGATAATCAGAAATTGCAAACGAGTTACCCTACCAGAAATGTTCCGAGTGCTCCAGCACAACTTGCTGACCAGGCAGTCTTTAACAAATGCAGACTACCGGGCATTTGTCTCGACGCCTATCTCTGTCAAGCATATCGCAAATGCCAGAAAGACCATGGACTATTGTCATATAAAAGAGAGGGGGTTATATATGCAATTCAGTCTCTTACTAGCCGCATGCCAACTAATTATCTGTTTTATTGAATTTTTGACTGCACGGTAAAGATCTCAATTTACTCATTAATCCAAGCATCTTGTGTTAGTTTGCATTGAGTGGGTCTCATTAAAAGCTGATATCTCGCTTAGGGCGTTTGGAATATGTCAAACTGAAAGCGAAACGTCGAAATCTTTGCGATTGCATGCTTGCATGAACTGCTTGTTTTCAGACTAATGATGAAAACGCCACCAAACATCGGCCTATTTGTATGTTGTCATAAAATGTCTCCGTAACATATCCTGTATCGTTGAATATATATTTAAAACTGTTAAAGTCAGATTAATGTTCTTGATAAATTTTGAATAGTCCACGACTCTACGTTGATGTAGGAATATAGTATTTTCAAAATGTCTGAAACGCCACCGCGTTATATATTATAGTAAGTATTGCTAAAGAATGCAACTGCTTGTGCCAAACACCTGCTTCTCGTTACTTAAATGTTCAGCGTAGACTTAAATTAGAGGGCATTAAGATTCATGTAGTATATTTTATTGATATGGTTTCTGAAACTAGGATCTGTACGTGCAGCTAAGTTGTTACCGATTACACGTAGATTGGAAAGCTAACAGCTTTTATGCGTTTTGAAATTAACTAAGTTGGTTCAAATTTAGAATATGAATTAGCGATCCTCATACAGGTTTTACCAAAAGTCGCACATTTAAAAAAAAGTTGAGTGATTTCTTCTTAGCAACCTTAACCGTGATGGTTATGTTATGCATGGTCTAGCAAAACGGTCTGAACAAGCGATCACAACATTTTGCCGATAGAATGACTAATTTTCTAGTGGGCTCTTCGCACTATACGTTGAGTACGTTAAATAGACTATAAACAAAACTTAGGATGGAATTTACAAATTTATTCCGGGGTGAGGAAGGCCGATAAGACGGCTTAATCATATGGAGAGCCACGGCCTTTCGTTCGATTACCAGTCCATGGCCAACTTTTGAGAATTATTAACGAGACGTATAAAGCAAAGACAGTTAGTAAAGGTCTAGGTCAAATTAAAGTGCCACATATAATAAATTATTATAAATTTTTTTAACAATCCCCCGAGAAAAGCTTATGTTAATCACGGCCTTGAATGGATATTAACAAAAGAGCTATTCTCAAATATATGGACACTGGGAGCAGAACGAAACATTTTATCACCAATTCTCCGAAAACCATATGCGCTAACTTACCAGTACCTGTATGACTATCCGAGTACAGGGACTGTTCTAGCTTTCACGTGACGACCATTCGTCCTTGTGAATTGAAATACCAACTGATTCGAGTCACCACTGTATTATAAGATCAGGTACCACAGTCTACCGTTCCAAATAAAACACCATTCATGAGTGCGCAATTTTTGATGACGTCATAGCACACAAAATAATCTCGGAGAGCTTACAGAAGTTTCTGAAATATATGAAAGAAAAATACATTTGAAAATGGACACAGTAATTGAAGAGTAAGGCGAATTTTTTCATAACGGTAAGAAGAAAAATTCGATCAACAACATAATGACGAAACGGTCCATAGGTACGTGTCCAATAATTAAATAAAATATATTTCAGAGCAGGAGTGGGCAAAGTGTTGGACTAGGGGCAAAATTTGTGCACACCTGGACTGGTGGCCTCGTAAATCTGACGTGAAAAATTACATTTTATTAACAATTAGTCTCGTGCCAAAACTAAATTTGAACCTAATCTCAACAAATTCCTTGAGCTATTTTTAACTGAAATATCAATAACTGAAAGTTTGGCAGCGTTCAAGCAGGCAAGAATGAGTTACCCAACAGGCCGGATTTAATAACTGAAGTTTGGCAGCGTTCAAGCAGGCAAGAATGAGTTACCCAACAGGCCGGATTTGGCTGTCAGCTCTAGGATCATTTGATTAACATACATGGGTTTCACTACGCCTTTGTACCGGTAAATCCATATAATGAAATGATTGTCTTCGTAGGAATGAGGATAACTATTCTAAGTGATTCAAGGGTCTTTTCACACCCAATACACAAATATATTTCTGTGAAATTTCGCTCGGTATAATTAAATTCAGGTTACTTTCAAACCTTGTTTAGACAAAAAGTTACAGATGTAGCCTATTGATTTTTACAAGATGGGAATTTTCCTAATTATTCCGGAGAAAAGAAAATATGGCGGACCACGGCATCTCATGGACCTGATTGTGGAAGAAGCCGTGACCGACTAGATAGGGTGTTGCAAGACACTTAAAATTGGGAGGTAGCTTTGTAGTCTGGATTTTCCATCTTATGGATTTTTATTAAATTGAAACAATATTACAGACAATAAATTAAGCATCCAACTTGAAGGATTATCATAAAAAAAACATTTCACTACTGTCACACTAAAACTAGAGTTGAAGCTCTTCTTATTATTTTTTATTGGGCGATAAGGACTTTCAGTAACAAAACTGGGGTTTCCGTAGTCCACGTTACAAGATTGGATTCACAAATAAAAAACAATATGGCTCATTGTAGTTTTAAACTCACAGTAAGTTCAATTTTTCCGTTAATTAGTGTGCAGTTATGTTCAAGAGACAGTCTAACAAAGTGGAAAACAACATTAATCTTTCTTTTTTTGCTTTTTATACTTTACCACTTTTTGTATAATTGAACTTTAATTGAATAGACGTTGAAAAGTCTAGTTTTAATAGTCTCGAGGGTGTTTTATTACGGGCGAACCGGCTCGAAAAATCGAAGTTTAATAAGCCAATTCCTAATTTGTCAACGTTGTGAAACCGTAACAACAATTATTCGCAAATATGGAAACTGCGCTCGCCACATCTTCTGTTGGGATTTGGGTTATTTTGCGTTTCGCAAAAGTCCGGAATTTAGCATTTCATTTTCGTGGACGGCCGATAACAATTAGTTCGTCTAGGTATGAAATATAAAGCTTTTCTTCAGGCGTTTCGTTCGCGTCTGAATTTTTTCTGCATTCGCTGACGACCGCCCTCGCAAACGAATTTAAGCAAGTACGGTACACTAAAAAGTGCGTTTCGAAGAGGTAGGCTCAACGTTTCGTTGAGGTCCGATATCATTTACAAAATATCTATAAAAGAGCGACTTTTCAGGATGCCATCACATCAACGTGGTCAGCCACAAGAAGATTACCAAGAGGAAGGAGAAAAAGGGGACCTGAGGAAATATTGACGGGGACGCAAAACGGAGAAGAAAACTTGGCAGATCAACGAATGGCTCAATAGCCATAGAGAAGACCGTGGCTGTTTTACTCTCTAAACGTCTACGACGTCATCACATTCTCCTGGAGAAAATATAGTTTGGATTGCAGTCAAGGTAAGGAAACAGGTTGGCAGAAAGCAATCGATCAGACCATTACTGCCACCCGCAATGGTCACAGTTTTACCCATTCGGTTGCACGATCTATGCCAAAGCGTACGAATGAATACTAAAACGAGAAGCAGAAGTCGGCGACAACAAACGAGGCCCGCCCGCGGTGTGTCTCGCGCAAAGCCAAAAGATAAGAGAGGGTTAGGACGAACGAATTGAAATATTCTACGAATTGGAGTATGGAAAATGCAATAAAAAATACCGAACCGCAGCTCGGGCGCTAGCTTACCTTAATCAAATAGCGAATAATGATAGCCATTGCTTTGAGACTCATTCGGCTGCACAGTCTATGCTCACAAGATTTGAAGTTCTTGGACGAGCAGTCTGGACATACACAGCAGAAACCTGACTCGCCGCGATGTCGGCAACCATCAAACGAAGTGCACCTGCGCGGGTTAACTCGTTGGTCCCACGGAAAGGTTTTTTGACAGGTCAAGTCACGAAAGGGTTAACGTGGACAAAATGAACGCGTTTTCTTCCAACCGAAGAGTGCGATATTAAATAACGAGCCGCGGCTCCAGAACTTACCTTAATTATACAGCGAATAATGATAGTCACTGGTTTGTAGCCCATTCGGTTGCACAATCTATTCCAACAAGACATGTATGTATGTAAGACAACAATCTAAGGGAGCAGAAGTCAGTCGGCGACAACAAAGGATGTATCACGTCGCGTTGTTATCTCGTTCACTTCGCGAGAAGTCTCGTACTAGCGAGAATAAGAAGTCACGAAGGAGTTAGCGCGAACCACTTCGATCTGGAATGTGCAGTATAAAATAACGAGCAATAGCTCGGGCTCTAGCTTACCTTAATCAAAACAGCAATAATGATTTCCAATATTTTGAAGCCCATTCGGTTGCACGATCTATGCCAAAGCGTACGAATGAATACTAAAACGAGAAGCAGAAGTCGGCGACAACAAACGAGGCCCGCCCGCGGTGTGTCTCGCGCAAAGCCAAAAGATAAGAGAGGGTTAGGACGAACGAATTGAAATATTCTACGAATTGGAGTATGGAAAATGCAATAAAAAATACCGAACCGCAGCTCGGGCGCTAGCTTACCTTAATCAAATAGCGAATAATGATAGCCATTGCTTTGAGACTCATTCGGCTGCACAGTCTATGCTCACAAGATTTGAAGTTCTTGGACGAGCAGTCTGGACATACACAGCAGAAACCTGACTCGCCGCGATGTCGGCAACCATCAAACGAAGTGCACCTGCGCGGGTTAACTCGTTGGTCCCACGGAAAGGTTTTTTGACAGGTCAAGTCACGAAAGGGTTAACGTGGACAAAATGAACGCGTTTTCTTCCAACCGAAGAGTGCGATATTAAATAACGAGCCGCGGCTCCAGAACTTACCTTAATTATACAGCGAATAATGATAGTCACTGGTTTGTAGCCCATTCGGTTGCACAATCTATTCCAACAAGACATGTATGTATGTAAGACAACAATCTAAGGGAGCAGAAGTCAGTCGGCGACAACAAAGGATGTATCACGTCGCGTTGTTATCTCGTTCACTTCGCGAGAAGTCTCGTACTAGCGAGAATAAGAAGTCACGAAGGAGTTAGCGCGAACCACTTCGATCTGGAATGTGCAGTATAAAATAACGAGCAATAGCTCGGGCTCTAGCTTACCTTAATCAAAACAGCAATAATGATTTCCAATATTTTGAAGCCCATTCGGTTGCACGATCTATGCCAAAGCGTACGAATGAATACTAAAACGAGAAGCAGAAGTCGGCGACAACAAACGAGGCCCGCCCGCGGTGTGTCTCGCGCAAAGCCAAAAGATAAGAGAGGGTTAGGACGAACGAATTGAAATATTCTACGAATTGGAGTATGGAAAATGCAATAAAAAATACCGAACCGCAGCTCGGGCGCTAGCTTACCTTAATCAAATAGCGAATAATGATAGCCATTGCTTTGAGACTCATTCGGCTGCACAGTCTATGCTCACAAGATTTGAAGTTCTTGGACGAGCAGTCTGGACATACACAGCAGAAACCTGACTCGCCGCGATGTCGGCAACCATCAAACGAAGTGCACCTGCGCGGGTTAACTCGTTGGTCCCACGGAAAGGTTTTTTGACAGGTCAAGTCACGAAAGGGTTAACGTGGACAAAATGAACGCGTTTTCTTCCAACCGAAGAGTGCGATATTAAATAACGAGCCGCGGCTCCAGAACTTACCTTAATTATACAGCGAATAATGATAGTCACTGGTTTGTAGCCCATTCGGTTGCACAATCTATTCCAACAAGACATGTATGTATGTAAGACAACAATCTAAGGGAGCAGAAGTCAGTCGGCGACAACAAAGGATGTATCACGTCGCGTTGTTATCTCGTTCACTTCGCGAGAAGTCTCGTACTAGCGAGAATAAGAAGTCACGAAGGAGTTAGCGCGAACCACTTCGATCTGGAATGTGCAGTATAAAATAACGAGCAATAGCTCGGGCTCTAGCTTACTTTTTTTTTTTTTTTTTTTTTTTTTTTTTCTTTTTTTTTTTTTTTTTTTTTTTTTTTTTTTCTAATTTTTTCACGGATCAGAACGACAAAGTCTGGAATCCAGCCCAATTGCCTTCATACCCAGACTATGCCGACGGAAGTTATATGGATCCCTTCTCTTTGCCACAGAGATCACCATTTTATATACCACATGAAGAGGTAGTCTTCCATTCATCACACCCGCTATAAGTAGGATGGTATTATCAAGTTGAGTTTTATGCCATCAACTGGGCAGTTTGTTTTACGCTCGATGTTTTAAAGGCCGAATTAAATGTCCAGATTACAGAATTTTGATTTGTGGGGTCCGAATTAACTTACTATTTTTTCTTTTTGCCAACAAGTCTAAATTCTAAAGTGGTTGAAAATGACGAGTCTGATGACGTTTCTTCACGGCTTCTTTTGATAGCATAATCCGAATTGTCAAGATTTGTGGCAGGTAAGTCCATGGTTTTGGCTTTTGATTTGTTGTATTCTAGATTAGCCGGTGCGGAGGATATTTCATCAGGTGCAGTGGAGAAGACGGAAGATGTTGTTAAGTCCGGTGGCTGGATGTTGTGCACCATCACTTTTACATAAGGGTTGCCTTTGGATGTAGGATGAAACGGGGTGTTTCCAATCGTCGATGACTGTTTGAGTCTGGAAGATTGCCTTGTTTGTTTGAGTTGCGGCTGACTCGGCGGTGTTGACAGAGGGCTTATAACGTTTCCCACATCCTCGCACTCCGACCAGTTGCTGATTTCTTTCAAGTCGGTTGATTCGGTGGAAGAGGAAAATTCGATTACATTCGAGGTTGGATCAATCCTGTTGTCATGCGGAGTAAGAGTGGTCGATTCAGGTTGTAAATCCATTTGATCGTTTGGTATATCCGGTTTTGTAGGTTGTACGGCATTTTGGTTGTTTTGTAAATCCGAAATTAGTCCAGGCTGTGTAGCATTTTGTAAATCCGATACTGTTGCAGGTTGTGAAGCATTTTGATTACTTGGTTGTTCCAAATGAGGTGGGTTTTCTGATAGCTGTTTTCGACGTCGTGGAAGGGTCCATGTAGAGCCAGAAATTGATGGAAATTCTTTCCTTCTGGATGGACACTCTTTTAAAAGATGGCCCGGTTGTTTGCAGTAGCGACAGACTGGTTCGCTTTCGCATTCGGTGAAGTTGTGACCGGATTTCAAACACCTACCACAGGTTGGCACATATAATTCCCTGGGCAGGTAAGTTTTGCAGCTTTTCCCGTCAATGACCAAGTAATCTGGTAACCTGTCCTTTTTAAAATTTTCAATAAAAAAGGAAGTGTATCCGTTATAAATGGACGTACCTCTGTACCAGTTTCTGGTGGCATTCCGGACTTTTCCGCACTGCAGTCGTTCGATTGTCGACACGGCCTTGCTGTAGGAAGTTTCACCCGGTATCCCTCGAATGGATATTCGGACAGGTGCTTCGGTAGGCAGCGATACCGTGATAGTACCGTCTGAAACTCTTATTTCACCCTTTGTGTCGTGCATAAATTGCTCGCGACAGCTAGAGTTGGGTTCGTCGGTGGCGGCAAAAGTACAAATCCACTGACCTTTCCTTCCCTCGAACAGTCCCGTGATGTTGTCGACATAGTTGCGGGACGCTGAGTCGGTCTTCAGGATGTCGAACAGTCGAGGGAAGTCCAGGTCTTTGGTGGTTGTCAGGAACAGAGTGCGAGGTCGTGTAGTCGGTGCAGTCGTTTCTTCGCTTGTAGGTGTAGGCGTTGTTGAGGCGGCTTCGGCGTAGTTCATCTTCTTCTTCTTTTTCTTCTTGCTTCGTTGCTGTCGAGGGCCTAACCCGGTGAGGGCTTACCTTAATCAAAACAGCAATAATGATTTCCAATATTTTGAAGCCCATTCGGTTGCACGATCTATGCCAAAGCGTACGAATGAATACTAAAACGAGAAGCAGAAGTCGGCGACAACAAACGAGGCCCGCCCGCGGTGTGTCTCGCGCAAAGCCAAAAGATAAGAGAGGGTTAGGACGAACGAATTGAAATATTCTACGAATTGGAGTATGGAAAATGCAATAAAAAATACCGAACCGCAGCTCGGGCGCTAGCTTACCTTAATCAAATAGCGAATAATGATAGCCATTGCTTTGAGACTCATTCGGCTGCACAGTCTATGCTCACAAGATTTGAAGTTCTTGGACGAGCAGTCTGGACATACACAGCGAGTAACGCAGAAACCTGACTCGCCGCGATGTCGGCAACCATCAAACGAAGTGCACCTGCGCGGGTTAACTCGTTGGTCCCACGGAAAGGTTTTTTGACAGGTCAAGTCACGAAAGGGTTAACGTGGACAAAATGAACGCGTTTTCTTCCAACCGAAGAGTGCGATATTAAATAACGAGCCGCGGCTCCAGAACTTACCTTAATTATACAGCGAATAATGATAGTCACTGGTTTGTAGCCCATTCGGTTGCACAATCTATTCCAACAAGACATGTATGTATGTAAGACAACAATCTAAGGGAGCAGAAGTCAGTCGGCGACAACAAAGGATGTATCACGTCGCGTTGTTATCTCGTTACCTTCGCGAGAAGTCTCGTACTAGCGAGAATAAGAAGTCACGAAGGAGTTAGCGCGAACCACTTCGATCTGGAATGTGCAGTATAAAATAACGAGCAATAGCTCGGGCTCTAGCTTACCTTAATCAAAACAGCAATAATGATTTCCAATATTTTGAAGCCCATTCGGTTGCACGATCTATGCCAAAGCGTACGAATGAATACTAAAACGAGAAGCAGAAGTCGGCGACAACAAACGAGGCCCGCCCGCGGTGTGTCTCGCGCAAAGCCAAAAGATAAGAGAGGGTTAGGACGAACGAATTGAAATATTCTACGAATTGGAGTATGGAAAATGCAATAAAAAATACCGAACCGCAGCTCGGGCGCTAGCTTACCTTAATCAAATAGCGAATAATGATAGCCATTGCTTTGAGACTCATTCGGCTGCACAGTCTATGCTCACAAGATTTGAAGTTCTTGGACGAGCAGTCTGGACATACACAGCAGAAACCTGACTCGCCGCGATGTCGGCAACCATCAAACGAAGTGCACCTGCGCGGGTTAACTCGTTGGTCCCACGGAAAGGTTTTTTGACAGGTCAAGTCACGAAAGGGTTAACGTGGACAAAATGAACGCGTTTTCTTCCAACCGAAGAGTGCGATATTAAATAACGAGCCGCGGCTCCAGAACTTACCTTAATTATACAGCGAATAATGATAGTCACTGGTTTGTAGCCCATTCGGTTGCACAATCTATTCCAACAAGACATGTATGTATGTAAGACAACAATCTAAGGGAGCAGAAGTCAGTCGGCGACAACAAAGGATGTATCACGTCGCGTTGTTATCTCGTTCACTTCGCGAGAAGTCTCGTACTAGCGAGAATAAGAAGTCACGAAGGAGTTAGCGCGAACCACTTCGATCTGGAATGTGCAGTATAAAATAACGAGCAATAGCTCGGGCTCTAGCTTACCTTAATCAAAACAGCAATAATGATTTCCAATATTTTGAAGCCCATTCGGTTGCACGATCTATGCCAAAGCGTACGAATGAATACTAAAACGAGAAGCAGAAGTCGGCGACAACAAACGAGGCCCGCCCGCGGTGTGTCTCGCGCAAAGCCAAAAGATAAGAGAGGGTTAGGACGAACGAATTGAAATATTCTACGAATTGGAGTATGGAAAATGCAATAAAAAATACCGAACCGCAGCTCGGGCGCTAGCTTACCTTAATCAAATAGCGAATAATGATAGCCATTGCTTTGAGACTCATTCGGCTGCACAGTCTATGCTCACAAGATTTGAAGTTCTTGGACGAGCAGTCTGGACATACACAGCGAGTAACGCAGAAACCTGACTCGCCGCGATGTCGGCAACCATCAAACGAAGTGCACCTGCGCGGGTTAACTCGTTGGTCCCACGGAAAGGTTTTTTGACAGGTCAAGTCACGAAAGGGTTAACGTGGACAAAATGAACGCGTTTTCTTCCAACCGAAGAGTGCGATATTAAATAACGAGCCGCGGCTCCAGAACCTCTTTTTTTTTTTTTTTTTTTCTTTTTTTTTTTTTACGGATCAGAGTTTTTCTACTCTCGGATCAGTGTCTTAAAGACACGTCATATCCGAGTCCTATCGGTATAACGCTTCATAAGCATGCCACTGCGTAAGCAGCAGTCATACGACTATGGAGGTTTCGGTATTAGCCGCGCCATTGCAAGTCACAGACTTCCACCCCGGGATTCGGTATATGCTGTATGTCACAGCATAACTTCCGCCCAGGGCTTCCGTCCATGTCCTGCAAGGCACAGTACAACTTCCGCCTCCCCGGCTTCCGTACATAACTGTGTGTACGTGTAGACACGCACACAGCATGACATCCACCGTGAAGCTTCCGATTCATCATTTCCGTGTAGGTATAAAGATGGTATTGACTCGTTTATGCTCCCTTTTATGGGGGCTAAGGGTAGGACGTCTTGTTTATTTATTCATTTTTTGTTACTAAATGGCATGTTCTTATTGATTAATTGCATATCCATTTAATATCTGTTTCCAGTTGGCCACTAGTCCGAATTCCCGGAGGTTTTTGAAATTCTTTTCCAACATAGTCAGGAATTCATTTAAATTTTTTAAAGTTATTCCCAAGATATTGTCATCGTTAAGATTTGAATATCTGTCTTCCATATCGAGCTTAATCTTTCTTTTAATTATTACGTTCTTCATAATTGTGAGGCCTTTAGTGACCAGAAGTTGTTGTGGCCCGTCGTAGCTGTTGTCCATAATTTCTTTTCCTGATATTGTAAATTTGGTTTCACATATTTCGTTAAGTGCGTCTGTCGTTTCGGTAATATATGCTGCAATTTTGCGACAATGGAGGAATAGATGTCTGGCACTGTCCGATGGTATCTTGCAAAATTTGCAGTTTAGTATTTTGAGTCTGCCGGATGGTTTAAACCTTATTCCCATGTGTTTCATCTTATCTCCGAATGTGTATCCTTCTTGGTATATGCGGTAGGAAATTACTCTTTCATTGTTGGTAAAACTGGATTGAAATTTCCTCGCGCGGAGATGTATTTCCTCCCAATTAGGATCTTGCTGCTGCTCTTGGTGATTCTTTTTCAGTTTGGAGTACAGGTCTTTGTGTCGTGCGGTTTCCCACTCGTTCTGAGTGAAATTAATTTCGTTAAATATGTTTAGTATGTGGGTCCAATGTTTAGGGATGATACTACTATGGGGCATGGAATTATTATAGAGGTTTTTATTAACAAATTTGATTTTAGATCCTAGCGAGTATAAAGCTTCTACTTTCCAAAATTGGTTTGGGGTGCTACCGTTAACTATGGATTTCATTTTTTCTACTTTACAAGCTTTAATCTTTGCGGTTAGGTCAATCATATTGATCCCTCCCTTGTCCCATGCTTTTTGTAAAGTTCGTCTACTTATGGCCTCGATTTTTTCCGGATACCACAAGAAGCTATAACACGCACTTTGGATCTTATTAATTGTTTTCGGAGGAATATCTTTCACTCTCGCTTGGAATATAATAACGGACATTATTACCGAGTTAATAACTATCTGTTTCCCATACCAGGTTAACTGTCTCTGTTTAATGTAATTTAGGGTCCGAAATAGTCTGTTTTCGATTTCAGTCCACATTTTGTCCATTCCTATCTCTCCGAAGAGTATGCCAAGGATTCTGGTGTTGTTTCTTATAAATGTCCGATATGGAGAGCTGTTAATCAATTGATGAGAACTTCTTGTGAGGCAAAGTATTCCTGTCTTTTCCGTGTTTGTTCTTTGTCCAGTTGCTATTTCGAATTGACTTAGTTCTTTGAAAATTTGGCTAATTGATGAGTAGTCGCGGACTGCAAAAGTCACGTCGTCCGCGTATTGGTCCAGTTTGTGTTCGAAAGTTCCTAATTTTATCCCGTGTATATTACTATTGAGTGTTATCGACCTGGCAAAGGGTTCAGTATTTAGGGCGTATAAGATCATACTCAGTGGGCAACCTTGTCTGATTCCTCGTCGGATTTTTATTTCTTTAGTTAGCCTACCATTTACGTCTACCCTACTTTTGATTTCTGTATACATGCTTTTTATAACGTTGAAAACCCTATCTCCGATTCCAATTTGACTCAATATTTTGAACAGAAAACCATGATTGACCATGTCAAAAGCTTTTAAATTATCTATTTGAATTATTGTTCCAGGGATATTGTTCGTTCTACAGTGCCTTACGATTGCGTCCGTATTATAGTGGACGTCTTCGATGCTTCTTCCGGGGAGTGAGCATTTTTGCGTTTCGCCTACGACATTATTTAGTATCAACTCGAGCCGCTTAACCAGTATTCTTGATATAATTTTATAGTCTGTGTTTAGAGTAGTAATCGGTCTCCAATTTTTTAGTAAAGTTTCGTCGCCTTTTTTATAGATAAGTTTGACTTTTGCTGTTTTTGCAGAATTTGGTAGTTGGCCGAAATTGAAGATATTGTTAATTAATTGAGTGAAGTGAGTTTTAATTGTTTTCCAAAAAGTTATATAAAATTCCTTGCTTAGTCCATCAAGTCCTGGCGATTTATTGTTTGGCATATATTTGATAGCGTTGTATATTTCCTCTTCCGTTACTGGACCTTCCAAAAGGGTGTTTTCTTCCTTTGTTATTTTGGATCGGCTCATTAGTGATAAGTAATGCTTTTGGCTCTCTTCTTGTATGTCACTCTCTTTACCCCATAAGCTCGTGTAAAAACTTTCCACAATTGTTAGGATTTCTTCTTGACCTGTAGCCACAGTTTGGTTGTCGGTTGTTAGTTTTTCGAGTGTTGTATTTTTTGCCCTTTTCCTTATCCTTTCGTAGAAGGTCGACGTTGGTTTTTCACCTTCCTCTAAGTTTTTCATTTTCGCCATTAATAAATCTCGCGCGTGTTGTTCTTTTTGGAAAGTCTTAAGTCGCGCTTTTAAATTACAAATTTTAATGGCGTTTTCCTGTTTTCCTTCGTCGATTAATTTGAGAAGATCGTTTCGGACTATTTCAATATCGTTTTTTTTGTTACGGGCCAAATTTTTCGCGTATGCTATTGCCTGTTTCTTTATTTTGCGTTTTACGCTATCCCACCATTCTTGTAGTGAATCACAATTATATAGGTCGAAGGTAGCTGATTGGTAGGTATTTATTATGACGTTTCTGAACGTCTGATCGCGGTATAGCATGACGTTATTTCGCCACGATCCCCTGCCCCATCTAAGTTTTTTCGTTTGTGTCAGGGTTACTGCCGGACATAAAAGGTGATCCGATACGGTATTGGGTACGTGTGTTATAGCCGAAATGGTGCTGTCCAAATTTATTGAATTATATATTCGATCTATCCTTCTGCCATTAGCTTGAAAATAGAAAGTGAAAATCTGCTTTCTAGAGTATTTATTTCTAAAGGTATCTATGAGGTTGTTACACTGGATAAAATTTTTGAAGATTTTCTCTGGGGGGCGCAACTTAAAGTTATTCGTATTCGAGACGTCCACCGATTCCAGAACATTGTTAAAATCCCCGACCAGAAGTAGTTGAGTAGAATCACAATAGTATCCTATTATATTTGTCAAAAGTTTGTAAAAATCGGTTTTAAAAGGACCGTTTTGAGCGGGGGCATAAATATTGAAAATCTTTACAGTTCGTTGATCAATTTCTATTTCTAAGCTATCGCATCGATGTTTGATGTGCACGGTGTATACCGTCTGCAGAGTCGAATTAGTATGTTTAGCCAATATTAGAGTCCCTTGTTTGAAATTAGTATAATGTTTCTCCGTTTTGTCCAGTGTGTTAAAGTAGATGTCGTATCCTAGGTCACTTGCCCATTGCGAAATGACATCCTTGTCAACCTTATGCGCTTCCTGAACACATAAAACGTCCGGCTTTTCTTGTTTAAGAAACCTATTAATGTTATTCAAGTGATGTTGAACACCATTGGCGTTCAGGGAGACAATCTTACATTTAGCCATATTGAATTATATAGGCGTCCAAAAGGTGTAACCTCCTATTTGTGGTAGAAATAGTAATGGCTCGTGGTCTATCTTTTATTAAATATGGCAATCGATTTATCGAGAAAAACTTAATTTTTACTCACGTAAATTCCCTTTTTCCTACCAGAATTTCACAGGTTGACGACTCTGATCCCAGGTCAGGTGTCCAGTATATTCTTTTTCTTGTCCGGTGCTCTATTAATTTTTCTATCTTGAGTTGTTATGGAGGTTCCAGATGAGGAGGTATCATCCCTGTTTCTTTTATTTGTATATTCCGAAATGTCCAATGGTATGTCTGATAACTCCGAGTTTTCTTTTGGTTCCAGGTCTGCGGGGGCCGACAATATTTCTCTTGGGGTTTCTAAAAACACCGTAGAATCTATTGAGTCCGGGTATTCAATATTGCGGACCATGACTTTGACGGCTCCAGAACTTACCTTAATTATACAGCGAATAATGATAGTCACTGGTTTGTAGCCCATTCGGTTGCACAATCTATTCCAACAAGACATGTATGTATGTAAGACAACAATCTAAGGGAGCAGAAGTCAGTCGGCGACAACAAAGGATGTATCACGTCGCGTTGTTATCTCGTTCACTTCGCGAGAAGTCTCGTACTAGCGAGAATAAGAAGTCACGAAGGAGTTAGCGCGAACCACTTCGATCTGGAATGTGCAGTATAAAATAACGAGCAATAGCTCGGGCTCTAGCTTACCTTAATCAAAACAGCAATAATGATTTCCAATATTTTGAAGCCCATTCGGTTGCACGATCTATGCCAAAGCGTACGAATGAATACTAAAACGAGAAGCAGAAGTCGGCGACAACAAACGAGGCCCGCCCGCGGTGTGTCTCGCGCAAAGCCAAAAGATAAGAGAGGGTTAGGACGAACGAATTGAAATATTCTACGAATTGGAGTATGGAAAATGCAATAAAAAATACCGAACCGCAGCTCGGGCGCTAGCTTACCTTAATCAAATAGCGAATAATGATAGCCATTGCTTTGAGACTCATTCGGCTGCACAGTCTATGCTCACAAGATTTGAAGTTCTTGGACGAGCAGTCTGGACATACACAGCAGAAACCTGACTCGCCGCGATGTCGGCAACCATCAAACGAAGTGCACCTGCGCGGGTTAACTCGTTGGTCCCACGGAAAGGTTTTTTGACAGGTCAAGTCACGAAAGGGTTAACGTGGACAAAATGAACGCGTTTTCTTCCAACCGAAGAGTGCGATATTAAATAACGAGCCGCGGCTCCAGAACTTACCTTAATTATACAGCGAATAATGATAGTCACTGGTTTGTAGCCCATTCGGTTGCACAATCTATTCCAACAAGACATGTATGTATGTAAGACAACAATCTAAGGGAGCAGAAGTCAGTCGGCGACAACAAAGGATGTATCACGTCGCGTTGTTATCTCGTTCACTTCGCGAGAAGTCTCGTACTAGCGAGAATAAGAAGTCACGAAGGAGTTAGCGCGAACCACTTCGATCTGGAATGTGCAGTATAAAATAACGAGCAATAGCTCGGGCTCTAGCTTACCTTAATCAAAACAGCAATAATGATTTCCAATATTTTGAAGCCCATTCGGTTGCACGATCTATGCCAAAGCGTACGAATGAATACTAAAACGAGAAGCAGAAGTCGGCGACAACAAACGAGGCCCGCCCGCGGTGTGTCTCGCGCAAAGCCAAAAGATAAGAGAGGGTTAGGACGAACGAATTGAAATATTCTACGAATTGGAGTATGGAAAATGCAATAAAAAATACCGAACCGCAGCTCGGGCGCTAGCTTACCTTAATCAAATAGCGAATAATGATAGCCATTGCTTTGAGACTCATTCGGCTGCACAGTCTATGCTCACAAGATTTGAAGTTCTTGGACGAGCAGTCTGGACATACACAGCAGAAACCTGACTCGCCGCGATGTCGGCAACCATCAAACGAAGTGCACCTGCGCGGGTTAACTCGTTGGTCCCACGGAAAGGTTTTTTGACAGGTCAAGTCACGAAAGGGTTAACGTGGACAAAATGAACGCGTTTTCTTCCAACCGAAGAGTGCGATATTAAATAACGAGCCGCGGCTCCAGAACTTACCTTAATTATACAGCGAATAATGATAGTCACTGGTTTGTAGCCCATTCGGTTGCACAATCTATTCCAACAAGACATGTATGTATGTAAGACAACAATCTAAGGGAGCAGAAGTCAGTCGGCGACAACAAAGGATGTATCACGTCGCGTTGTTATCTCGTTCACTTCGCGAGAAGTCTCGTACTAGCGAGAATAAGAAGTCACGAAGGAGTTAGCGCGAACCACTTCGATCTGGAATGTGCAGTATAAAATAACGAGCAATAGCTCGGGCTCTAGCTTACCTTAATCAAAACAGCAATAATGATTTCCAATATTTTGAAGCCCATTCGGTTGCACGATCTATGCCAAAGCGTACGAATGAATACTAAAACGAGAAGCAGAAGTCGGCGACAACAAACGAGGCCCGCCCGCGGTGTGTCTCGCGCAAAGCCAAAAGATAAGAGAGGGTTAGGACGAACGAATTGAAATATTCTACGAATTGGAGTATGGAAAATGCAATAAAAAATACCGAACCGCAGCTCGGGCGCTAGCTTACCTTAATCAAATAGCGAATAATGATAGCCATTGCTTTGAGACTCATTCGGCTGCACAGTCTATGCTCACAAGATTTGAAGTTCTTGGACGAGCAGTCTGGACATACACAGCAGAAACCTGACTCGCCGCGATGTCGGCAACCATCAAACGAAGTGCACCTGCGCGGGTTAACTCGTTGGTCCCACGGAAAGGTTTTTTGACAGGTCAAGTCACGAAAGGGTTAACGTGGACAAAATGAACGCGTTTTCTTCCAACCGAAGAGTGCGATATTAAATAACGAGCCGCGGCTCCAGAACTTACCTTAATTATACAGCGAATAATGATAGTCACTGGTTTGTAGCCCATTCGGTTGCACAATCTATTCCAACAAGACATGTATGTATGTAAGACAACAATCTAAGGGAGCAGAAGTCAGTCGGCGACAACAAAGGATGTATCACGTCGCGTTGTTATCTCGTTCACTTCGCGAGAAGTCTCGTACTAGCGAGAATAAGAAGTCACGAAGGAGTTAGCGCGAACCACTTCGATCTGGAATGTGCAGTATAAAATAACGAGCAATAGCTCGGGCTCTAGCTTACCTTAATCAAAACAGCAATAATGATTTCCAATATTTTGAAGCCCATTCGGTTGCACGATCTATGCCAAAGCGTACGAATGAATACTAAAACGAGAAGCAGAAGTCGGCGACAACAAACGAGGCCCGCCCGCGGTGTGTCTCGCGCAAAGCCAAAAGATAAGAGAGGGTTAGGACGAACGAATTGAAATATTCTACGAATTGGAGTATGGAAAATGCAATAAAAAATACCGAACCGCAGCTCGGGCGCTAGCTTACCTTAATCAAATAGCGAATAATGATAGCCATTGCTTTGAGACTCATTCGGCTGCACAGTCTATGCTCACAAGATTTGAAGTTCTTGGACGAGCAGTCTGGACATACACAGCGAGTAACGCAGAAACCTGACTCGCCGCGATGTCGGCAACCATCAAACGAAGTGCACCTGCGCGGGTTAACTCGTTGGTCCCACGGAAAGGTTTTTTGACAGGTCAAGTCACGAAAGGGTTAACGTGGACAAAATGAACGCGTTTTCTTCCAACCGAAGAGTGCGATATTAAATAACGAGCCGCGGCTCCAGAACTTACCTTAATTATACAGCGAATAATGATAGTCACTGGTTTGTAGCCCATTCGGTTGCACAATCTATTCCAACAAGACATGTATGTATGTAAGACAACAATCTAAGGGAGCAGAAGTCAGTCGGCGACAACAAAGGATGTATCACGTCGCGTTGTTATCTCGTTCACTTCGCGAGAAGTCTCGTACTAGCGAGAATAAGAAGTCACGAAGGAGTTAGCGCGAACCACTTCGATCTGGAATGTGCAGTATAAAATAACGAGCAATAGCTCGGGCTCTAGCTTACCTTAATCAAAACAGCAATAATGATTTCCAATATTTTGAAGCCCATTCGGTTGCACGATCTATGCCAAAGCGTACGAATGAATACTAAAACGAGAAGCAGAAGTCGGCGACAACAAACGAGGCCCGCCCGCGGTGTGTCTCGCGCAAAGCCAAAAGATAAGAGAGGGTTAGGACGAACGAATTGAAATATTCTACGAATTGGAGTATGGAAAATGCAATAAAAAATACCGAACCGCAGCTCGGGCGCTAGCTTACTTTTTTTTTTTTTTTTTTTTTTTTTTTTTTTTTTTTTTTTTTTTTTTTTTTTTTTTTAAAAAGTAGGCCTCAACCCACCGATACTTACTTTTTTATACTTACTTGTTGCAGGGGAGGCTTTTAGATGGTCTTTCTTTTTCTGAAAAATAAAAGGTAAAGATTAACAGAACGCCTGGCCTCGACGAAACATTTCCCGCCACATGGGAGGGTTCGGAGAAATGCACCCTGATGCACACTCATTGAACCCTCTAGTGGCGAGTATTCCGTCTTGGCCAGGCAGGTAAGATATGGAAGAAAAAGAGTCAGATTGACGAAGAAAAGAGTTAGAAAGAAAATGATAGAGAGGAAAGGGCTATAAAAGAGAGAAGAAGATAACAAAAATAATCAAGAGTATAAATTAAATAATAATAATAATAATAATAAAGGTTGCCAGGTAGGTAGGTGTATGTGGCGTTTTATTAACTATTTGTTTGCCTAATGTTAATGATAACTATATTACACCTAGTTTTATTCAACTGGTGATCTTATTATCAAAGTAATATAGTTACTAGGTAGCAATCGAGATGAGGACAGGTTGTTATGACACCCAATACTATTATTTAGATAATATAATAATTGGCACGCGAGACTTATGTATGGGAATCGTAACCAGAAAGAATCTCTTTCCAATTAGGAACGAGATCATAAATGGTCACGTCCCCATACTTTAACTCACGTGCCAGAAGATGTTCGTTAAAATCAGTAATCACTGATTTTATTATATTATTCGCGTCGCCCTCCTTCGCATAGCGGTCTTCCTTATCCAGAATCTTTTTTGTTTTAATCACAAAGACCTTGAAAATTTGAAAAATTTTCAAGACTGCGAGAGTATGGTTATCACTGTAAGTGTTGTAGAATATATCATCCATACACACACTTACAGGACTCGAACAGATTTTATTTAAGATTCTGGATAATTCGGATGCCATACTTAGGCAGGGCTTGCATTCTAAAAAGAGATGTTGAGTGTTATCCACTCCATGGCGACAAAACTTACAAGTAAGTTTAAGCAACCGGTTATTTAATTTATGGTATTTAAAACCGGTTCCCGCCCGACGTTGTCCAAATAAGAACCCGTTTCGGACGGTCCTGAAAGAAATTTCCCTTTCGGGGTTACTAAAATGAATCCTGAGGGAGCGGTCCAAAAGGTGGACACGCTCCCAGTTAATATTAGATGGAGGAGTTTCTTCTCTTTCACTCATGAGGGTCCTATATATAGAAGCTAGACCGGCAGAATCCCAATCATGGCCTTTAGCCCCCAAAACACGAAATGTGTTGAAGGCTTTCAGCCATGATTCCGGAACGGTGATGGAATGGGGTATCGAGTTGCTAAACAAACCAGGATTAACCTGGATTATTTTACTGCCAAGGCTGAACTGGGCCTCTCTATGCCACAATTGTGTGGGATTAACAAGAGAGGCCAGTTGTTGGAAACGTTCAGCCTGGCAAGCAACTATCTTGGTGTTAAGACAGGGAACACCCATTCCACCTATAGATTTACCGTTCCGGAGGATCCGCCGGCCCAATACTTCCATAGGCTCAGAGATCCAGAGGTAAGAGAAGATCTTGCGATCAATATATTTTATGACAGGAGGTGGTATGGGGACCGACCTCGCGCTAAAAATAACCTGCGACAAGATCAAGGAATTGATAACCAAGATCTTGCCGTACCAGGATAGGGATCTAGACCGATTAAAATTAATTATTTGTTCGATCTTGGAGACCTTCTCGCTCCAAGTTATATTAATTTGGTTTTCACCGAAGTAGATTCCAAGGATTTTAATATGGTCCTTTATGTACCTATGATAGGGGAAAAAAGATAGAATCTCCTTCGCCCTATCATTAGTGCAGAGGATGGAGGTTTTTTCTCTGTTGATCCGCTGCCCTGTGGCTAGACGAAATAGCTCCAAGTTATTGAAAATAGCATCAATCGAGTATGCGTCCGACACAACAAAAGTTGCGTCGTCCGCATACTGATCCAATTTGTGGGTGAAATTACCAATACGAATACCTTTTATTAATTTATTATTGATTACACATCGGCTGAGGGGCTCAACATTGATGGTGTAGAGTAACATACTAAGAGGACACCCTTGACGGATGCCTCTCAGTATGTTAATTTTTTGGGTGAAGGCCCCATTTACCTCAATGATGCTGGTAATGCCGGTGTAAATGGATTTTATCAATCTCAAGGCGCTTGGACATAGGTTAATGCTTTCGAGAAGTCTCAAAAGATAATTATGATTAACCATGTCAAACGCCTTGAGATTATCAATGGAAACAATGAAATACGGACTATTAGTGTATTTGGCATAATTGAGTGCACTTGTGATATTATAATGCACATCAAAGATAGACCGACCCAGAATGGTACTTTTCTGGGTCGGACTAATTATGCCAGAGAAGGAATTTAAAAGGCGCCTAGAAAGAAGTTTTGTGATGATTTTATAATCGACGTTTAGATTTGAAATCGGACGCCAATTTTTCAAATCTAGAGCGTCGGATTTCTTATAAATTAATTTAACTCTTGCTACTTTTGATGATGCTGGCAGTATGCCAGAAAATAAAACGTTATTAATTATAATTATGAGTTCTTTTTTGATTAGGGTCCAGAACGCTAAGTAAAATTCCTTAGACAAGCCGTCGAGACCCGGCGACTTGCCATTGTCCATATTTTTTATTATAGAAAAGACTTCTTCCTCAGTAGTTCCATTTTCAATTTGGCCGTTATCATCACTCGATAACTGAGTGGTTTCCATGACTTTTATAAGTTCATCCTGAGTTGCCACATCAATATCTGATGTGGTTCCCCAGAGATCCTTATAAAAGTCATGGACTATACTAATTATTTCCTCCGGTTTTTCTTTAGTTTGTCCGAATTTATCCTTGAGTTGTGTAATTATGGTGTCCTGATCTCTTTTTTTAAGTTTCTGATAGAAGATTTTGGTGGGCTCTTCACCCTCTTCCATCCCTTGAATACGTGCTTTTAATTTGATAAATTCTAATTTTTTTGTCTCGTGAAGAAGAAGTTCCTTTCTTAAATTTAATATTTCCGCATGATGTTGTCCATCTCTAATTAAAAAGTCCAGATGGTCCTTTTTCTTTCTATGTAAATCTGCTTTATAGATGGAAAAAGCAATGCTACTCTTTTTAATACTATTTTTAGTGAAATCCCACCAATCTTGAATATATGAAAATTCTTCCATGCGGTGAACAAGATTTTTATAACTATTAATTATTATTTCCCGATATTCTGGATCACTATACAAAGAGGTGTTATTTCTCCAGGCACCCTTGCCCCATCTAATCTTCGTTGAAGATTTCGGTCTAGCCTTTCCATCCACCTTTTTCAAGGTGGATTTCAAGACTAGGGCTGGAGCAAGGGTGTGATCTGAAGCTGTATTTATTATATGATAGATATCTTTCACACAGGCCGCGTAGTGATCGGAGATATAAATTCGATCAATCCTACGCGCCTGTGTATCTACTTTGCAGGTATATACCTGACCAGCCGGATGTTTTTGGCGGAAGATATCAATCATACTAAGAGATTTTAAAGAGGATCCAAGTATTTTTTCCGCCTTGGTGAGCCCGAAGTTCTGTTTAATTAGAACATCACGCTCATCCAAGACGGCATTGAAATCCCCTAAAATTATCAGTGGGTCCAGGGGGTCTAGGGTCTGAAACACATCGCACATCCTCACCATGAAGTCAGTCTGGGTACAGCCCCGAACCGAAGGGACATAAGCATTCATTAAGCATGTAATGCTACTATTGAAAAAAAAGTCCAGACGGCCGAGCCTGTATGGAATTAAAACCTTGTACGATAGAATGGTACAGGGGATGTTATTTTTAACTAGAATTCCAGTCCCAGCTCTGAAATATTTCATCGAGGTGACTTCATGGTGGATGGTATTGAGGTGCGCGGTGTATCCCAGGTCGGCTGCCCAGGAATCAATCTCGTCTTTTTTGCAACGGTGTACTTGTTGCAAGGAAATTATTCCAGGTTGGTGTCTCCGTATCCAGAGGCCCAACCTGTGTCTATTTGAGTTCAGTCCGTTAACATTGAGTGAAACTAAACTCAAAGTATCCATTAAAAGAGATTTGGGTAATAATTATATAGTATACCACTCAATAAATTACGCACAGTTGGTATAGTACGATTAATCAAAATGGTGATTGTGGATGTTAATCCACCCGCATAGAAAAAACAGAAAGGAGGGATTATGAAAACTTGGAGCTATGGTTTATTATTCACCAGCCGATGGTTCTGAAAGACCCCGGGATTTACGGGGGGGGAGAGCTGATGACGCGTCCGAAGACGAGCTCTCGCGTCCCCTCTTCTCGTCCCTGAGAATCGAAGGCTTTTCAATTTTGGAGTAGTCCCAGTCCGGACCCGGCTCCTTGGATTTACGATGAATGCGTATCTTCTCGCGAAAAGACACGTGTTCTTCTTCCGAGCACTTTGTAAGTTTGGCTATATTAAGTAAGTCAGCTTCCAGAGAGCTCTCATCATCGTCGCTGTTTTCTTCCAGGTTAGCCGAGTCCTTTCCAGGACCACTACCATTATTTAAAAACCTATTAATTTTATCTCCCATATTTTCCGACTCTAGAGAGTCGGTAATATCGTGTATCTCGGTCGGGACAGGATGGACATCAACTGTAACCCGACTGAGAAAATTACCAGTCTTACTAGAAGAGTTCTCCTTATTATAATTATTATTTTCCTTTTCTTTCCGTACAGGCGTTGCTGGAGCACTTGATGAGATCTTGGCGAAGGTGTATTTCGCCTTCCCCATCAAGGTTTTAGAAACAGATTGTACGAGAGATTTAATTTGCGGTGGTGCTGCTTCACTAGACCTCCTGCCAGATGGAATGGAGGGGAAGTCGGTGCAGTCCCTCTGCACATGCCCGGCTTTTTTGCACAGGCGGCAAGAGGGGGGGTTAATGCACTCTCGGGCCAAATGCCCGGTAGCGAAGCAGTTTAAACATGATTTTACATAGAGTTCCGCGGGGAGGTACGTCTTACAGCGCATACCGGCTATGTTGATAAAGTCAGGAAAATTATTCCTGTTGAAATCATCAACAATGGCTTGAATGTAGCCATTATATACCTTTGTATTTTTAAGGTATATTCGGTATACGCGGCGTACCTTCCCGAACTTCAGCGAGTCGAGCATGGTGGTAATTTGCTCGATCGTCGCCTCCGTCGGGATACTCCGCACACTAATGCGCGTGCCCAAACCACGCGGCAAAGAAAAATTAATACGGCCAGATGGGGTATCAAGCTCGTTTCCTATCATAGATAGGAACTTGTCACGATTTCCCCCATCTGCCGCCTGGAAGGTGATATTCCAAGTTCCCGATCTAATTGGGAACACTCCTTCAACAAGTGACCTGAAGGGTCGAAGCTGCTCAACCGACGAAAAAAGTTGGTAGAAAGCGGCGACAGTGGGGATGTCCTGCGATGTTGTGGCGTCAATTGACTCCCCACGTTGAACTTCGATCCCCTTCACGTTCGCGACCTTCGGAATCGACGCTGCGACACTTGAGAACAGTGGTTTGGCTGCCGAAGAAGAAGAGGTCTGCGGGTCAGATGGTCCAGTTGCCGGTCTGCCAGAGACACTCTGACTGCCGAGAGGCAGGTGTGTCCTGGCAGACATCAAGAACTTTACGGAGAAACTATAGAAGAAATGTGGAACCCCAGATGTTATTCAACTAAGAGTTGTTCAGGAAACCTACTACAAATAAACTAACTGAAGGATAATAAAAACGAGCTAGATATTATGGTAGTAGTAGAAATTAGGGCTATTAACTAACAGAAGTTTATAAACTAACAGAGCAACAAACAAAAGCGGTAACGGTTTAATATATAAAAACCGTTACGGAAACGCCGGGGTGGCCTCTAAGAAATTCCCGAAGGGGGAGAGGCCACTCCCAATACACCTAGTTCGGAGCGGGCTGGCAAAAAGCCGCGGAATGGCAGAAAAAACTACCAGACGCTCCGTGCTGTTGATCAAGGGCTCTAGCTTACCTTAATCAAATAGCGAATAATGATAGCCATTGCTTTGAGACTCATTCGGCTGCACAGTCTATGCTCACAAGATTTGAAGTTCTTGGACGAGCAGTCTGGACATACACAGCAGAAACCTGACTCGCCGCGATGTCGGCAACCATCAAACGAAGTGCACCTGCGCGGGTTAACTCGTTGGTCCCACGGAAAGGTTTTTTGACAGGTCAAGTCACGAAAGGGTTAACGTGGACAAAATGAACGCGTTTTCTTCCAACCGAAGAGTGCGATATTAAATAACGAGCCGCGGCTCCAGAACTTACCTTAATTATACAGCGAATAATGATAGTCACTGGTTTGTAGCCCATTCGGTTGCACAATCTATTCCAACAAGACATGTATGTATGTAAGACAACAATCTAAGGGAGCAGAAGTCAGTCGGCGACAACAAAGGATGTATCACGTCGCGTTGTTATCTCGTTCACTTCGCGAGAAGTCTCGTACTAGCGAGAATAAGAAGTCACGAAGGAGTTAGCGCGAACCACTTCGATCTGGAATGTGCAGTATAAAATAACGAGCAATAGCTCGGGCTCTAGCTTACCTTAATCAAAACAGCAATAATGATTTCCAATATTTTGAAGCCCATTCGGTTGCACGATCTATGCCAAAGCGTACGAATGAATACTAAAACGAGAAGCAGAAGTCGGCGACAACAAACGAGGCCCGCCCGCGGTGTGTCTCGCGCAAAGCCAAAAGATAAGAGAGGGTTAGGACGAACGAATTGAAATATTCTACGAATTGGAGTATGGAAAATGCAATAAAAAATACCGAACCGCAGCTCGGGCGCTAGCTTACCTTAATCAAATAGCGAATAATGATAGCCATTGCTTTGAGACTCATTCGGCTGCACAGTCTATGCTCACAAGATTTGAAGTTCTTGGACGAGCAGTCTGGACATACACAGCAGAAACCTGACTCGCCGCGATGTCGGCAACCATCAAACGAAGTGCACCTGCGCGGGTTAACTCGTTGGTCCCACGGAAAGGTTTTTTGACAGGTCAAGTCACGAAAGGGTTAACGTGGACAAAATGAACGCGTTTTCTTCCAACCGAAGAGTGCGATATTAAATAACGAGCCGCGGCTCCAGAATTTTTTTTTTTTTTTTTTTTTTTTTTTTTTTTTTTTTTTTTTTTTTTTTTTTTTTTTTTTTTTTTAATTTTTTTTACGGATCAGAGTTTTTCCAGTCTCGGATCAGTGTCATAAAGACACGTCATATCCGAGTCATATCGGTATTACGCTTCATAAACATGCCACTGCGTAAGCAGCGGTCATACAGATAAGGCGGCTTCCGTATTCACTATGCATTGCGAGACAAAGACTTCGGCCCCGGGCATCAGTTCATGCTATGTGCCAAATAGCAGGACGTCTGCCCAGGGCTTCCGTCAGTGCCATGCTTAGCACAGCTTAACTTCCGCAACCCCCGGCTTCCGTACACCCTGCGTGGACGTGTAACACGCACACAGACTGACATCCACCGTGAAGCTTCCGATTCATCATTTCCGTGGAAAGTTGTGGATGGTATTAACGTGACTTAAACTCCCTTTTATGGTGGTTGAGTTTGGAAGTTTGGATTGAAAAACATAGAGTTACCTGTCATTAGATACCCGTTTAAGATTTGTTTCCAGTCTGTGGTTATCTCCATAAATTGCAAATTTTGAAATTTGGTTTCTTTTAAGGTGAGGTACTCTAATAGATTTTCTATTGTTGTTTGTACTATACTGTCTTCGTTGGGGTTCAAGTATTTGTTCATTATATCCAAGTTGATCTTTTTTTTTATGATGTTGTTTTTTAGTATAACAAAGGATTTAGTCACGAGTAAATGTTGTGGCCCATTGTATTTATTGTACATAATTTCATCTCTTGACGCACAGATACGTTTATCACCCACGTCACTTAGTACTTGTAAGATCGCCAGGATGTAATTTGAGATTTTACTACAGTGGTATATCAGGTGTTTAGCGCTATCTGTTACCGCCTTGCAGAATTTGCAATTAAGTAACTTCAGAGCGCCAGATGCCTTATACCTGATTCCCATATTTTTCAGACGGTCCCCAAATATATAGCCTTCTCTGGCAATTCTATATGAACATATTCTCTCAACGTTCGTGAAATGTGAATTGAGGGCCCTTGAACGTAAGTGGACTTGTTGCCAGTTTGTATCCTCCTGTTTATGGTTAGGAGTTATGGTCCTCAGTTTTCCATATATGTCTTTATGCCTTGCTACTTCCCATTCGGCTCGCGTGAACTTTATTTTCTTGAAAATGTCCAGGATATTTGCCCAGTAAGGTGGGATATTATTACTATGGGGCATGTAGTTGGTGTATAACTCGCTGTTTACAATTCTGATCTTCGACCCTAAGGCATATAGGGCCTCATATTGCCAGAATTGTGTTATTGGTATTCCGAGTACCATCGTTTTCAATCTTTCCACCCGGCATGCCTTCACTTTCGCGTGAAGGTCGACCATGTTCATTCCCCCGTCTTTTAATGGTGTTTGAAGTTTTTTCCTGCTGATCGCTTCAATTTTTTCGGGAAACCATAAAAATTTGAAGCATGCCGTTTGAATTTTATTAAGAGTTTTTTGAGGGATTATTTTGACTCTGGCATGGAAGATTATTACTGACATTATTATCGAATTCATAACTATTTGTTTCCCATACCAGGTTAGGCGACGTAATTTTATATAGTTTAGTGCTCTTATCAGCTTGTTTTCTATATCCAACCAAATTTTTTCTATCCCCATGTTTCCAAAGTGCACTCCGAGTATTTTTGTGGTATCTTTTATGAATTTTCCATATGCCGAATTAGTAATCAAATTATAGGAAGTCCTTGTCAAGCATAATATTTCTGTTTTATCTACGTTCACTTTTTGTCCTGTCGCTAATTCAAATTTGTGTAATTCATTAAAGATTTCCGTTATGGATGACAAGTCTCTAACAGCGAATGTAACATCATCGGCATATTGGTCCATTTTATGCTCGAAGGTCCCTAGTTTAATTCCATGTATGTTTTTGTTGGATTGTACGGCTCTTGCAAAAGGTTCGGTATTGAGTGCATACAAGAGCATGCTTAAGGGGCACCCTTGCCGTATCCCTCTACGAATTGCTATTTCATTTGTCAGTTTGCCATTGACGTCAACACGGCTTTTTATTTCAGTATACATACTTATGATAGCGTTTATGATTTTATTCCCAAGACCAATTTGTTTGAGTAATTTAAAAATGAAGCTATGGCTCACCCTATCAAACGCTTTCAGGTTGTCTATCATGACTAGAGTTGCCGGGATATTTTTCGTTCTGCAGTATCTTACAATTGCATCTGTGTTATAGTGCACCGTTTCCATAGATCTTAGGGGGAGTGAACATTTCTGAGTTGGGCTAATGATATTATTCATAATGGGTGCAAGTCTTTTAACTAATATTCTGGATAAGATTTTATAGTCTGTATTTAACGTAGTGATGGGACGCCAGTTTTTGAGGTCAGTTTCGTCATTTTTTTTATAGATTAATTTTACTTTTGCTGTAGTAGCGGATTTTGGTAATTGGCCGAAATTAAGTATACTGTTCATGAGCTGAGTAAGAAGCGTTTTAATCGTATCCCAAAAGGTAACGTAGAACTCCTTACTGAGCCCATCTAGGCCTGGGGATTTGTTGTTGGGCATATATTGGATTGCATCATATACCTCTTCTTCAGTCACTGGCCTCTGCAGCTCATGATTCTGGTCTCCCGTTATCTTGGTGCTGCTCATAAGCGATACATAATGATTTTGTTTATGCTCCAGTGTGTCGCTCTCCCTGCCCCATAGTTGTGTATAGAAATTTTCCACTGCATTTAGGATCTCCTTTTCATTGGTCGCCATGGATTGGTTGCCTGACCTAAGTTTCGTAATTGTCGTTTGCCTGGCTCTCTTTTTGATTCTTTCAAAAAAAGTTCTCGTGGGTCTCTCACCTTCTTCCAAGTTTTTCATTTTTGCCATCAGAGTGTCCCGCTTGTTCTGTTCTTCTTGGAGTTCCTTTAGTTGCGTGTTTAGTTCACGAATTGTTTTTACGTTTTCTTTTTTGCCTTCATTGATTAGTTTATTGAGAGTTTCTCGAATTGATATGGTTTTGTTTCTTTTGTACTTCGCCAGGTTCTTAGAGTATGCTATAGTTTGTTTCTTTATTCTCTTTTTTACTGTATCCCACCATTCCTGTAGTGACTCAAAACTGTCCAGGTCAAGCGTGGCAGCATGGTAGGTGTTCTTAACGACATTTATATATGTCTTATCATGATACAATGTGACATTGTTTCGCCAGGACCCCATTCCCCATCTAATTTTTGTGGTTTGTTTTAATATTATTGTCGGACATAGTGCGTGATCGGAGATGGTGTTTGGCACGTGGCTTATGCTCGAAATAATGCTATCCATGTTTGCGGAATTATAGATTCGGTCTATCCTGCGTCCGTTGGCTTGGAAGAAGAAGGTAAAAATTTGTTTGTCTGGGTATTTTCTTCGAAATGTGTCTTTTATATTATTGCGTTGAACGAAGTTGTTGAGAATTTTTTCAGGGGGTCTTAACTTGAAGCTTTTGGTGTTCGTGACGTCTATCATTTCTAATACGTTATTAAAATCTCCAACTAAAAGCATTTGGTTTACCTCGCAATAGTGACCTAGTATTTCCGTCATCTGTCTGTAAAACTCCGTTTTTGGGGGACCGTTTTGGGCAGGTGCATAGATATTAAAAATCTTTACTGCTTTTTTGTCAATTTCTAGTTCGACGCTGTCACAGCGATGTTTGATATGCGTATTGTATACCGTTGACAGGGTGGAGGTATTTGCTGTGACCATAATCAAAGTCCCTTGGTGGAATCTTGGAGTGGAGTGTTTATCCGTTTTATCAAGCGTATTAAAGTAGACGTCGTAGCCAAGATCATTTGCCCACTGCGATAGAACAGCCTTATCAACCCTATGCGCTTCCTGCACGCACAACACGTTTGGTTTCTCTTGTTTAAGAAAATTTTCTAAATTGTTCAATCGGTGTTGCACACCATTGGCATTCAAAGACATTATTTTTAATTCGGCCATGATTGGTGGCTATATAAAAAACAAAATTCTATACTACTTGTTATGGTGAGTCAGCGGGTATATCGAAAAAGTTGTTACAGTTCTTGAACTAATAGACGAGATAGGAAATATTTTACTCACTACCTTGTTTTCTTTTTTCCCGTAGGTTTTTTGTCCTTCTTCTCCGTTATTGACCGCGACGTTTCCGATGAAGATGTATCCTCCCTAGATCGTTTAGCTGAATAATCCATATATCCGAGTTTTTGATTAAGTATATCCAAATGAGGTGGGTTGGTTGTGTTGCTTTGTAGTTCGGCTGGGGCCGAGAGTATTTCCTGTGGTGTTGTGGTGAAGACAGAAGAACTTGTCGAGTCGTTGTATTCAAGGTTTTGCACCATGACTTTGACGTGTGAATTCCCTTTCGGGTGGAAAGGAGTGTTTCCTATTGTAGACGTGCTCTTTAGTCCGGCTGGTTGGTTTGGTCTTTTCGGTCGCACGCCACTCGGGGGTGTTTTTAACGGGCTAATTGCCTCCCCTGCATCCTCACACGCCGACCAATCATGGACCTCCTCTAATTTCTCCAGATCAGATGTCGTTGATGAAAATTCCGACACTGTTTTTGTTTCGTCTACTGTAATTGCCTCGGTAAGGTCATTAGTTGTGATTACTAATTTGGGCTGGTCCGAATTGTTGTTATGCGAATCCGTTGGCGTATCTTTGTTTACTTCTTGGTTTTGTAATTGCTTGTTATTTTGAATTGGTCGAGCTATATTGGATCTTGTTCTACGGGGCGAATATGACATATAATCTTTTTGTATATTCCTTTTTTGTCTGGGTATGGTCCATGCTTGGGTGGGGTTTGATGGCGTCGGATAATCCGTTGCTCTTTTGATACAGTTCTTTTGCAGATGTCCGGTTTCCTTGCAGTACCTACATACTGCCTCTTTCTCACAGTTAAAGAAGGTATGACCGGTTTCCAAGCATCTCCCACAGGTGGGAATATACATTTCTCGGGGCAAATATGTCTTGCACCTAATTCCGTCGAATATCAAAAAATCAGGTAAACGGTCTTTTTTGAAATCATCTATCAGAAACGATGTAAATCCGTTATAGATGTCAGTGCCTCTATACCAATTTCTGACAGCATTTCTGACTTTTCCGCAACCGAGTTTGTTGATAATTGATGTTGCCTTTAGATACGATGTTTCCTGAGGTATTTCTTTTACTGATATGCGAACTGGAGCTCCTCTGGGCAGGGTAACAAATATTGAAGAGTCCTTGGTCTTTATTTGTCCACTGGTCGCTTTCATAAATTCTTCTCTACAACTTTCGTTTTCGTTTTCTGTAGCTACAAATGTTATTATCCAAGTGCCTTTTCGGCTTTCGTATAATCCTTTAATATGTTTGATATATTCCCTTGTGTTATTGTTTTCCTGAAGTATCTGCATTAGTCCGGTAAAGTCCAAGTCCAGCTCAGTCCTCATAAATAACGATCTTGGTCTAGGATTTCTTGTTTCCGTTGTCGGTTCTTCTCTGGCAGGAGTTGACGAAACAGCTGCTGAGTAATCCATATTGCTTCTTTCTTTTTCTTTTCCTTGATCTTGTTGCTGCATTTTTCCGGCTGTTTAGGTAAAGCTCCGAGAACAGCTCCAGAACTTACCTTAATTATACAGCGAATAATGATAGTCACTGGTTTGTAGCCCATTCGGTTGCACAATCTATTCCAACAAGACATGTATGTATGTAAGACAACAATCTAAGGGAGCAGAAGTCAGTCGGCGACAACAAAGGATGTATCACGTCGCGTTGTTATCTCGTTCACTTCGCGAGAAGTCTCGTACTAGCGAGAATAAGAAGTCACGAAGGAGTTAGCGCGAACCACTTCGATCTGGAATGTGCAGTATAAAATAACGAGCAATAGCTCGGGCTCTAGCTTACCTTAATCAAAACAGCAATAATGATTTCCAATATTTTGAAGCCCATTCGGTTGCACGATCTATGCCAAAGCGTACGAATGAATACTAAAACGAGAAGCAGAAGTCGGCGACAACAAACGAGGCCCGCCCGCGGTGTGTCTCGCGCAAAGCCAAAAGATAAGAGAGGGTTAGGACGAACGAATTGAAATATTCTACGAATTGGAGTATGGAAAATGCAATAAAAAATACCGAACCGCAGCTCGGGCGCTAGCTTACCTTAATCAAATAGCGAATAATGATAGCCATTGCTTTGAGACTCATTCGGCTGCACAGTCTATGCTCACAAGATTTGAAGTTCTTGGACGAGCAGTCTGGACATACACAGCGAGTAACGCAGAAACCTGACTCGCCGCGATGTCGGCAACCATCAAACGAAGTGCACCTGCGCGGGTTAACTCGTTGGTCCCACGGAAAGGTTTTTTGACAGGTCAAGTCACGAAAGGGTTAACGTGGACAAAATGAACGCGTTTTCTTCCAACCGAAGAGTGCGATATTAAATAACGAGCCGCGGCTCCAGAACTTACCTTAATTATACAGCGAATAATGATAGTCACTGGTTTGTAGCCCATTCGGTTGCACAATCTATTCCAACAAGACATGTATGTATGTAAGACAACAATCTAAGGGAGCAGAAGTCAGTCGGCGACAACAAAGGATGTATCACGTCGCGTTGTTATCTCGTTCACTTCGCGAGAAGTCTCGTACTAGCGAGAATAAGAAGTCACGAAGGAGTTAGCGCGAACCACTTCGATCTGGAATGTGCAGTATAAAATAACGAGCAATAGCTCGGGCTCTAGCTTACCTTAATCAAAACAGCAATAATGATTTCCAATATTTTGAAGCCCATTCGGTTGCACGATCTATGCCAAAGCGTACGAATGAATACTAAAACGAGAAGCAGAAGTCGGCGACAACAAACGAGGCCCGCCCGCGGTGTGTCTCGCGCAAAGCCAAAAGATAAGAGAGGGTTAGGACGAACGAATTGAAATATTCTACGAATTGGAGTATGGAAAATGCAATAAAAAATACCGAACCGCAGCTCGGGCGCTAGCTTACCTTAATCAAATAGCGAATAATGATAGCCATTGCTTTGAGACTCATTCGGCTGCACAGTCTATGCTCACAAGATTTGAAGTTCTTGGACGAGCAGTCTGGACATACACAGCAGAAACCTGACTCGCCGCGATGTCGGCAACCATCAAACGAAGTGCACCTGCGCGGGTTAACTCGTTGGTCCCACGGAAAGGTTTTTTGACAGGTCAAGTCACGAAAGGGTTAACGTGGACAAAATGAACGCGTTTTCTTCCAACCGAAGAGTGCGATATTAAATAACGAGCCGCGGCTCCAGAACTTACCTTAATTATACAGCGAATAATGATAGTCACTGGTTTGTAGCCCATTCGGTTGCACAATCTATTCCAACAAGACATGTATGTATGTAAGACAACAATCTAAGGGAGCAGAAGTCAGTCGGCGACAACAAAGGATGTATCACGTCGCGTTGTTATCTCGTTCACTTCGCGAGAAGTCTCGTACTAGCGAGAATAAGAAGTCACGAAGGAGTTAGCGCGAACCACTTCGATCTGGAATGTGCAGTATAAAATAACGAGCAATAGCTCGGGCTCTAGCTTACCTTAATCAAAACAGCAATAATGATTTCCAATATTTTGAAGCCCATTCGGTTGCACGATCTATGCCAAAGCGTACGAATGAATACTAAAACGAGAAGCAGAAGTCGGCGACAACAAACGAGGCCCGCCCGCGGTGTGTCTCGCGCAAAGCCAAAAGATAAGAGAGGGTTAGGACGAACGAATTGAAATATTCTACGAATTGGAGTATGGAAAATGCAATAAAAAATACCGAACCGCAGCTCGGGCGCTAGCTTACTTTTTTTTTTTTTTTTTTTTTTTTTTTTTTTTTTTTTTTTTTTTTTTTTTTTTTTTTAAAAAGTAGGCCTCAACCCACCGATACTTACTTTTTTATACTTACTTGTTGCAGGGGAGGCTTTTAGATGGTCTTTCTTTTTCTGAAAAATAAAAGGTAAAGATTAACAGAACGCCTGGCCTCGACGAAACATTTCCCGCCACATGGGAGGGTTCGGAGAAATGCACCCTGATGCACACTCATTGAACCCTCTAGTGGCGAGTATTCCGTCTTGGCCAGGCAGGTAAGATATGGAAGAAAAAGAGTCAGATTGACGAAGAAAAGAGTTAGAAAGAAAATGATAGAGAGGAAAGGGCTATAAAAGAGAGAAGAAGATAACAAAAATAATCAAGAGTATAAATTAAATAATAATAATAATAATAATAAAGGTTGCCAGGTAGGTAGGTGTATGTGGCGTTTTATTAACTATTTGTTTGCCTAATGTTAATGATAACTATATTACACCTAGTTTTATTCAACTGGTGATCTTATTATCAAAGTAATATAGTTACTAGGTAGCAATCGAGATGAGGACAGGTTGTTATGACACCCAATACTATTATTTAGATAATATAATAATTGGCACGCGAGACTTATGTATGGGAATCGTAACCAGAAAGAATCTCTTTCCAATTAGGAACGAGATCATAAATGGTCACGTCCCCATACTTTAACTCACGTGCCAGAAGATGTTCGTTAAAATCAGTAATCACTGATTTTATTATATTATTCGCGTCGCCCTCCTTCGCATAGCGGTCTTCCTTATCCAGAATCTTTTTTGTTTTAATCACAAAGACCTTGAAAATTTGAAAAATTTTCAAGACTGCGAGAGTATGGTTATCACTGTAAGTGTTGTAGAATATATCATCCATACACACACTTACAGGACTCGAACAGATTTTATTTAAGATTCTGGATAATTCGGATGCCATACTTAGGCAGGGCTTGCATTCTAAAAAGAGATGTTGAGTGTTATCCACTCCATGGCGACAAAACTTACAAGTAAGTTTAAGCAACCGGTTATTTAATTTATGGTATTTAAAACCGGTTCCCGCCCGACGTTGTCCAAATAAGAACCCGTTTCGGACGGTCCTGAAAGAAATTTCCCTTTCGGGGTTACTAAAATGAATCCTGAGGGAGCGGTCCAAAAGGTGGACACGCTCCCAGTTAATATTAGATGGAGGAGTTTCTTCTCTTTCACTCATGAGGGTCCTATATATAGAAGCTAGACCGGCAGAATCCCAATCATGGCCTTTAGCCCCCAAAACACGAAATGTGTTGAAGGCTTTCAGCCATGATTCCGGAACGGTGATGGAATGGGGTATCGAGTTGCTAAACAAACCAGGATTAACCTGGATTATTTTACTGCCAAGGCTGAACTGGGCCTCTCTATGCCACAATTGTGTGGGATTAACAAGAGAGGCCAGTTGTTGGAAACGTTCAGCCTGGCAAGCAACTATCTTGGTGTTAAGACAGGGAACACCCATTCCACCTATAGATTTACCGTTCCGGAGGATCCGCCGGCCCAATACTTCCATAGGCTCAGAGATCCAGAGGTAAGAGAAGATCTTGCGATCAATATATTTTATGACAGGAGGTGGTATGGGGACCGACCTCGCGCTAAAAATAACCTGCGACAAGATCAAGGAATTGATAACCAAGATCTTGCCGTACCAGGATAGGGATCTAGACCGATTAAAATTAATTATTTGTTCGATCTTGGAGACCTTCTCGCTCCAAGTTATATTAATTTGGTTTTCACCGAAGTAGATTCCAAGGATTTTAATATGGTCCTTTATGTACCTATGATAGGGGAAAAAAGATAGAATCTCCTTCGCCCTATCATTAGTGCAGAGGATGGAGGTTTTTTCTCTGTTGATCCGCTGCCCTGTGGCTAGACGAAATAGCTCCAAGTTATTGAAAATAGCATCAATCGAGTATGCGTCCGACACAACAAAAGTTGCGTCGTCCGCATACTGATCCAATTTGTGGGTGAAATTACCAATACGAATACCTTTTATTAATTTATTATTGATTACACATCGGCTGAGGGGCTCAACATTGATGGTGTAGAGTAACATACTAAGAGGACACCCTTGACGGATGCCTCTCAGTATGTTAATTTTTTGGGTGAAGGCCCCATTTACCTCAATGATGCTGGTAATGCCGGTGTAAATGGATTTTATCAATCTCAAGGCGCTTGGACATAGGTTAATGCTTTCGAGAAGTCTCAAAAGATAATTATGATTAACCATGTCAAACGCCTTGAGATTATCAATGGAAACAATGAAATACGGACTATTAGTGTATTTGGCATAATTGAGTGCACTTGTGATATTATAATGCACATCAAAGATAGACCGACCCAGAATGGTACTTTTCTGGGTCGGACTAATTATGCCAGAGAAGGAATTTAAAAGGCGCCTAGAAAGAAGTTTTGTGATGATTTTATAATCGACGTTTAGATTTGAAATCGGACGCCAATTTTTCAAATCTAGAGCGTCGGATTTCTTATAAATTAATTTAACTCTTGCTACTTTTGATGATGCTGGCAGTATGCCAGAAAATAAAACGTTATTAATTATAATTATGAGTTCTTTTTTGATTAGGGTCCAGAACGCTAAGTAAAATTCCTTAGACAAGCCGTCGAGACCCGGCGACTTGCCATTGTCCATATTTTTTATTATAGAAAAGACTTCTTCCTCAGTAGTTCCATTTTCAATTTGGCCGTTATCATCACTCGATAACTGAGTGGTTTCCATGACTTTTATAAGTTCATCCTGAGTTGCCACATCAATATCTGATGTGGTTCCCCAGAGATCCTTATAAAAGTCATGGACTATACTAATTATTTCCTCCGGTTTTTCTTTAGTTTGTCCGAATTTATCCTTGAGTTGTGTAATTATGGTGTCCTGATCTCTTTTTTTAAGTTTCTGATAGAAGATTTTGGTGGGCTCTTCACCCTCTTCCATCCCTTGAATACGTGCTTTTAATTTGATAAATTCTAATTTTTTTGTCTCGTGAAGAAGAAGTTCCTTTCTTAAATTTAATATTTCCGCATGATGTTGTCCATCTCTAATTAAAAAGTCCAGATGGTCCTTTTTCTTTCTATGTAAATCTGCTTTATAGATGGAAAAAGCAATGCTACTCTTTTTAATACTATTTTTAGTGAAATCCCACCAATCTTGAATATATGAAAATTCTTCCATGCGGTGAACAAGATTTTTATAACTATTAATTATTATTTCCCGATATTCTGGATCACTATACAAAGAGGTGTTATTTCTCCAGGCACCCTTGCCCCATCTAATCTTCGTTGAAGATTTCGGTCTAGCCTTTCCATCCACCTTTTTCAAGGTGGATTTCAAGACTAGGGCTGGAGCAAGGGTGTGATCTGAAGCTGTATTTATTATATGATAGATATCTTTCACACAGGCCGCGTAGTGATCGGAGATATAAATTCGATCAATCCTACGCGCCTGTGTATCTACTTTGCAGGTATATACCTGACCAGCCGGATGTTTTTGGCGGAAGATATCAATCATACTAAGAGATTTTAAAGAGGATCCAAGTATTTTTTCCGCCTTGGTGAGCCCGAAGTTCTGTTTAATTAGAACATCACGCTCATCCAAGACGGCATTGAAATCCCCTAAAATTATCAGTGGGTCCAGGGGGTCTAGGGTCTGAAACACATCGCACATCCTCACCATGAAGTCAGTCTGGGTACAGCCCCGAACCGAAGGGACATAAGCATTCATTAAGCATGTAATGCTACTATTGAAAAAAAAGTCCAGACGGCCGAGCCTGTATGGAATTAAAACCTTGTACGATAGAATGGTACAGGGGATGTTATTTTTAACTAGAATTCCAGTCCCAGCTCTGAAATATTTCATCGAGGTGACTTCATGGTGGATGGTATTGAGGTGCGCGGTGTATCCCAGGTCGGCTGCCCAGGAATCAATCTCGTCTTTTTTGCAACGGTGTACTTGTTGCAAGGAAATTATTCCAGGTTGGTGTCTCCGTATCCAGAGGCCCAACCTGTGTCTATTTGAGTTCAGTCCGTTAACATTGAGTGAAACTAAACTCAAAGTATCCATTAAAAGAGATTTGGGTAATAATTATATAGTATACCACTCAATAAATTACGCACAGTTGGTATAGTACGATTAATCAAAATGGTGATTGTGGATGTTAATCCACCCGCATAGAAAAAACAGAAAGGAGGGATTATGAAAACTTGGAGCTATGGTTTATTATTCACCAGCCGATGGTTCTGAAAGACCCCGGGATTTACGGGGGGGGAGAGCTGATGACGCGTCCGAAGACGAGCTCTCGCGTCCCCTCTTCTCGTCCCTGAGAATCGAAGGCTTTTCAATTTTGGAGTAGTCCCAGTCCGGACCCGGCTCCTTGGATTTACGATGAATGCGTATCTTCTCGCGAAAAGACACGTGTTCTTCTTCCGAGCACTCTGTAAGTTTGGCTATATTAAGTAAGTCAGCTTCCAGAGAGCTCTCATCATCGTCGCTGTTTTCTTCCAGGTTAGCCGAGTCCTTTCCAGGACCACTACCATTATTTAAAACCCTATTAATTTTATCTCCCATATTTTCCGACTCTAGAGAGTCGGTAATATCGTGTATCTCGGTCGGGACAGGATGGACATCAACTGTAACCCGACTGAGAAAATTACCAGTCTTACTAGAAGAGTTCTCCTTATTATAATTATTATTTTCCTTTTCTTTCCGTACAGGCGTTGCTGGAGCACTTGATGAGATCTTGGCGAAGGTGTATTTCGCCTTCCCCATCAAGGTTTTAGAAACAGATTGTACGAGAGATTTAATTTGCGGTGGTGCTGCTTCACTAGACCTCCTGCCAGATGGAATGGAGGGGAAGTCGGTGCAGTCCCTCTGCACATGCCCGGCTTTTTTGCACAGGCGGCAAGAGGGGGGGTTAATGCACTCTCGGGCCAAATGCCCGGTAGCGAAGCAGTTTAAACATGATTTTACATAGAGTTCCGCGGGGAGGTACGTCTTACAGCGCATACCGGCTATGTTGATAAAGTCAGGAAAATTATTCCTGTTGAAATCATCAACAATGGCTTGAATGTAGCCATTATATACCTTTGTATTTTTAAGGTATATTCGGTATACGCGGCGTACCTTCCCGAACTTCAGCGAGTCGAGCATGGTGGTAATTTGCTCGATCGTCGCCTCCGTCGGGATACTCCGCACACTAATGCGCGTGCCCAAACCACGCGGCAAAGAAAAATTAATACGGCCAGATGGGGTATCAAGCTCGTTTCCTATCATAGATAGGAACTTGTCACGATTTCCCCCATCTGCCGCCTGGAAGGTGATATTCCAAGTTCCCGATCTAATTGGGAACACTCCTTCAACAAGTGACCTGAAGGGTCGAAGCTGCTCAACCGACGAAAAAAGTTGGTAGAAAGCGGCGACAGTGGGGATGTCCTGCGATGTTGTGGCGTCAATTGACTCCCCACGTTGAACTTCGATCCCCTTCACGTTCGCGACCTTCGGAATCGACGCTGCGACACTTGAGAACAGTGGTTTGGCTGCCGAAGAAGAAGAGGTCTGCGGGTCAGATGGTCCAGTTGCCGGTCTGCCAGAGACACTCTGACTGCCGAGAGGCAGGTGTGTCCTGGCAGACATCAAGAACTTTACGGAGAAACTATAGAAGAAATGTGGAACCCCAGATGTTATTCAACTAAGAGTTGTTCAGGAAACCTACTACAAATAAACTAACTGAAGGATAATAAAAACGAGCTAGATATTATGGTAGTAGTAGAAATTAGGGCTATTAACTAACAGAAGTTTATAAACTAACAGAGCAACAAACAAAAGCGGTAACGGTTTAATATATAAAAACCGTTACGGAAACGCCGGGGTGGCCTCTAAGAAATTCCCGAAGGGGGAGAGGCCACTCCCAATACACCTAGTTCGGAGCGGGCTGGCAAAAGCCGCGGAATGGCAGAAAAAACTACCAGACGCTCCGTGCTGTTGATCAAGGGCTCTAGCTTACCTTAATCAAAACAGCAATAATGATTTCCAATATTTTGAAGCCCATTCGGTTGCACGATCTATGCCAAAGCGTACGAATGAATACTAAAACGAGAAGCAGAAGTCGGCGACAACAAACGAGGCCCGCCCGCGGTGTGTCTCGCGCAAAGCCAAAAGATAAGAGAGGGTTAGGACGAACGAATTGAAATATTCTACGAATTGGAGTATGGAAAATGCAATAAAAAATACCGAACCGCAGCTCGGGCGCTAGCTTACCTTAATCAAATAGCGAATAATGATAGCCATTGCTTTGAGACTCATTCGGCTGCACAGTCTATGCTCACAAGATTTGAAGTTCTTGGACGAGCAGTCTGGACATACACAGCAGAAACCTGACTCGCCGCGATGTCGGCAACCATCAAACGAAGTGCACCTGCGCGGGTTAACTCGTTGGTCCCACGGAAAGGTTTTTTGACAGGTCAAGTCACGAAAGGGTTAACGTGGACAAAATGAACGCGTTTTCTTCCAACCGAAGAGTGCGATATTAAATAACGAGCCGCGGCTCCAGAACTTACCTTAATTATACAGCGAATAATGATAGTCACTGGTTTGTAGCCCATTCGGTTGCACAATCTATTCCAACAAGACATGTATGTATGTAAGACAACAATCTAAGGGAGCAGAAGTCAGTCGGCGACAACAAAGGATGTATCACGTCGCGTTGTTATCTCGTTCACTTCGCGAGAAGTCTCGTACTAGCGAGAATAAGAAGTCACGAAGGAGTTAGCGCGAACCACTTCGATCTGGAATGTGCAGTATAAAATAACGAGCAATAGCTCGGGCTCTAGCTTACCTTAATCAAAACAGCAATAATGATTTCCAATATTTTGAAGCCCATTCGGTTGCACGATCTATGCCAAAGCGTACGAATGAATACTAAAACGAGAAGCAGAAGTCGGCGACAACAAACGAGGCCCGCCCGCGGTGTGTCTCGCGCAAAGCCAAAAGATAAGAGAGGGTTAGGACGAACGAATTGAAATATTCTACGAATTGGAGTATGGAAAATGCAATAAAAAATACCGAACCGCAGCTCGGGCGCTAGCTTACCTTAATCAAATAGCGAATAATGATAGCCATTGCTTTGAGACTCATTCGGCTGCACAGTCTATGCTCACAAGATTTGAAGTTCTTGGACGAGCAGTCTGGACATACACAGCGAGTAACGCAGAAACCTGACTCGCCGCGATGTCGGCAACCATCAAACGAAGTGCACCTGCGCGGGTTAACTCGTTGGTCCCACGGAAAGGTTTTTTGACAGGTCAAGTCACGAAAGGGTTAACGTGGACAAAATGAACGCGTTTTCTTCCAACCGAAGAGTGCGATATTAAATAACGAGCCGCGGCTCCAGAACTTACCTTAATTATACAGCGAATAATGATAGTCACTGGTTTGTAGCCCATTCGGTTGCACAATCTATTCCAACAAGACATGTATGTATGTAAGACAACAATCTAAGGGAGCAGAAGTCAGTCGGCGACAACAAAGGATGTATCACGTCGCGTTGTTATCTCGTTACCTTCGCGAGAAGTCTCGTACTAGCGAGAATAAGAAGTCACGAAGGAGTTAGCGCGAACCACTTCGATCTGGAATGTGCAGTATAAAATAACGAGCAATAGCTCGGGCTCTAGTTTTTTTTTTTTTTTTTTTTTTTATTTTTTTTTTTTTTTTTTTTTTTTTTTTTTTTTTTTTTTTTTTATTTTTTTTAGTTACGGATCAGAGTTTTTCCAATCTCGGATCAGTGTCTCAAAGACACGTCATATCCGAGTCATATCGGTATTACGCTACATAAGCATGCCACTGCGTAAGCAGCGGTCATACATTAAGGCGGCTTCCGTATCGGCTATGTATTGCAAGGCAAAGACTTCTGCCCCGAGCATCAGTAACATTCTATGTGCCAAATAGCAGGACGTCTGCCCAGGGCTTCCGTCAATGCCGTGTTTAACACAGCTCAACTTCCGCCACCCCCGGCTTCCGTACATACGTGTAACACGTATCCAGCATGACATCCACCGTGAAGCTTCCGATTCATCATTTCCGCGAAAATTTGAGGATGGTATTACCAGGTTTAAGCTCCCTTTTATGGTGAATGTAGGTAGGGCGACCTCTTTGGGTGGTAAAGTTCTTTTCAAGCATCGTGTCACATATTTAAATACCCACTTAAGATTGCTTTCCAATTTGCTGGAAAGCCAAGAAACTGTATGTCCGTATGTTTGTATTCCATTGTAATTAGAAATTCTGCAAATTTGTCTATTGTTTTTTGAATTATTTTATCATCGGTTGGGGCCAGGTATTTGTTTTGTATGTCTAGTTTGATTTTTGTTCCAATTATATTCTTCTTTAAAAGGACGAAGCATTTAGTTACTGCTATCTGGTGTGGGCCACCATAACTGTTGTAAAATATTTGCTCTCTGTTGATTTTTATGGGGGTACGTAATATGTCGCTAATAAAGTTTACAGTTTTTCCAATATAATAGTCAGTTTTATTGCAGTGTTGGATAAGATGCTTCGTGTTGTCGGAAGGGGTTTTGCAGAATTTACAGTTCAATATCTTTAGCACTCCGGTTTGGTCGAATCTTAGGGACATTCCCCGCATGCGGTCGCCGAAGATGTATCCTTCACGGACTATGCGGTAGGATAGTAATCGTTCCGCATTTGTGAACTTGTTTCTCAAGGTATTACTAAAGAGCTGGACTTCTTCCCAGTTTATGGTTGGTATCTGTTGGTATTGTTCAGGTGCCTTGCTCTTAAGCTCCTGATAGAGGTGTTTGTGTCTTGCTGTTTCCCAGACATCCCGTGTGAGATCTATTTTACGGTAGAGGTCCAGCATTTCTCTCCATGTTGTGGGGGTTGTGTTTCTGTGCGGCATCAAGTTGCTGTAAAGGCTTGGATTTATTTCTTTAATTTTTGACCCAAGTGAGTATAGGCCTTCAATATGCCAAAATTGATTGAGGTTTTCACCTCTCACAAAGGCTTTTATTCGTTCGATCTTACAGGCTTCCACTTTTGACTTAACATCAATCATTCCGATACCCCCACTCGCCACTGAGAGTTGGAGATGTTTTCTCTTTATTGCCTCTATTTTTGCGGGGTACCATATGAATTTATGGAGTACGCTCTCGATTGTTTTGATATTGCTTGAGGAGATGGTCTTGACCCGCGCATGGAATGTGATGATCGACATTATTAAGGAGTTGATTGCAGTTAGTTTACCATACCAAGTCAGGTTTCTTGGTTTCAATGAATTTAGGGTCCGGGTTAGTAATCCAATTATCTCGTCCCACATTTTTTCCAATGTTTTAAAGCCAAAATGGATGCCAAGTATTTTGCAGTCCGGTTTTATATATTGGTGGTATGGAGATTTTGATATCGAGTTGAGCGCTATTTTGGTGATACATAATATTTCCGTTTTTTCTTTATTGATTTGTTGTCCGGCTGCTTGTTTAAAATTTTCTAGTTCTTCAAAGATTTTTGATATGGATATTTGATCCCTAACCGCAAAAGTAATGTCGTCAGCATATTGGTCTATTTTATGCTCATATGCGCCGAGTTTTATTCCTTTTATTTGCGAGTTTGTCTGGATTGATCTTGCGAGTGGTTCGACCGTTAAGCAATATAACATCATACTTAACGGGCATCCCTGTCGTATGCCGCGCCGTATAGTTATTGGGTTGGTTAGACGACCATTCACATCTATACGGCTATATATGTCCGTATACATGCTTTTTATGATGTTTAATGTCTTGCATCCCAAACCTATGTGTTGCAAGACATTAAATACGAAGCTGTGACTTACATTATCGAAGGCTTTTAAGTTATCGATCATTACCAGAGAGCCAGGGATGTTATTATTCTGACAGTGTCGGAAGATAGCATCTATGTTATAATGAATGTCGACCATATTTCTTGATTTGATTGAACATTTTTGAGAGGGGCTTATAATTGGGTCCATAATGGGTTCCAGACGATTTACGATAATTTTTGATATAATCTTATAGTCTGTATTCAAAGTTGTGATTGGGCGCCAGTTTTTGAGGTTTAATTGGTCGTTCTTTTTATACAACAGTTTTACTTTGGCAATTGAGGCAGATTTGGGTAGGGGGCCGAAAGAGAAAATATTGTTTATAAGTTGCGTAAATTGAATTTGTATGGTGTCCCAGAAAGTAACGTAAAACTCTTTTCCTAGTCCGTCCATCCCCGGCGATCGGTTGTTGAACATCTGCTTGATTGTATGCAGAATCTCAGCGCTAGTCACGTATTGTTCTAGGCCGTCGTTATCTTGTTTTGAAATTTGAGTTGTTCCCATGAGTGAGAGATAATATTGTTGGTAGTACTCGGATGTTTGATGTTCCTCACCCCATAAGTTTGCGTAGAAGTTTTCTACCAGCTTTATGATTTCTTCCTCTTTGGTGGTTGCCCTATTGTTTGGTGCCCTCAGTTCAGTTATGGTAGTTTGTTTGGCTCTTTTTTTTATTCGGGCGAAAAAAGTTTTTGTTGGCTTCTCGTTCTCCTCAAGGGTTTGAATATTTGCCATCAAGATATCCAATTTGTTTCGTTCTTCAGACAGTGTTTTTAGTTGCGATTTTAGGTTTTCCATTTTTAAAGTATTCTCCCTTTTCCCTTCATTTATCAATTTATCCAGGTTTTTCCGTAATTGAGCCAAATTGTTTCGTTTATTATTTGCAACGTTTTTTGAGTAAGCCATTGTCACTTTTTTGATTCTGTTCTTTACATAATCCCACCATAATTGAAGCGATTCAAAGTTTTGTATTTCGTTTAGAGCGGATGCATAGGTGTTTTTAATCACTCTAACGTAGGTTGGATCGTCATATAACAGAACGTTATTTCGCCACACGCTTTTTCCCCATCGAATTTTTTGAGCTTGTTTGAGTACTATCTGGGGGCACAACAGGTGATCTGACACTGTGTTTATTGTATGGGATATTTCTGAGACCATATGATCCAAGTTTTTCGAGTTATAGATGTTGTCAATACGTCTTCCCTGCGATCCGGTAAGGTGCGTAAAAATTTGTTTTTGGGGGTATTTTCTTCTATATGTGTCGACAATGTTGTTTTCCTGGATGAATTTTTTTAGAATTTTTTCCGGCGGCCGAAGTTTAAAATTTCTGGGAATTAGAACATCAATTGGCTCAAGCACAAAGTTAAAATCGCCTACCATTATTATGTCATATGTGTCTATGTAATTCTTTAACGTTACTACCAGTTTTTCACAAAATTTCGTTTTTTCAGGTCCGTTTTGGGCTGGGGCATATACGTTGAAAATTTTTATTGTTTGGCGGTCGATATTAATTTCTACGCTATCCAAGCGGTGTTGGATATGTATGGCGTAGGTGGTTGGCAAATTAGTGTTTTCAGATTTAATCATAATCAGAGTTCCTTGCTTGAAAGTCGTATGGTATTTGTCCAATTTATCCAGCGTATTCATAAATATGTTATATCCTAGTGCTTCCGCCCATTGTGTGACCAATAATTTGTCTATCTTGTGCACCTCTTGCACGCACAGGACATTTGGCCTCTCGTGACCGATATAATTTCTTAGATCATTCAATCGGTGTTGGACACCGTTTGAATTCAAGGATATTATCTTCATTCCCGCCATTTCATGCATATAGGATCAGGTAAGTAAGAAGGAGTATGTAGTTATATGGTACGTTGATACCAACGTTTAATACCAACGGACAGGCATGCCCTGAATGATTGGCATAGCACCATACCAGCTTCGGTTCAAACATGGCACGTGTTTTGGGAGAGGTGTACAGTATGCTGTAGCCTAAGCTTTGTGGTAAATAAATATAGAACACTATTTATAGATTTTATCAGAGTATTTTTTCCAGATGTTTCTTACTTTTTGTTATAACTGATTTTTATAACTCACAGTTTTGTTGTCGATCCCTTTTTCTTTTTCCCGGTAGATTTCTCTTTTATGGTGCGAGTAGCTGATAACGATGAACCTGATGACGATGTGTCTTCTCTATTTCTCTTATTGTTATGGTCATCATTTTCCATGTCGCTTCTAGATATGTCCAAATTTAGCCTACTTGGCAGGGGCATGTTGTTTCCCAGATCTGCCGGCGCTGATGTAGTCTCCAGTGGCGAGTCGCTGAACACTGAGGAGAGTGTTGTCTCTCTAGATTCAAAATTTTGGACAAGGACCTTCACGTACTCATTTCCCCTAGGGGGCGCATGAAAGGGCGTGTTTCCAATTGTTGATGTGGGCTTTAGACGCGTGGATGTTTTCGGCTTTGATTTCGGAATTTGTGGTGGAGTTATTATCGGACTGATTGGGTTGCCCGTGTCTTCACATTCCGACCAATTATTAATTTCAATTGAGTCAGTGCCCGAGGATGAAAATCCCTGTGTGTCCACATTTGTCCTGTTTCGGTCGTCAGCGAGTTGTATGGTTGTTTCTTTTTGTGTTATTGTGTTAAGAGAGTCTTCCAAATTTTCAGTATCTGATTTGTTTGCGTTTTGTATTGTGTCTTTTGGTGTATTGGCCGATTTTTCTGCCATGTTGTTGCTTGTTGGCGTGTTTGTCTCGCTTTGGGTTGCGTCCGAAACGAGATGCTGAAACGCTCGTTCTTGTTGAGCTCTTCTCATATGTTTTGGGATCGCCCATGTTGCCGCACCTTGTAGGTTCGGGAAGTCCTTTTCTATTTTATCGCAGTGCTTTCGAATGTGTCCAGGTTTCTTACAGTGCCTACACACCGGCTCATTCTCACAATTGGTGAAAACGTGACCGGTCTGCAGGCATCGGCCACAAGTAGGGATATATAATTCTCTCGGTAAAAATGTTTTGCATAGCAATAATGATTTCCAATATTTTGAAGCCCATTCGGTTGCACGATCTATGCCAAAGCGTACGAATGAATACTAAAACGAGAAGCAGAAGTCGGCGACAACAAACGAGGCCCGCCCGCGGTGTGTCTCGCGCAAAGCCAAAAGATAAGAGAGGGTTAGGACGAACGAATTGAAATATTCTACGAATTGGAGTATGGAAAATGCAATAAAAAATACCGAACCGCAGCTCGGGCGCTAGCTTACCTTAATCAAATAGCGAATAATGATAGCCATTGCTTTGAGACTCATTCGGCTGCACAGTCTATGCTCACAAGATTTGAAGTTCTTGGACGAGCAGTCTGGACATACACAGCAGAAACCTGACTCGCCGCGATGTCGGCAACCATCAAACGAAGTGCACCTGCGCGGGTTAACTCGTTGGTCCCACGGAAAGGTTTTTTGACAGGTCAAGTCACGAAAGGGTTAACGTGGACAAAATGAACGCGTTTTCTTCCAACCGAAGAGTGCGATATTAAATAACGAGCCGCGGCTCCAGAACTTACCTTAATTATACAGCGAATAATGATAGTCACTGGTTTGTAGCCCATTCGGTTGCACAATCTATTCCAACAAGACATGTATGTATGTAAGACAACAATCTAAGGGAGCAGAAGTCAGTCGGCGACAACAAAGGATGTATCACGTCGCGTTGTTATCTCGTTCACTTCGCGAGAAGTCTCGTACTAGCGAGAATAAGAAGTCACGAAGGAGTTAGCGCGAACCACTTCGATCTGGAATGTGCAGTATAAAATAACGAGCAATAGCTCGGGCTCTAGCTTACCTTAATCAAAACAGCAATAATGATTTCCAATATTTTGAAGCCCATTCGGTTGCACGATCTATGCCAAAGCGTACGAATGAATACTAAAACGAGAAGCAGAAGTCGGCGACAACAAACGAGGCCCGCCCGCGGTGTGTCTCGCGCAAAGCCAAAAGATAAGAGAGGGTTAGGACGAACGAATTGAAATATTCTACGAATTGGAGTATGGAAAATGCAATAAAAAATACCGGACCGCAGCTCGGGCGCTAGCTTACCTTAATCAAATAGCGAATAATGATAGCCATTGCTTTGAGACTCATTCGGCTGCACAGTCTATGCTCACAAGATTTGAAGTTCTTGGACGAGCAGTCTGGACATACACAGCAGAAACCTGACTCGCCGCGATGTCGGCAACCATCAAACGAAGTGCACCTGCGCGGGTTAACTCGTTGGTCCCACGGAAAGGTTTTTTGACAGGTCAAGTCACGAAAGGGTTAACGTGGACAAAATGAACGCGTTTTCTTCCAACCGAAGAGTGCGATATTAAATAACGAGCCGCGGCTCCAGAACTTACCTTAATTATACAGCGAATAATGATAGTCACTGGTTTGTAGCCCATTCGGTTGCACAATCTATTCCAACAAGACATGTATGTATGTAAGACAACAATCTAAGGGAGCAGAAGTCAGTCGGCGACAACAAAGGATGTATCACGTCGCGTTGTTATCTCGTTCACTTCGCGAGAAGTCTCGTACTAGCGAGAATAAGAAGTCACGAAGGAGTTAGCGCGAACCACTTCGATCTGGAATGTGCAGTATAAAATAACGAGCAATAGCTCGGGCTCTAGCTTACCTTAATCAAAACAGCAATAATGATTTCCAATATTTTGAAGCCCATTCGGTTGCACGATCTATGCCAAAGCGTACGAATGAATACTAAAACGAGAAGCAGAAGTCGGCGACAACAAACGAGGCCCGCCCGCGGTGTGTCTCGCGCAAAGCCAAAAGATAAGAGAGGGTTAGGACGAACGAATTGAAATATTCTACGAATTGGAGTATGGAAAATGCAATAAAAAATACCGAACCGCAGCTCGGGCGCTAGCTTACCTTAATCAAATAGCGAATAATGATAGCCATTGCTTTGAGACTCATTCGGCTGCACAGTCTATGCTCACAAGATTTGAAGTTCTTGGACGAGCAGTCTGGACATACACAGCGAGTAACGCAGAAACCTGACTCGCCGCGATGTCGGCAACCATCAAACGAAGTGCACCTGCGCGGGTTAACTCGTTGGTCCCACGGAAAGGTTTTTTGACAGGTCAAGTCACGAAAGGGTTAACGTGGACAAAATGAACGCGTTTTCTTCCAACCGAAGAGTGCGATATTAAATAACGAGCCGCGGCTCCAGAACTTACCTTAATTATACAGCGAATAATGATAGTCACTGGTTTGTAGCCCATTCGGTTGCACAATCTATTCCAACAAGACATGTATGTATGTAAGACAACAATCTAAGGGAGCAGAAGTCAGTCGGCGACAACAAAGGATGTATCACGTCGCGTTGTTATCTCGTTACCTTCGCGAGAAGTCTCGTACTAGCGAGAATAAGAAGTCACGAAGGAGTTAGCGCGAACCACTTCGATCTGGAATGTGCAGTATAAAATAACGAGCAATAGCTCGGGCTCTAGTTTTTTTTTTTTTTTTTTTTTTATTTTTTTTTTTTTATTTTTTTTTTTTTTTTTTTTTTTTTTTTTTTTTTTATTTTTTTTTTTTATTTTTTTTAGTTACGGATCAGAGTTTTTCCAATCTCGGATCAGTGTCTCAAAGACACGTCATATCCGAGTCATATCGGTATTACGCTACATAAGCATGCCACTGCGTAAGCAGCGGTCATACATTAAGGCGGCTTCCGTATCGGCTATGTATTGCAAGGCAAAGACTTCTGCCCCGAGCATCAGTAACATTCTATGTGCCAAATAGCAGGACGTCTGCCCAGGGCTTCCGTCAATGCCGTGTTTAACACAGCTCAACTTCCGCCACCCCCGGCTTCCGTACATACGTGTAACACGTATCCAGCATGACATCCACCGTGAAGCTTCCGATTCATCATTTCCGCGAAAATTTGAGGATGGTATTACCAGGTTTAAGCTCCCTTTTATGGTGAATGTAGGTAGGGCGACCTCTTTGGGTGGTAAAGTTCTTTTCAAGCATCGTGTCACATATTTAAATACCCACTTAAGATTGCTTTCCAATTTGCTGGAAAGCCAAGAAACTGTATGTCCGTATGTTTGTATTCCATTGTAATTAGAAATTCTGCAAATTTGTCTATTGTTTTTTGAATTATTTTATCATCGGTTGGGGCCAGGTATTTGTTTTGTATGTCTAGTTTGATTTTTGTTCCAATTATATTCTTCTTTAAAAGGACGAAGCATTTAGTTACTGCTATCTGGTGTGGGCCACCATAACTGTTGTAAAATATTTGCTCTCTGTTGATTTTTATGGGGGTACGTAATATGTCGCTAATAAAGTTTACAGTTTTTCCAATATAATAGTCAGTTTTATTGCAGTGTTGGATAAGATGCTTCGTGTTGTCGGAAGGGGTTTTGCAGAATTTACAGTTCAATATCTTTAGCACTCCGGTTTGGTCGAATCTTAGGGACATTCCCCGCATGCGGTCGCCGAAGATGTATCCTTCACGGACTATGCGGTAGGATAGTAATCGTTCCGCATTTGTGAACTTGTTTCTCAAGGTATTACTAAAGAGCTGGACTTCTTCCCAGTTTATGGTTGGTATCTGTTGGTATTGTTCAGGTGCCTTGCTCTTAAGCTCCTGATAGAGGTGTTTGTGTCTTGCTGTTTCCCAGACATCCCGTGTGAGATCTATTTTACGGTAGAGGTCCAGCATTTCTCTCCATGTTGTGGGGGTTGTGTTTCTGTGCGGCATCAAGTTGCTGTAAAGGCTTGGATTTATTTCTTTAATTTTTGACCCAAGTGAGTATAGGCCTTCAATATGCCAAAATTGATTGAGGTTTTCACCTCTCACAAAGGCTTTTATTCGTTCGATCTTACAGGCTTCCACTTTTGACTTAACATCAATCATTCCGATACCCCCACTCGCCACTGAGAGTTGGAGATGTTTTCTCTTTATTGCCTCTATTTTTGCGGGGTACCATATGAATTTATGGAGTACGCTCTCGATTGTTTTGATATTGCTTGAGGAGATGGTCTTGACCCGCGCATGGAATGTGATGATCGACATTATTAAGGAGTTGATTGCAGTTAGTTTACCATACCAAGTCAGGTTTCTTGGTTTCAATGAATTTAGGGTCCGGGTTAGTAATCCAATTATCTCGTCCCACATTTTTTCCAATGTTTTAAAGCCAAAATGGATGCCAAGTATTTTGCAGTCCGGTTTTATATATTGGTGGTATGGAGATTTTGATATCGAGTTGAGCGCTATTTTGGTGATACATAATATTTCCGTTTTTTCTTTATTGATTTGTTGTCCGGCTGCTTGTTTAAAATTTTCTAGTTCTTCAAAGATTTTTGATATGGATATTTGATCCCTAACCGCAAAAGTAATGTCGTCAGCATATTGGTCTATTTTATGCTCATATGCGCCGAGTTTTATTCCTTTTATTTGCGAGTTTGTCTGGATTGATCTTGCGAGTGGTTCGACCGTTAAGCAATATAACATCATACTTAACGGGCATCCCTGTCGTATGCCGCGCCGTATAGTTATTGGGTTGGTTAGACGACCATTCACATCTATACGGCTATATATGTCCGTATACATGCTTTTTATGATGTTTAATGTCTTGCATCCCAAACCTATGTGTTGCAAGACATTAAATACGAAGCTGTGACTTACATTATCGAAGGCTTTTAAGTTATCGATCATTACCAGAGAGCCAGGGATGTTATTATTCTGACAGTGTCGGAAGATAGCATCTATGTTATAATGAATGTCGACCATATTTCTTGATTTGATTGAACATTTTTGAGAGGGGCTTATAATTGGGTCCATAATGGGTTCCAGACGATTTACGATAATTTTTGATATAATCTTATAGTCTGTATTCAAAGTTGTGATTGGGCGCCAGTTTTTGAGGTTTAATTGGTCGTTCTTTTTATACAACAGTTTTACTTTGGCAATTGAGGCAGATTTGGGTAGGGGGCCGAAAGAGAAAATATTGTTTATAAGTTGCGTAAATTGAATTTGTATGGTGTCCCAGAAAGTAACGTAAAACTCTTTTCCTAGTCCGTCCATCCCCGGCGATCGGTTGTTGAACATCTGCTTGATTGTATGCAGAATCTCAGCGCTAGTCACGTATTGTTCTAGGCCGTCGTTATCTTGTTTTGAAATTTGAGTTGTTCCCATGAGTGAGAGATAATATTGTTGGTAGTACTCGGATGTTTGATGTTCCTCACCCCATAAGTTTGCGTAGAAGTTTTCTACCAGCTTTATGATTTCTTCCTCTTTGGTGGTTGCCCTATTGTTTGGTGCCCTCAGTTCAGTTATGGTAGTTTGTTTGGCTCTTTTTTTTATTCGGGCGAAAAAAGTTTTTGTTGGCTTCTCGTTCTCCTCAAGGGTTTGAATATTTGCCATCAAGATATCCAATTTGTTTCGTTCTTCAGACAGTGTTTTTAGTTGCGATTTTAGGTTTTCCATTTTTAAAGTATTCTCCCTTTTCCCTTCATTTATCAATTTATCCAGGTTTTTCCGTAATTGAGCCAAATTGTTTCGTTTATTATTTGCAACGTTTTTTGAGTAAGCCATTGTCACTTTTTTGATTCTGTTCTTTACATAATCCCACCATAATTGAAGCGATTCAAAGTTTTGTATTTCGTTTAGAGCGGATGCATAGGTGTTTTTAATCACTCTAACGTAGGTTGGATCGTCATATAACAGAACGTTATTTCGCCACACGCTTTTTCCCCATCGAATTTTTTGAGCTTGTTTGAGTACTATCTGGGGGCACAACAGGTGATCTGACACTGTGTTTATTGTATGGGATATTTCTGAGACCATATGATCCAAGTTTTTCGAGTTATAGATGTTGTCAATACGTCTTCCCTGCGATCCGGTAAGGTGCGTAAAAATTTGTTTTTGGGGGTATTTTCTTCTATATGTGTCGACAATGTTGTTTTCCTGGATGAATTTTTTTAGAATTTTTTCCGGCGGCCGAAGTTTAAAATTTCTGGGAATTAGAACATCAATTGGCTCAAGCACAAAGTTAAAATCGCCTACCATTATTATGTCATATGTGTCTATGTAATTCTTTAACGTTACTACCAGTTTTTCACAAAATTTCGTTTTTTCAGGTCCGTTTTGGGCTGGGGCATATACGTTGAAAATTTTTATTGTTTGGCGGTCGATATTAATTTCTACGCTATCCAAGCGGTGTTGGATATGTATGGCGTAGGTGGTTGGCAAATTAGTGTTTTCAGATTTAATCATAATCAGAGTTCCTTGCTTGAAAGTCGTATGGTATTTGTCCAATTTATCCAGCGTATTCATAAATATGTTATATCCTAGTGCTTCCGCCCATTGTGTGACCAATAATTTGTCTATCTTGTGCACCTCTTGCACGCACAGGACATTTGGCCTCTCGTGACCGATATAATTTCTTAGATCATTCAATCGGTGTTGGACACCGTTTGAATTCAAGGATATTATCTTCATTCCCGCCATTTCATGCATATAGGATCAGGTAAGTAAGAAGGAGTATGTAGTTATATGGTACGTTGATACCAACGTTTAATACCAACGGACAGGCATGCCCTGAATGATTGGCATAGCACCATACCAGCTTCGGTTCAAACATGGCACGTGTTTTGGGAGAGGTGTACAGTATGCTGTAGCCTAAGCTTTGTGGTAAATAAATATAGAACACTATTTATAGATTTTATCAGAGTATTTTTTCCAGATGTTTCTTACTTTTTGTTATAACTGATTTTTATAACTCACAGTTTTGTTGTCGATCCCTTTTTCTTTTTCCCGGTAGATTTCTCTTTTATGGTGCGAGTAGCTGATAACGATGAACCTGATGACGATGTGTCTTCTCTATTTCTCTTATTGTTATGGTCATCATTTTCCATGTCGCTTCTAGATATGTCCAAATTTAGCCTACTTGGCAGGGGCATGTTGTTTCCCAGATCTGCCGGCGCTGATGTAGTCTCCAGTGGCGAGTCGCTGAACACTGAGGAGAGTGTTGTCTCTCTAGATTCAAAATTTTGGACAAGGACCTTCACGTACTCATTTCCCCTAGGGGGCGCATGAAAGGGCGTGTTTCCAATTGTTGATGTGGGCTTTAGACGCGTGGATGTTTTCGGCTTTGATTTCGGAATTTGTGGTGGAGTTATTATCGGACTGATTGGGTTGCCCGTGTCTTCACATTCCGACCAATTATTAATTTCAATTGAGTCAGTGCCCGAGGATGAAAATCCCTGTGTGTCCACATTTGTCCTGTTTCGGTCGTCAGCGAGTTGTATGGTTGTTTCTTTTTGTGTTATTGTGTTAAGAGAGTCTTCCAAATTTTCAGTATCTGATTTGTTTGCGTTTTGTATTGTGTCTTTTGGTGTATTGGCCGATTTTTCTGCCATGTTGTTGCTTGTTGGCGTGTTTGTCTCGCTTTGGGTTGCGTCCGAAACGAGATGCTGAAACGCTCGTTCTTGTTGAGCTCTTCTCATATGTTTTGGGATCGCCCATGTTGCCGCACCTTGTAGGTTCGGGAAGTCCTTTTCTATTTTATCGCAGTGCTTTCGAATGTGTCCAGGTTTCTTACAGTGCCTACACACCGGCTCATTCTCACAATTGGTGAAAACGTGACCGGTCTGCAGGCATCGGCCACAAGTAGGGATATATAATTCTCTCGGTAAAAATGTTTTGCATCGAATGCCCTCCATGATGACAAAGTCGGGCAACCGATCCTTCTTAAATTCTTCCATGAGAAAGGAAGTGTAGCCGTTATATACATCCGTGCCTCGATGATAGTTCCTGCTGGCACTCTTTATCTTTCCGCAGCCCAGATTGTGTATTATGGCTGAGGCTTTTGCAAAACTCGTCTCGGGCGGTATGCTTCTGATCGAAATTCGGATCGGTGCTTTGGTTGGCAGCGAGACCTCTATCGTGATGTTCTCCGCACGAATGATTCCGCCTGTTTCATGCAGGAAATCACCTCGCACACTTGACTCCGGGTCTTCCAAAGCTGCAAAAGATAAGATCCACATCCCTTTCCTTTCTTCGTATAATGCCCTGATATGCTCGCAATATTTCTGAGTGGTAGTGTTCTTCTTTAATATGTCCATCAGTCTGGGAAAATCCAATTCTTGCTCTGATTTTAGAAATAAGGTCCTTGGTCTTGTAGTGGTTGGTGTATTGATTGTACTCCGAGGTATTGTGGACGCAGCTGCAGAGTATGCCATGCTTCTATATAGTCCGAAATGTGCTAATAAAGAAGCTTTCCTTTCCTGATTTATAGTCCGAAAACACTCAAAATGACTCTCAAATATCTGTTATAAGCTGACGAAGAGGCCCTATGCGATAACGCGGCGGGAGGGCCTCCCCCAAACTAGACTGACTGGAGCGGGGTTTTGAGGCCCAAACGACTCCAGCTGTCTGCTGTTGAAGGTAAGTGCGCCGAGACAAGCTTACCTTAATCAAAACAGCAATAATGATTTCCAATATTTTGAAGCCCATTCGGTTGCACGATCTATGCCAAAGCGTACGAATGAATACTAAAACGAGAAGCAGAAGTCGGCGACAACAAACGAGGCCCGCCCGCGGTGTGTCTCGCGCAAAGCCAAAAGATAAGAGAGGGTTAGGACGAACGAATTGAAATATTCTACGAATTGGAGTATGGAAAATGCAATAAAAAATACCGAACCGCAGCTCGGGCGCTAGCTTACCTTAATCAAATAGCGAATAATGATAGCCATTGCTTTGAGACTCATTCGGCTGCACAGTCTATGCTCACAAGATTTGAAGTTCTTGGACGAGCAGTCTGGACATACACAGCGAGTAACGCAGAAACCTGACTCGCCGCGATGTCGGCAACCATCAAACGAAGTGCACCTGCGCGGGTTAACTCGTTGGTCCCACGGAAAGGTTTTTTGACAGGTCAAGTCACGAAAGGGTTAACGTGGACAAAATGAACGCGTTTTCTTCCAACCGAAGAGTGCGATATTAAATAACGAGCCGCGGCTCCAGAACTTACCTTAATTATACAGCGAATAATGATAGTCACTGGTTTGTAGCCCATTCGGTTGCACAATCTATTCCAACAAGACATGTATGTATGTAAGACAACAATCTAAGGGAGCAGAAGTCAGTCGGCGACAACAAAGGATGTATCACGTCGCGTTGTTATCTCGTTCACTTCGCGAGAAGTCTCGTACTAGCGAGAATAAGAAGTCACGAAGGAGTTAGCGCGAACCACTTCGATCTGGAATGTGCAGTATAAAATAACGAGCAATAGCTCGGGCTCTAGCTTACTTTTTTATCACGGATCAGAACGACAAAGTCTGGAATCCAGCCCAATTGCCTTCATACCCAGACTATGCCGACGGAAGTTATATGGATCCCTTCTCTTTGCCATAGAGATCACCATTTTATATACCACATGAAGAGGTAGTCTTCCATTCATCACATCCGCTATAAGTGGGATGGTATTATCAAGTTGAGTTTTATGCCATCAACTGGGCAGTTTGTTTTACGCTCGATGTTTAAAGGCCGAATTAAATGTCCAGATTACAGAATTTTGATTTGTGGGGTCCGAATTAACTTATAACTATTTTTTCTTTTTGCCAACAAGTCTAAATTCTAAAGTGGTTGAAAATGAAGAGTCTGATGACGTTTCTTCACGGCTTCTTTTAATAGTATAATCCGAATTGTCAAGATTTTTGGCAGGTAAGTCCTCGGTTTTGGATTTTGATTTGTTGTATTCCAGATTAGCCGGTGCGGAGGATATTTCATCAGGTGCAGTGGAGAAGACGGAAGATGTTGTTAATTCCGGTGGCTTTATGTTGTGCACCATCACTTTTACATAAGGGTTGCCTTTGGATGTAGGATGAAACGGGGTGTTTCCAATCGTCGATGACTGTTTGAGTCTGGAAGATTGCCTTGTTTGTTTGAGTTGCGGCTGACTCGGCGGGGTTGACAGAGGGCTTATAACGCTTCCCACATCCTCGCACTCCGACCAGTTGCTGATTTCTTTTAGGTCGGTTGATTCGGTGGAAGAGGAAAATTCGATTACATTCGAGGTTGGATCAATCCTGTTGTCATGCGGAGTAAGAGTGGTCGATTCAGGTTGTAAATCCATTTGATCGTTTGGTATATCCGGTTTTGTAGGTTGTACGGCATTTTGGTTGTTTTGTAAATCCGAAATTAGTCCAGGCTGTGTAGCATTTTGTAAATCCGATACTGTTGCAGGTTGTGAAGCATTTTGGTTACTTGGTTGTTCCGAAAAAGGTGGGTTTTCTGATTGCTGTTTTTGACGTCTTGGTAAGGTCCATGTAGATCCGGAAATTGATGGAAATTCTTTCCTTCTGGATGGACACTCTTTTAAAAGATGGCCCAGTTGTTTGCAGTAGCGACAGACTGGTTCGCTTTCGCATTCGGTGAAGTTGTGACCGGATTTCAAACACCTACCACAGGTTGGCACGTATAATTCCCTGGGCAGGTAAGTTTTGCAGCTTTTCCCGTCGATGACCAAGTAATCTGGTAACCTGTCCTTTTTAAAATTTTCAATAAAAAAGGAAGTGTATCCGTTATAAATGGACGTACCTCTGTACCAGTTTCTGGTGGCATTCCGGACTTTTCCGCACTGCAGTCGTGCGATTGTCGACACGGCCTTGCTGTAGGAAGTTTCACCCGGTATCCCTCGAATGGATATTCGGACTGGTGCTTCGGTTGGCAGCGATACCGTAATAGCACCGTCTGAAACTCTTATTTCACCCTTTGTGTCGTGCAAGAATTTCTCGCGACAGCTAGAGTTGGGGTCGTCGGTGGCGGCAAAAGTACATATCCACTGACCTTTTCTTCCCTCGAACAGTCCCGTGATGTTGTCGACGTAGTTTCGGGACGCTGAATCGGTCTTGAGGATGTCGAACAGTCGAGGGAAGTCCAGGTCTTTGGTGGTTGTCAGGAACAGAGTGCGAGGTCGTGTAGTCGGTGCAGTCGTTTCTTCGCTTGTAGGTGTAGGCGTTGTTGAGGCGGCTTCGGCGTAGTTCATCTTCTTCTTCTTCCTTTTCTTCTTGCTTCGTTGCTGTCGAGGGCCTAACCCGGTGAGGGGTTACCTTAATCAAAACAGCAATAATGATTTCCAATATTTTGAAGCCCATTCGGTTGCACGATCTATGCCAAAGCGTACGAATGAATACTAAAACGAGAAGCAGAAGTCGGCGACAACAAACGAGGCCCGCCCGCGGTGTGTCTCGCGCAAAGCCAAAAGATAAGAGAGGGTTAGGACGAACGAATTGAAATATTCTACGAATTGGAGTATGGAAAATGCAATAAAAAATACCGAACCGCAGCTCGGGCGCTAGCTTACCTTAATCAAATAGCGAATAATGATAGCCATTGCTTTGAGACTCATTCGGCTGCACAGTCTATGCTCACAAGATTTGAAGTTCTTGGACGAGCAGTCTGGACATACACAGCGAGTAACGCAGAAACCTGACTCGCCGCGATGTCGGCAACCATCAAACGAAGTGCACCTGCGCGGGTTAACTCGTTGGTCCCACGGAAAGGTTTTTTGACAGGTCAAGTCACGAAAGGGTTAACGTGGACAAAATGAACGCGTTTTCTTCCAACCGAAGAGTGCGATATTAAATAACGAGCCGCGGCTCCAGAACTTACCTTAATTATACAGCGAATAATGATAGTCACTGGTTTGTAGCCCATTCGGTTGCACAATCTATTCCAACAAGACATGTATGTATGTAAGACAACAATCTAAGGGAGCAGAAGTCAGTCGGCGACAACAAAGGATGTATCACGTCGCGTTGTTATCTCGTTCACTTCGCGAGAAGTCTCGTACTAGCGAGAATAAGAAGTCACGAAGGAGTTAGCGCGAACCACTTCGATCTGGAATGTGCAGTATAAAATAACGAGCAATAGCTCGGGCTCTAGTTTTTTTTTTTTTTTTTTTTTTTTTTTGGCGGATCAGAAATTTTTCAGACTCGGATCAGTGTCTTGAAAACACGTCATATCCGAGTTTTATCGGTCAATCGCTTCATAAGCATGCTACTGCATGCAGTAGTCATACACTTCCGGGGGCCTCAGTATGCGCCGCTCATCAACAAAGCACAGATTTCCACCACAGGCTTCTACGTATGCTATGCATACGCTTCAACCTGGGGCTTCCGTCCATGCCATGCAGGGCAGGGCACAACTTCGGCCACCCCGGCTTCCGTACATACCGCGTATAACGCAGCATGACATCCACCGAGAAGCTCCCGATTCATCATTTCCGCTGTATCGGATGGTATTATCGGGGTTAAAAACAACGTTCGTCGAGCAGTTTTGAATTTTGGTTTGGTCTACCATTTATGGTGGCTGATTACAAATTTCCAAGTTTTATTTTGCTAGACCGTCAGATAGCCGTTTAATATTTCCTTCCAGTTATTCCTTAGTCCTAAAGTTTGCACGTCATTGAATTTATGTTCTATCATTATGAAGAATTCCATGATTTGGGTTACAGTTTTGGGTATGATGTTATTGTCCGTGGGGGCCAGATATCGATCCAGGGTGTCTAGTTGTAGTTTTAATTTAATTACGTTCTTTTTCAGTAAAACAAAGGCTTTGGTCACAGCAATTTGATATGGGCCATTGTATCCATTGTAAAGAATCTGTTCTTTATTTATTATAATTTGGGTGTCCAGTATGGCATTGAGGCAATTTAATATTTCTGTAATATAGTTACCTGTTGTTTTACAATTGAGAAAGATGTGCTTAGTGTTGTCCGATTTGTCCTTGCAAAACTTGCAGTTTAGAATTTTCAGCCTGCCCGATGGATGGAAACGGATGTTCATCCCCCGCTTCTTGTCCCCAAAGATGTAGCCATCTCGGGCGATTCGATAAGACGAGACCCGTTCCGCATTGGAAAATTTTAGGCGGAGGTTGTTAGTTAAAAGGTGTACGTCGGTCCAGTCGATAAGTTGTTGTTGTAGCTGTTGTTGTTGTTGTTGCTGTACCAGGTTATGATTTTTAAGTTTCAGGTATATATTTTTGTGTTTGGCCGAATTCCATGTATCTCTTGAAAAATTCAGGTTATTATATATGGAGAAAATGTATGCCCAATATTGTGGTATTATCATACTGTGAGGCATAGAGTTATCGTATAGATCTTTGTTAATAAGTTTCATTTTCGATCCTAGAGAATAGAGGCATTCATAATGCCAAAATTGGTTTGGGATTTGACCGGTAGCAAAACACTTCATCTTTTCGACCTGGCACGCTTCCACTTTCGACTTTACGTCCACCATTGCTATTCCGCCATCCGCCCATGGTTGTTTTAAGGTTCTTCTTCCTATGGCTTCTATCCTCTCAGGATACCATAGGTATTTGAATACCTCACTCTCCGCACGTCTCATGGTTTTCAAAGAGATTGTTTTGACTCTTGCGTGGAACGTAATTATGGACATTATCAGCGAGTTTATAGCAATTTGTTTGCCATGCCAAGTTAAAAGTCTAGGTTTTAAAGAGTTTAGGGTCCGAATTAATAAAGTTATGATTTCGTCCCACATTTTTACTGGTTTCCTATGTCCAAATTGTATGCCCAAAATTTTGACGTTTTCTTTTATATATTGGCTATACGGAGATTTTGTGATTAGGTTATGTGCCGAATTGGTGATACAGAGTATTTCAGTTTTGTCCTGGTTAATTTTTTGTCCTGAGGCCAAATGAAATTTGTCGAGTTCCCGAAATATTTCCTGTATTGAGGTCTGGTCTCTTACAGCAAAGGTGATATCGTCGGCATACTGATCTAATTTGTGCTCATGACGGCCTAATTTTATTCCATGGATGTTTGTATTTCGAAGCACGGATCTTGCAAAGGGCTCAACAACAATAGCGTAGAGCAACATACTCAGGGGACAGCCCTGTTTTATGCCGCTGCAGTTGGTAATTTTTCTCGTCAGCCGACCATTAACGTCAATGCGACTTTTTATATCCGAGTACATACTTTGGATGATGTTAAGAGTCTTGCGACCAAGTCTAATGTGTTGCAAGACATTGAAGAGGAATTGATGGTCAACCTTATCAAAGGCTTTCAGGTTGTCAATTAATATTATTGTTCCGGGGGTGTTCTTTATTTTGCAGTGCCGAATTATTGCATCTATATTATAGTGAATGTCATACATGCTTCTGTTAGGAAGAGAGCATTTTTGGGTCGGAGTGATTATGCGGTCCATGATGGGTGTGAGTCTTTTTATTAAGATTTTAGAAATAATTTTATAGTCCATATTGAGGGTCGTGATTGGTCTCCAGTTTTTAAGGTTTGATTGGTCATTTTTTTTATATAATAATTTTACTTTTGCAATTTTGGAAGATTTTGGAAAGTGGCCGAAACTAAAAATGTTATTAATGAGCTGTGTAAATTGGCGTTTGATTAAGTCCCAGAAAGTAACATAAAACTCCTTTGATAATCCATCCATACCGGGTGATTTGTTGTTTCTCAAAGAGTTAACGGCCTCAAAAACTTCCTCGCTGGAGACATATTGTTCAAGAATGGTATTTTCATCCGCTGAAATTTGAGTGGGTCTCATCATTGATAGGTAATGGTGCTGTTGTACGTCATTGGTTTGATGTTTGTGGCCCCAAAGGTTGGTATAATAGTTCTCCACCATGGATAGTACTTCCTCCTCCTCGGTGACCAAGGTGTTATTTGGAGAAATTAACCCTTCTATTGTTGTTTGCTTTGCTCTTTTTTTGATATTCGCATAAAATATTTTCGTTGGCCGTTCATTTTGCTCTAGTGTATCGATTTTCGCCATTAATAGATCTAATTGTTTCTTTTCATCAAGTAGTATTTTTAACTCTGCTTTTAGTTTTTCGATTTTGATGACGTTTTCTTTTAACCCTTCTTTTATGGTAATATCTATTAATTTGCGAATTTGGGAGATACTATTTTTCTTGTCCTTGGTTCTGTTTTTGGCATATGCGATCGAAATTTTTTGAATTTTATGTTTCAGATGATCCCACCAGTCTTGCAAGTTTTCATAGTCTTCTATTTCCGTCAAAGCAAAATCATAAGAGTTTTTTATTATTTTAATATAGATCGGGTCTTGGTAAAGTACAAGGTTGTCCCGCCATGTCCCTTTTCCCCAGCGAATTTTCCTAATTTGTTTCAACTCAATTATAGGGCAAAGCAAGTGGTCAGATATGGTATTCGGTATATGGCCAATGGTTGAGATCAGATGTTCCAAATTGTATGTATTGTAAATTTGATCAATCCTGCGTCCTTGTGTTCCAGTATAGTAGGTGAATATCTGTTTTTGGGGATATTTTTTTCGAAATGTGTCGTTAATATTATTTGTTCTGATGAAATTTTTAAATATCTTTGCAGATGGGCGAAGCTTGAAGCTACTTGTTTTCAGAGTGTCGATCTCTTCCAAAATTAGGTTGAAATCCCCCACTATGATGAAGTCATAGAAATTACAGTAGTTTTTCAAGACAGTCACCAAACTTTCATAAAAAGCCTTTTTTGGAGGCCCATTTAAAGCGGGGGCGTAAACGTTAAAAATTTTCACTATTTCATTATCGATCTTTATTTCGATACTATCGCATCTATGTTCAATATGAACGGCATATGTTGTTGGCACAATATTATTTTCAAATTTAACCATGATTAATGTTCCTTGCCAAAAATTTGCGTGATAATTTTCAGATTTATCCAATGTATTGAAGTATATATTGTACCCCTGAGAGTTTGCCCAAAGCTCGATCATTTGTTGGTCTACCCTATGCACTTCTTGAATGCACAGTAGGTTTGGCTTTTCACGCTCGATAAAGCTTTTTAGGTCGTATAAACGGTGTTGTAGACCGTTGACGTTCATGGATATAACTTTGATGCGCGACATCAATTGCTTCTATGAGTAGATATATATAGTTAGCTAGTTTTGCGGTAACTAGCGTTTGTGGTGGTTTTAATTATGTAACCAAAATTTCTCAGAGAATTTTTCCAAGTAGAAGGCACTTTATATATTACAAATAAGACAAATTTTCTAACTCACGTATCCGCAGTTGTTGCTTTTTTCTTTTTCCCAGTCTTTTTGCCTTCTAAACTCACCGAGAAGGACGACTCTGATGAGCGCGTATCTTCTCGGCTTCTTTTGTTTGTATAATCCGTAATGTCATAGTTTGAATCAGATAAATCCAATGGGTTGGGTAATGCTGTATTATTCTCCAAATTGGCCGGTGCAGAAAGAACTTCTTGTGGCGTGTCGCTAAATAGTGATGCGTCGTGTGTTTCAAAGTTATGGACCATTACTTTCACATATGCCTGACCTTTCGGTGGCGGTTGAAACGGGGTGTTCCCTATTGTTGAGGTCTGTTTCAATCTCGATGATCTTCTAATTACTTCGGGTTGTCTTTGCGGCGTTATTAATGGACTTAGTGCGTCCTCGCATTCCGACCATTTGCTAACCCCACTCTCATTTGAGCCTGAGGTTGAAAATTCCTGAATTTCGTCGATGGTGTTCTCCTGATGGGTTTTTATTATGTCTTCCGTTTGTCTTTCTTTGATTGGTGTGTTTTCTTGATTTTCTTTTTCGGGCGCGCTCGGGTCGCGTGTAATGATTTCTGATTGAATCTCGTTTACAGCATCTTGCTGTTCATTGCTGGCTGACCTGGTGTTCTGATCGGGTACATTTGCAGAGGGGGCTTCTGGTGGTATCGCTTGTGCCTTACGCATCCGCTTTGGTATGGTCCATGTTTTTGCCGCTTCCTGGATGTTTGGGAAGTCTTGTTTTCGTTGATTGCAGAATTTCTGGACATGTCCAGGTTTTTTGCAGTGCCTACAAACTGGGTCGTTTTCACATTGTGTGAATATGTGCCCAGTTTGTAGACACCTTCCGCATGTTGGCGTGTATAGCTCACGCGGTAAAAAGGTCTTGCATGAAACTCCATCGATTTGGATGAAATCCGGAAGTCTTTCTTTCTTGAAATCCTCAACCAGGATAGACGTATAGCCATTATACAAAGCCGTCCCTCGGTGGTAGTTACGGACGGCGCTCCTTATCTTTCCGAAACCCAAGTTATTAACAATTGACGACACTTTCGCGAAGGATGTCTCCCAATTGATCCCCCGGATTGAGATCCTGACTGGCGGCTTGTTGGGTAAGGAAACCTCGATGGCGATGTTTTGGCTTCGAATTTTCCCCCCGGTGCTGCGTAGGAACTCCTCCCGATGGCTTTGACCAGGCGTCTCTACTGCCGCAAAGGAGAGTATCCATACACCTTTTCTGGATTCATATAATCCTTTGAAGTGCTGAACGTAGTCTTTGGTTGTTATGTCATTCTTGAGCAGTTCCAACAAAACTCCGAATTCCAGATTTTGGTCCGTTCTTAAAAACAAGGAGAGAGGTCTTGCGGTGGCATCACTTGTGTCGTTGGCGGGTGTTGCTGAAGCGGCGGCTGAATAGGTCGTCATCCTTGCTCCGTTATCCAAGGTAATTCCAAAGGCTGTTATATCCCTTTCTAGGTCTTTCTATCCTTTAAATGTCAACACTTCAAAAAAAAACTTGCTTGCACTGGTGGAGAGGCCCGATATACAAAGCGAACGGGAAGGGCCTCTCCCAAACTAACTGACTGGAGTGGGGTTTTGAGGCCCAACAACTCCAGTAGTCTGCTGTTGAAGGTAAGTGCGCCGAAACCAGCTTACCTTAATCAAAACAGCAATAATGATTTCCAATATTTTGAAGCCCATTCGGTTGCACGATCTATGCCAAAGCGTACGAATGAATACTAAAACGAGAAGCAGAAGTCGGCGACAACAAACGAGGCCCGCCCGCGGTGTGTCTCGCGCAAAGCCAAAAGATAAGAGAGGGTTAGGACGAACGAATTGAAATATTCTACGAATTGGAGTATGGAAAATGCAATAAAAAATACCGAACCGCAGCTCGGGCGCTAGCTTACCTTAATCAAATAGCGAATAATGATAGCCATTGCTTTGAGACTCATTCGGCTGCACAGTCTATGCTCACAAGATTTGAAGTTCTTGGACGAGCAGTCTGGACATACACAGCGAGTAACGCAGAAACCTGACTCGCCGCGATGTCGGCAACCATCAAACGAAGTGCACCTGCGCGGGTTAACTCGTTGGTCCCACGGAAAGGTTTTTTGACAGGTCAAGTCACGAAAGGGTTAACGTGGACAAAATGAACGCGTTTTCTTCCAACCGAAGAGTGCGATATTAAATAACGAGCCGCGGCTCCAGAACTTACCTTAATTATACAGCGAATAATGATAGTCACTGGTTTGTAGCCCATTCGGTTGCACAATCTATTCCAACAAGACATGTATGTATGTAAGACAACAATCTAAGGGAGCAGAAGTCAGTCGGCGACAACAAAGGATGTATCACGTCGCGTTGTTATCTCGTTCACTTCGCGAGAAGTCTCGTACTAGCGAGAATAAGAAGTCACGAAGGAGTTAGCGCGAACCACTTCGATCTGGAATGTGCAGTATAAAATAACGAGCAATAGCTCGGGCTCTAGCTTACTTTTTTTTTTTTTTTTTTTTTTTTTTCTTTTTTTTTTTTTTTTTTTTTTTTTTTTTTTTGTAGGCCTCAACCCACCGATACTTACTTTTTTATACTTACTTGTTGCAGGGGAGGCTTTTAGATGGTCTTTCTTTTTCTGAAAAATAAAAGGTAAAGATTAACAGAACGCCTGGCCTCGACGAAACATTTCCCGCCACATGGGAGGGTTCGGAGAAATGCACCCTGATGCACACTCATTGAACCCTCTAGTGGCGAGTATTCCGTCTTGGCCAGGCAGGTAAGATATGGAAGAAAAAGAGTCAGATTGACGAAGAAAAGAGTTAGAAAGAAAATGATAGAGAGGAAAGGGCTATAAAAGAGAGAAGAAGATAACAAAAATAATCAAGAGTATAAATTAAATAATAATAATAATAATAATAAAGGTTGCCAGGTAGGTAGGTGTATGTGGCGTTTTATTAACTATTTGTTTGCCTAATGTTAATGATAACTATATTACACCTAGTTTTATTCAACTGGTGATCTTATTATCAAAGTAATATAGTTACTAGGTAGCAATCGAGATGAGGACAGGTTGTTATGACACCCAATACTATTATTTAGATAATATAATAATTGGCACGCGAGACTTATGTATGGGAATCGTAACCAGAAAGAATCTCTTTCCAATTAGGAACGAGATCATAAATGGTCACGTCCCCATACTTTAACTCACGTGCCAGAAGATGTTCGTTAAAATCAGTAATCACTGATTTTATTATATTATTCGCGTCGCCCTCCTTCGCATAGCGGTCTTCCTTATCCAGAATCTTTTTTGTTTTAATCACAAAGACCTTGAAAATTTGAAAAATTTTCAAGACTGCGAGAGTATGGTTATCACTGTAAGTGTTGTAGAATATATCATCCATACACACACTTACAGGACTCGAACAGATTTTATTTAAGATTCTGGATAATTCGGATGCCATACTTAGGCAGGGCTTGCATTCTAAAAAGAGATGTTGAGTGTTATCCACTCCATGGCGACAAAACTTACAAGTAAGTTTAAGCAACCGGTTATTTAATTTATGGTATTTAAAACCGGTTCCCGCCCGACGTTGTCCAAATAAGAACCCGTTTCGGACGGTCCTGAAAGAAATTTCCCTTTCGGGGTTACTAAAATGAATCCTGAGGGAGCGGTCCAAAAGGTGGACACGCTCCCAGTTAATATTAGATGGAGGAGTTTCTTCTCTTTCACTCATGAGGGTCCTATATATAGAAGCTAGACCGGCAGAATCCCAATCATGGCCTTTAGCCCCCAAAACACGAAATGTGTTGAAGGCTTTCAGCCATGATTCCGGAACGGTGATGGAATGGGGTATCGAGTTGCTAAACAAACCAGGATTAACCTGGATTATTTTACTGCCAAGGCTGAACTGGGCCTCTCTATGCCACAATTGTGTGGGATTAACAAGAGAGGCCAGTTGTTGGAAACGTTCAGCCTGGCAAGCAACTATCTTGGTGTTAAGACAGGGAGAAGTCTCGTACTAGCGAGAATAAGAAGTCACGAAGGAGTTAGCGCGAACCACTTCGATCTGGAATGTGCAGTATAAAATAACGAGCAATAGCTCGGGCTCTAGTTTTTTTTTTTTTTTTTTTTTTTTTTTTTTTTTTTTTTTTTTTTTATTTTTACGGATCAGAGTTTTTCCAATCTCGGATCAGTGTCTCAAAGACACGTCATATCCGAGTCATATCGGTATTACGCTACATAAGCATGCCACTGCGTAAGCAGCGGTCATACATTAAGGCGGCTTCCGTATCGGCTATGTATTGCAAGGCAAAGACTTCTGCCCCGAGCATCAGTAACATGCTATGTGCCAAATAGCAGGACGTCTGCCCAGGGCTTCCGTCAATGCCGTGTTTAACACAGCTCAACTTCCGCCACCCCCGGCTTCCGTACATACTGCGAGGCGTGTAACACGTATCCAGCATGACATCCACCGTGAAGCTTCCGATTCATCATTTCCGCGAAAATTTGAGGATGGTATTACCAGGTTTAAGCTCCCTTTTATGGTGAATGTAGGTAGGGCGACCTCTTTGGGTGGTAAAGTTCTTTTCAAGCATCGTGTCACATATTTAAATACCCACTTAAGATTGCTTTCCAATTTGCTGGAAAGCCAAGAAACTGTATGTCCGTATGTTTGTATTCCATTGTAATTAGAAATTCTGCAAATTTGTCTATTGTTTTTTGAATTATTTTATCATCGGTTGGGGCCAGGTATTTGTTTTGTATGTCTAGTTTGATTTTTGTTCCAATTATATTCTTCTTTAAAAGGACGAAGCATTTAGTTACTGCTATCTGGTGTGGGCCACCATAACTGTTGTAAAATATTTGCTCTCTGTTGATTTTTATGGGGGTACGTAATATGTCGCTAATAAAGTTTACAGTTTTTCCAATATAATAGTCAGTTTTATTGCAGTGTTGGATAAGATGCTTCGTGTTGTCGGAAGGGGTTTTGCAGAATTTACAGTTCAATATCTTTAGCACTCCGGTTTGGTCGAATCTTAGGGACATTCCCCGCATGCGGTCGCCGAAGATGTATCCTTCACGGACTATGCGGTAGGATAGTAATCGTTCCGCATTTGTGAACTTGTTTCTCAAGGTATTACTAAAGAGCTGGACTTCTTCCCAGTTTATGGTTGGTATCTGTTGGTATTGTTCAGGTGCCTTGCTCTTAAGCTCCTGATAGAGGTGTTTGTGTCTTGCTGTTTCCCAGACATCCCGTGTGATATCTATTTTACGGTAGAGGTCCAGCATTTCTCTCCATGTTGTGGGGGTTGTGTTTCTGTGCGGCATCAAGTTGCTGTAAAGGCTTGGATTTATTTCTTTAATTTTTGACCCAAGTGAGTATAGGCCTTCAATATGCCAAAATTGATTGAGGTTTTCACCTCTCACAAAGGCTTTTATTCGTTCGATCTTACAGGCTTCCACTTTTGACTTAACATCAATCATTCCGATACCCCCACTCGCCACTGAGAGTTGGAGATGTTTTCTCTTTATTGCCTCTATTTTTGCGGGGTACCATATGAATTTATGGAGTACGCTCTCGATTGTTTTGATATTGCTTGAGGAGATGGTCTTGACCCGCGCATGGAATGTGATGATCGACATTATTAAGGAGTTGATTGCAGTTAGTTTACCATACCAAGTCAGGTTTCTTGGTTTCAATGAATTTAGGGTCCGGGTTAGTAATCCAATTATCTCGTCCCACATTTTTTCCAATGTTTTAAAGCCAAAATGGATGCCAAGTATTTTGCAGTCCGGTTTTATATATTGGTGGTATGGAGATTTTGATATCGAGTTGAGCGCTATTTTGGTGATACATAATATTTCCGTTTTTTCTTTATTGATTTGTTGTCCGGCTGCTTGTTTAAAATTTTCTAGTTCTTCAAAGATTTTTGATATGGATATTTGATCCCTAACCGCAAAAGTAATGTCGTCAGCATATTGGTCTATTTTATGCTCATATGCGCCGAGTTTTATTCCTTTTATTTGCGAGTTTGTCTGGATTGATCTTGCGAGTGGTTCGACCGTTAAGCAATATAACATCATACTTAACGGGCATCCCTGTCGTATGCCGCGCCGTATAGTTATTGGGTTGGTTAGACGACCATTCACATCTATACGGCTATATATGTCCGTATACATGCTTTTTATGATGTTTAATGTCTTGCATCCCAAACCTATGTGTTGCAAGACATTAAATACGAAGCTGTGACTTACATTATCGAAGGCTTTTAAGTTATCGATCATTACCAGAGAGCCAGGGATGTTATTATTCTGACAGTGTCGGAAGATAGCATCTATGTTATAATGAATGTCGACCATATTTCTTGATTTGATTGAACATTTTTGAGAGGGGCTTATAATTGGGTCCATAATGGGTTCCAGACGATTTACGATAATTTTTGATATAATCTTATAGTCTGTATTCAAAGTTGTGATTGGGCGCCAGATTTTGAGGTTTAATTGGTCGTTCTTTTTATACAACAGTTTTACTTTGGCAATTGAGGCAGATTTGGGTAGGGGGCCGAAAGAGAAAATATTGTTTATAAGTTGCGTAAATTGAATTTGTATGGTGTCCCAGAAAGTAACGTAAAACTCTTTTCCTAGTCCGTCCATCCCCGGCGATCGGTTGTTGAACATCTGCTTGATTGTATGCAGAATCTCAGCGCTAGTCACGTATTGTTCTAGGCCGTCGTTATCTTGTTTTGAAATTTGAGTTGTTCCCATGAGTGAGAGATAATATTGTTGGTAGTACTCGGATGTTTGATGTTCCTCACCCCATAAGTTTGCGTAGAAGTTTTCTACCAGCTTTATGATTTCTTCCTCTTTGGTGGTTGCCCTATTGTTTGGTGCCCTCAGTTCAGTTATGGTAGTTTGTTTGGCTCTTTTTTTTATTCGGGCGAAAAAAGTTTTTGTTGGCTTCTCGTTCTCCTCAAGGGTTTGAATATTTGCCATCAAGATATCCAATTTGTTTCGTTCTTCAGACAGTGTTTTTAGTTGCGATTTTAGGTTTTCTATTTTTAAAGTATTCTCCCTTTTCCCTTCATTTATCAATTTATCCAGGTTTTTCCGTAATTGAGCCAAATTGTTTCGTTTATTATTTGCAACGTTTTTTGAGTAAGCCATTGTCACTTTTTTGATTCTGTTCTTTACATAATCCCACCATAATTGTAGCGATTCAAAGTTTTGTATTTCGTTTAGAGCGGATGCATAGGTGTTTTTAATCACTCTAACGTAGGTTGGATCGTCATATAACAGAACGTTATTTCGCCACACGCTTTTTCCCCATCGAATTTTTTGAGCTTGTTTGAGTACTATCTGGGGGCACAACAGGTGATCTGACACTGTGTTTATTGTATGGGATATTTCTGAGACCATATGATCCAAGTTTTTCGAGTTATAGATGTTGTCAATACGTCTTCCCTGCGATCCGGTAAGGTGCGTAAAAATTTGTTTTTGGGGGTATTTTCTTCTATATGTGTCGACAATGTTGTTTTCCTGGATGAATTTTTTTAGAATTTTTTCCGGCGGCCGAAGTTTAAAATTTCTGGGAATTAGAACATCAATTGGCTCAAGCACAAAGTTAAAATCGCCTACCATTATTATGTCATATGTGTCTATGTAATTCTTTAACGTTACTACCAGTTTTTCACAAAATTTCGTTTTTTCAGGTCCGTTTTGGGCTGGGGCATATACGTTGAAAATTTTTATTGTTTGGCGGTCGATATTAATTTCTACGCTATCCAAGCGGTGTTGGATATGTATGGCGTAGGTGGTTGGCAAATTAGTGTTTTCAGATTTAATCATAATCAGAGTTCCTTGCTTGAAAGTCGTATGGTATTTGTCCAATTTATCCAGCGTATTCATAAATATGTTATATCCTAGTGCTTCCGCCCATTGTGTGACCAATAATTTGTCTATCTTGTGCACCTCTTGCACGCACAGGACATTTGGCCTCTCGTGACCGATATAATTTCTTAGATCATTCAATCGGTGTTGGACACCGTTTGAATTCAAGGATATTATCTTCATTCCCGCCATTTCATGCATATAGGATCAGGTAAGTAAGAAGGAGTATGTAGTTATATGGTACGTTGATACCAACGTTTAATACCAACGGACAGGCATGCCCTGAATGATTGGCATAGCACCATACCAGCTTCGGTTCAAACATGGCACGTGTTTTGGGAGAGGTGTACAGTATGCTGTAGCCTAAGCTTTGTGGTAAATAAATATAGAACACTATTTATAGATTTTATCAGAGTATTTTTTCCAGATGTTTCTTACTTTTTGTTATAACTGATTTTTATAACTCACAGTTTTGTTGTCGATCCCTTTTTCTTTTTCCCGGTAGATTTCTCTTTTATGGTGCGAGTAGCTGATAACGATGAACCTGATGACGATGTGTCTTCTCTATTTCTCTTATTGTTATGGTCATCATTTTCCATGTCGCTTCTAGATATGTCCAAATTTAGCCTACTTGGCAGGGGCATGTTGTTTCCCAGATCTGCCGGCGCTGATGTAGTCTCCAGTGGCGAGTCGCTGAACACTGAGGAGAGTGTTGTCTCTCTAGATTCAAAATTTTGGACAAGGACCTTCACGTACTCATTTCCCCTAGGGGGCGCATGAAAGGGCGTGTTTCCAATTGTTGATGTGGGCTTTAGACGCGTGGATGTTTTCGGCTTTGATTTCGGAATTTGTGGTGGAGTTATTATCGGACTGATTGGGTTGCCCGTGTCTTCACATTCCGACCAATTATTAATTTCAATTGAGTCAGTGCCCGAGGATGAAAATCCCTGTGTGTCCACATTTGTCCTGTTTCGGTCGTCAGCGAGTTGTATGGTTGTTTCTTTTTGTGTTATTGTGTTAAGAGAGTCTTCCAAATTTTCAGTATCTGATTTGTTTGCGTTTTGTATTGTGTCTTTTGGTGTATTGGCCGATTTTTCTGCCATGTTGTTGCTTGTTGGCGTGTTTGTCTCGCTTTGGGTTGCGTCCGAAACGAGATGCTGAAACGCTCGTTCTTGTTGAGCTCTTCTCATATGTTTTGGGATCGCCCATGTTGCCGCACCTTGTAGGTTCGGGAAGTCCTTTTCTATTTTATCGCAGTGCTTTCGAATGTGTCCAGGTTTCTTACAGTGCCTACACACCGGCTCATTCTCACAATTGGTGAAAACGTGACCGGTCTGCAGGCATCGGCCACAAGTAGGGATATATAATTCTCTCGGTAAAAATGTTTTGCATAGCAATAATGATTTCCAATATTTTGAAGCCCATTCGGTTGCACGATCTATGCCAAAGCGTACGAATGAATACTAAAACGAGAAGCAGAAGTCGGCGACAACAAACGAGGCCCGCCCGCGGTGTGTCTCGCGCAAAGCCAAAAGATAAGAGAGGGTTAGGACGAACGAATTGAAATATTCTACGAATTGGAGTATGGAAAATGCAATAAAAAATACCGAACCGCAGCTCGGGCGCTAGCTTACCTTAATCAAATAGCGAATAATGATAGCCATTGCTTTGAGACTCATTCGGCTGCACAGTCTATGCTCACAAGATTTGAAGTTCTTGGACGAGCAGTCTGGACATACACAGCAGAAACCTGACTCGCCGCGATGTCGGCAACCATCAAACGAAGTGCACCTGCGCGGGTTAACTCGTTGGTCCCACGGAAAGGTTTTTTGACAGGTCAAGTCACGAAAGGGTTAACGTGGACAAAATGAACGCGTTTTCTTCCAACCGAAGAGTGCGATATTAAATAACGAGCCGCGGCTCCAGAACTTACCTTAATTATACAGCGAATAATGATAGTCACTGGTTTGTAGCCCATTCGGTTGCACAATCTATTCCAACAAGACATGTATGTATGTAAGACAACAATCTAAGGGAGCAGAAGTCAGTCGGCGACAACAAAGGATGTATCACGTCGCGTTGTTATCTCGTTCACTTCGCGAGAAGTCTCGTACTAGCGAGAATAAGAAGTCACGAAGGAGTTAGCGCGAACCACTTCGATCTGGAATGTGCAGTATAAAATAACGAGCAATAGCTCGGGCTCTAGCTTACTTTTTTTTTTTTTTTTTTTTTTTTTTTTTTTTTGTTTTTTTTTTTTTTTTTTTTTTTTTTTTTTTTTAAGTAGGCCTCAACCCACCGATACTTACTTTTTTATACTTACTTGTTGCAGGGGAGGCTTTTAGATGGTCTTTCTTTTTCTGAAAAATAAAAGGTAAAGATTAACAGAACGCCTGGCCTCGACGAAACATTTCCCGCCACATGGGAGGGTTCGGAGAAATGCACCCTGATGCACACTCATTGAACCCTCTAGTGGCGAGTATTCCGTCTTGGCCAGGCAGGTAAGAAATGGAAGAAAAAGAGTCAGATTGACGAAGAAAAGAGTTAGAAAGAAAATGATGGAGAGGAAAGGGCTATAAAAGAGAGAAGAAGATAACAAAAATAAATAAGAGTATAAATTAAATAATAATAAAGGTTGCCAGGTAGATAGGTGTATGTGGCGTTTTATTAACTATTTGTTTGCCTAATGTTAATGGTAACTATATTACACCTAGTTATATTCAACTGGTGATCTTATTATCAAAGTAATAGAGTCACTAGGTAGCAATCGAGATGAGGACAGGTTGTTATGACACCCAATACTATTATTTAGATAATATAATAATTGGCACGCGAGACTTATGTATGGGAATCGTAACCAGAAAGAATCTCTTTCCAATTAGGAACGAGATCATAGATGGTCACGTCCCCATACTTTAACTCACGTGCCAGAAGATGTTCGTTAAAATCAGTAATAACTGATTTTATTATATTATTCGCGTCGCCCTCCTTCGCATAGCGGTCTTCCTTATCCAGAATCTTTTTTGTTTTAATCACAAAAACCTTGAAAATTTGAAAAATTTTCAAGACCGCGAGAGTATGGTTATCACTGTAAGTGTTGTAGAATATATCATCCATACAAACACTTACAGGACTCGAACAGATTTTATTTAAGATTCTGGATAATTCGGATGCCATGCTTAGGCAGGGCTTGCATTCTAAAAAGAGATGTTGAGTGTTATCCACTCCATGGCGACAAAACTTACAAGTAAGTTTAAGCAGCCGGTTATTTAATTTATGGTATTTAAAACCGGTTCCCGCCCGACGTTGTCCAAATAAGAACCCGTTTCGGACGGTCCTGAAAGAAATTTCCCTTTCGGGGTTACTAAAATGAATCCTGAGGGAGCGGTCCAAAAGGTGGACACGCTCCCAGTTAATATTAGATGGAGGAGTTTCTTCTCTTTCACTCATGAGGGTCCTATATATGGAAGCTAGACCGGCAGAATCCCAATCATGGCCTTTAGCCCCCAAAACACGAAATGTGTTGAAGGCTTTCAGCCATGATTCCGGAACGGTGATGGAATGGGGTATCGAGTTGCTAAACAAACCAGGATTAACCTGGATTATTTTACTGCCAAGGCTGAACTGGGCCTCTCTATGCCACAATTGTGTGGGATTAACAAGAGAGGCCAGTTGTTGGAAACGTTCAGCCTGGCAAGCAACTATCTTGGTGTTAAGACAGGGAACACCCATTCCACCTATAGATTTACCGTTCCGGAGGATCCGCCGGCCCAATACTTCCATAGGCTCAGAGATCCAGAGGTAAGAGAAGATCTTGCGATCAATATATTTTATGACAGGAGGTGGTATGGGGACCGACCTCGCGCTAAAAATAACCTGCGACAAGATCAAGGAATTGATAACCAAGATCTTGCCGTACCAGGATAGGGATCTAGACCGATTAAAATTAATTATTTGTTCGATCTTGGAGACCTTCTCGCTCCAAGTTATATTAATTTGGTTTTCACCGAAGTAGATTCCAAGGATTTTAATATGGTCCTTTATGTACCTATGATAGGGGAAAAAAGATAGAATCTCCTTCGCCCTATCATTAGTACAGAGGATGGAGGTTTTTTCTCTGTTGATCCGCTGCCCTGTGGCTAGACGAAATAGCTCCAAGTTATTGAAAATAGCATCAATCGAGTATGCGTCCGACACAACAAAAGTTGCGTCGTCCGCATACTGATCCAATTTGTGGGTGAAATTACCAATACGAATACCTTTTATTAATTTATTATTGATTACACATCGGCTGAGGGGCTCCACATTGATGGTGTAGAGTAACATACTAAGAGGACACCCTTGACGGATGCCTCTCAGTATGTTAATTTTTTGGGTGAAGGCCCCATTTACCTCAATGATGCTGGTAATGCCGGTGTAAATGGATTTTATCAATCTCAAGGCGCTTGGACATAGGTTAATGCTTTCGAGAAGTCTCAAAAGATAATTATGATTAACCATGTCAAACGCCTTGAGATTATCAATGGAAACAATGAAATACGGACTATTAGTGTATTTGGCATAATTGAGTGCACTTGTGATATTATAATGCACATCAAAGATAGACCGACCCAGAATGGTACTTTTCTGGGTCGGACTAATTATGCTAGAGAAGGAATTTAAAAGGCGCCCAGAAAGAAGTTTTGTGATGATTTTATAATCGACGTTTAGATTTGAAATCGGACGCCAATTTTTCAAATCTAAAGCGTCGGATTTCTTATAAATTAATTTAACTCTTGCTACTTTTGATGATGCTGGCAGTATGCCAGAAAATAAAACGTTATTAATTATAATTATGAGTTCTTTTTTGATTAGGGTCCAGAACGCTAAGTAAAATTCCTTAGACAAGCCGTCGAGACCCGGCGACTTGCCATTGTCCATATTTTTTATTATAGAAAAGACTTCTTCCTCAGTAGTTCCATTTTCAATTTGGCCGTTATCATCACTCGATAACTGAGTGGTTTCCATGACCTTTATAAGTTCATCCTGAGTTGCCACATCAATATCTGATGTGGTTCCCCAGAGATCCTTATAAAAGTCATGGACTATACTAATTATTTCCTCCGGTTTTTCTTTAGTTTGTCCGAATTTATCCTTGAGTTGTGTAATTATGGTGTCCTGATCTCTTTTTTTAAGTTTCTGATAGAAGATTTTGGTGGGCTCTTCACCCTCTTCCATCCCTTGAATACGTGCTTTTAATTTGATAAATTCTAATTTTTTTGTCTCGTGAAGAAGAAGTTCCTTTCTTAAATTTAATATTTCCGCATGATGTTGTCCATCTCTGATTAAAAAGTCCAGATGGTCCTTTTTCTTTCTATGTAAATCTGCTTTATAGATGGAAAAAGCAATGCTACTCTTTTTAATACTATTTTTAGTGAAATCCCACCAATCTTGAATATATGAAAATTCTTCCATGCGGTGAACAAGATTTTTATAACTATTAATTATTATTTCCCGATATTCTGGATCACTATATAAAGAGGTGTTATTTCTCCAGGCACCCTTGCCCCATCTAATCTTCGTTGAAGATTTCGGTCTAGCCTTTCCATCCACCTTTTTCAAGGTGGATTTCAAGACTAGGGCTGGAGCAAGGGTGTGATCTGAAGCTGTATTTATTATATGATAGATATCTTTCACACAGGCCGCGTAGTGATCGGAGATATAAATTCGATCAATCCTACGCGCCTGTGTATCTACTTTGCAGGTATATACCTGACCAGCCGGATGTTTTTGGCGGAAGATATCAATCATACCAAGAGATTTTAAAGAGGATCCAAGTATTTTTTCCGCCTTGGTGAGCCCGAAGTTCTGTTTAATTAGAACATCACGCTCATCCAAGACGGCATTAAAATCCCCTAAAATTATAAGTGGGTCCAGGGGGTCTAGGGTCTGAAACACACCGCACATCCTCACCATGAAGTCAGTCTGGGTACAGCCCCGAACCGAAGGGACATAAGCATTCATTAAGCATGTAATGCTACTATTGAAAAAAAAGTCCAGACGGCCGAGCCTGTATGGAATTAAAACCTTGTACGATAGAATGGTACAGGGGATGTTATTTTTAACTAGAATTCCAGTCCCAGCTCTGAAATATTTCATCGAGGTGACTTCATGGTGGATGGTATTGAGGTGTGCGGTGTATCCCAGGTCGGCTGCCCAGGAATCAATCTCGTCTTTTTTGCAACGGTGTACTTGTTGCAAGGAAATTATTCCAGGTTGGTGTCTCCGTATCCAGAGGCCCAACCTGTGTCTATTTGAGTTCAGTCCGTTAACATTGAGTGAAACTAAACTCAAAGTATCCATTAAAAGAGATTTGGGTAATAATTATATATTATACCACTCAATAAATTACGCACAGTTGGTATAGTACGATTAATCAAAATGGTTATTGTGGATGTTAATCCACCAGCATAGAAAAAACAGAAAAGAGGGATTATGAAAACTTGGAGCTATGGTTTATTATTCACCGGCCGATGGTTCTGAAAGACCCCGGGATTTACGGGGGGGGAGAGCTGATGACGCGTCCGAAGACGAGCTCTCGCGTCCCCTCTTCTCGTCCCTGAGAATTGAAGGCTTTTCAATTTTGGAGTAGTCCCAGTCCGGACCCGGCTCCTTGGATTTACGATGGATGCGTATCTTCTCGCGAAAAGACACGTGTTCTTCTTCCGAGCACTCTGTAAGTTTGGCTATATTAAGTAAGTCAGCTTCCAGAGAGCTCTCATCATCGTCGCTGTTTTCTTCCAGGTTTGCCGAGTCCTTTCCAGGACCACTACCATTATTTAAAACCCTATTAATTTTATCTCCCATATTTTCCGACTCTAGAGAGTCGGTAATATCGTGTATCTCGGTCGGGACAGGATGGACATCAACTGTAACCCGACTGAGAAAATTACCAGTCTTACTAGAAGAGTTCTCCTTATTATAATTATTATTTTCCTTTTCTTTCCGTACAGGCGTTGCTGGAGCACTTGATGAGATCTTGGCGAAGGTGTATTTCGCCTTCCCCATCAAGGTTTTAGAAACAGATTGTACGAGAGATTTAATTTGCGGTGGTGCTGCTTCACTAGACCTCCTGCCAGATGGAATGGAGGGGAAGTCGGTGCAGTCCCTCTGCACATGCCCGGCTTTTTTGCACAGGCGGCAAGAGGGGGGGTTAATGCACTCTCGGGCCAAATGCCCGGTAGAGAAGCAGTTTAAACATGATTTTACATAGAGTTCCGCGGGGAGGTACGTCTTACAGCGCATACCGGCTATGTTGATAAAGTCAGGAAAATTATTCCTGTTGAAATCATCAACAATGGCTTGAATGTAGCCATTATATACCTTTGTATTTTTAAGGTATATTCGGTATACGCGGCGTACCTTCCCGAACTTCAGCGAGTCGAGCATGGTGGTAATTTGCTCGATCGTCGCCTCCGTCGGGATACTCCGCACACTAATGCGCGTGCCCAAACCACGCGGCAAAGAAAAATTAATACGGCCAGATGGGGTATCAAGCTCGTTTCCTATCGTAGATAGGAACTTGTCACGATTTCCCCCATCTGCCGCCTGGAAGGTGATATTCCAAGTTCCCGATCTAATTGGGAACACTCCTTCAACAAGTGACCTGAAGGGTCGAAGCTGCTCAACCGACGAAAAAAGTTGGTAGAAAGCGGCGACAGTGGGGATGTCCTGCGATGTTGTGGCGTCAATTGACTCCCCACGTTGAACTTCGATCCCCTTCACGTTCGCGACCTTCGGAATCGACGCTGCGACACTTGAGAATAGTGGTTTGGCTGCCGAAGAAGAAGAGGTCTGCGGGTCAGATGGTCCAGTTGCCGGTCTGCCAGAGACACTCTGACTGCCGAGAGGCAGGTGTGTCCTGGCAGACATCAAGAACTTTACGGAGAAACTATAGAAGAAATGTAGAACCCCAGATGTTATTCAACTAAGAGTTGTTCAGGAAACCTACTACAAATAAACTAACTGAAGGATAATAAAAACGAGCTAGATATTATGGTAGTAGTAGAAAGTAGGGCTATTAACTAACAGAAGTTTATAAACTAACAGAGCAACAAACAAAAGCGGTAACGGTTTAATATATAAAAACCGTTACGGAAACGCCGGGGTGGCCTCTAAGAAATTCCCGAAGGGGGAGAGGCCACTCCCAATACACCTAGTTCGGAGCGGGCTGGCAAAAGCCGCGGAATGGCAGAAAAAACTACCAGACGCTCCGTGCTGTTGATCAAGGGCTCTAGCTTACCTTAATCAAAACAGCAATAATGATTTCCAATATTTTGAAGCCCATTCGGTTGCACGATCTATGCCAAAGCGTACGAATGAATACTAAAACGAGAAGCAGAAGTCGGCGACAACAAACGAGGCCCGCCCGCGGTGTGTCTCGCGCAAAGCCAAAAGATAAGAGAGGGTTAGGACGAACGAATTGAAATATTCTACGAATTGGAGTATGGAAAATGCAATAAAAAATACCGAACCGCAGCTCGGGCGCTAGCTTACCTTAATCAAATAGCGAATAATGATAGCCATTGCTTTGAGACTCATTCGGCTGCACAGTCTATGCTCACAAGATTTGAAGTTCTTGGACGAGCAGTCTGGACATACACAGCAGAAACCTGACTCGCCGCGATGTCGGCAACCATCAAACGAAGTGCACCTGCGCGGGTTAACTCGTTGGTCCCACGGAAAGGTTTTTTGACAGGTCAAGTCACGAAAGGGTTAACGTGGACAAAGTGAACGCGTTTTCTTCCAACCGAAGAGTGCGATATTAAATAACGAGCCGCGGCTCCAGAACTTACCTTAATTATACAGCGAATAATGATAGTCACTGGTTTGTAGCCCATTCGGTTGCACAATCTATTCCAACAAGACATGTATGTATGTAAGACAACAATCTAAGGGAGCAGAAGTCAGTCGGCGACAACAAAGGATGTATCACGTCGCGTTGTTATCTCGTTCACTTCGCGAGAAGTCTCGTACTAGCGAGAATAAGAAGTCACGAAGGAGTTAGCGCGAACCACTTCGATCTGGAATGTGCAGTATAAAATAACGAGCAATAGCTCGGGCTCTAGCTTTTTTTTTTTTTTTTTTTTTTATTTTTTTTTTTTTTTAAAACGGATCAGGATGACATTACTGGAATCCAGCCCAATGCCTTCATGCCCAGTAATGCCAACGGAAGTATTAGACTCATTATCCCTTGATAAAGGGATCGTCTTTACCAAACTAGTATGGTAAGCTTCCTAACATCATATCCGCAATTCGAGATGGTATTGCTTATGTTTTATAAAAACCAAAACCAGTAATTTTCGGACGTATCGGTCATCCGTAGTAGTAGTACATGGATAGTCGTCAAAACCATTTATATACTATCCCGCGATTGGTGTAGGTCAGGCCTGGTTGGCTAATACGACTGATGTTGGCTACCATTTGTGGTGACTGATTAGAAAGTTCCAGATTGTGCGTCTTACTTCTCAGCCAATTAAGGTCGTGCATCCTGTATGATCCCATCCAATGCATTCTCCCACTCGTTCGACAAATTGTAGAGGTCTGTTGATCCATATCGATCCTTGATTATGTACATCCAGGTTTTGAATTTACGGAAGACGGTTTCGAGAAGTATAGATGAATCTTCTGGATTTATGTATCGGTTATCCCTGTCCAGATTATGTTTGAGTGAGATGATTTCCAACTTGAATATGTTGTACATTTTTAGGATTGCCAAACTATTTACCCCTGTGTATGAGTTTTCAAAAATTGATTGTAGGGATATATCCAGCTGCATGCCACAGACCCTTTCCATTGTTAATCTGAGTTCTTCATGTAGATTCTGGTACTCCGGACATTCGAGAAAAATGTGACTTGTCTTATCCTGGTTATTTGCACAGAGTTTGCAATTGAGTTTCATTGGACGCTTGTTTACATCTCGACGAATCATTCCATACCGCCATTTCCTATGGCCAAACAAAAATCCATCCATGACAATTAGATATGATGTTTGACGCTCGATGTTAGTAAAATGATGTTTCAAATTTCGGTCCAAGAGATGTATCGCATACCAGTCCCGTGTTAGGTCTGATTTTGGTTGATCGTATGTCTTTAATTTTAGCCTGTTATATATTATCTTTAAGGATGTTGTGGTCCATTCGTCCGGAGTGAAATCTAATACATGAATAATATTAAGTAGATGTCGCCAGTGGAGATTAACTTTGATTGAGTGAGGCCTAGAGTTGGAATACAGTGATTTGTTGAGTGACATTATTCTTGATCCTAATGAAAACAGGGCTTCATGGTGCCAGAATTCGGTCGGGGATGATATGGCACATAGCTGGCTGATCTTGTATACCAAGCATGCTTGTGCCTTCAGTTTGACGTCAAGCATATTGATGCCTCCATTTGAAATGTGGTGTAGCAATTTTTTTCTGGACACCACCTCAATAGTTTCCGGAAACCAGAGGTACCTAAAAAGGTCGGATTGTAGCTGATGGATGAATGACAAAGGAATGATGTGAACTCTAGCACTGTAATTAATCAACGAGAGTGCCAGGGAGTTCAGAACAGTCATTCTACCCCTCCAGGACAGCATTCTTGGTTTAGTGCAGTTAAGGATTTGCCTGACATCTGCACACTTTTCCGTCCATGTAGTTTCAATAGATCCTCGACCGAAGTAAACTCCCAGAATTTTTATTCTATTTTTCCCAAATCTTTTGTATTGCGTTAGGTTTAATGAAGTTTCAGCTGGGTATGTAATGCACAAAATCTCAGTTTTATCCGGGTTCACCCTCTGTCCTGTTGCTTCTGAGTATCTCCCTAATTCATTGAAAATGTGTTCCAGTGAAAAAGGGGAGCATGTTATAAAAGTGGCGTCGTCAGCATATTGTTCTAATTTTTCTTCCTTCCTCCCCAGCATAACTCCCTTGATACGTTTATTTGCGAGAACAAGCCTGGCCAGCGGTTCCGCATTCAACGTATAAAGGAGCATGCTGAGGGGGCATCCTTGTCGTATCCCACGCAGGATCCGGATTTCCTCGGTGAATGCACCATTAACATCAACGATGCTTACGATATTGGAGTATAGGCCTTTTATCAGATTGGTTGTTTTTTCGGTCACTCCCACCGTTTCCAGTAGATTGAAAAGAAACTGGTGGTCAACCGTATCGAATGCCTTGAGTTGGTCGACTGTCATGATGCATGACGGAATATTTTTTTCGTGAGAGTAACGAATTACGCTATCCAGGTTGTTATGAATATCCTGTATTGATCTTCCGGGTAAAGTCGATTTTTGAGTACTTGAGATTACCCCGTCCAAAGCGATTTTAAGGCGGTTGGACAGAATTTTTGTCATGATTTTGTAATCGACGTTAAGGTTCGCAATTGGACGCCAGTTTTTTAGCATCGTCCTTTCCCCTTTTTTATGACACAGAATAATCCTTGCGTAGCGCCAACTGTTCGGTATTTGTCCGGATATCAAGATATTATTCATCAATTGGGTGAACTGTAATTTTATTAAAGGCCAAAAAGTGATGTAAAACTCTTTTGCTAGACCGTCAAAACCAGGTGATTTATAATTGTCCATTTGTTTGATAGTATTATAAATTTCCTCTTCAGTTATAGGTAGGTCCAGATTTTCGGAAACTTCATGTATGATTTTAGGTTCACTCATTAGGTCAACTAGGTGTCGCTGTTGTATTTCATCTGTGTTTGATTTAATTCCCCAGAGGTCGCTATAAAATTCATGAGTTGTTTTTAAGATGGTTTCTTTGTCTGTTGTAGTTTCCCCATTGGGGAGGACAAGCTTTCGTAGAGTGCATTTGTTTTTTCTGTATCTGATTTTATCATAGAAGAAGCGGGATGGTTTTTCTTCCTCCTCAGTGGCTTCGATATGAGCTATTGTTTTGGTAAAAGCAACTTTTTGTTTCTGTATGGCCTGTAATTTTGATTTTAATTCATAAATTTTATTGGTGTCCGAATCATTTCCGTTTATAATCAGCTCCGCTAATTCTTGTTCAATTTGAAGTTTTTGGTCCCTTTTATATTTTGCTTTATATATCGAGAAGTTGATTGTCTCACTTTTAATTTGGTGTTTAAAGTAGTCCCACCACTGTTGGACTGTAACGAAGTGGCCCATGAAATCAAGGCACTCTTCAAACTTATGGGTTATGATTTCAATATAAATATCGTCGGCGTAATGCGACACGTTGTTCCGCCATGCACCTTTTCCCCACCGAGGTTGTGTGTACTCCCCAATTTCAAGGAATGAGAATAGCATGTGGTCCGAAACGAGATTTGGATAATATTGAAATTTTTTGACTATTGGATCCAAGTTTCTTGAGTGATGGATTCGATCAATACGTCGAGATTGTTTATGGATTTTCATTGTAAACACTTTTTTATCCGGGTATCTATATCTAAATGGGTCGATAATATCATGTTCCGTAAGGAAGGCGTCAAAAATTTTTTCGGCTTTGGAGAGAGTAAATTCCTTTACAAAATAAGCATCCTTTTTGTCCAATATAGAGTTAAAATCACCGCACATCACAAGATGCTGCATACATTGCAACTTTTCAGTCAATTTTTCCGATAAATCTCGAAAAAAGGTGGTTTGAGCACCTTGTCTTCCTGATGGGACATAAACGTTCACGATGTTCAAAGGTGTTTCGTCGAGTTTTATACGTAGCAGATCAACCCTGTTTTCAGTTATGATTTCATAGTTGATAACAGTATTTTCAGTTTTTTCGTGAACTAGGATACCAGTACCCGATTTAAAGAATTTGATGTCCGACCTGTTATGAGATAGCGTATTGTGATATAATTTGTAATGAAGATTTTTGGACCATGACTCTATTGGAACTATATTAATTTTGTGCATTTCCTGTATGAGTAAGATATCCGGTTTGTAGTTTTTGATAAGAGTTTCTATTTCTGCCCTGTGTATACTAAATCCGTTTACGTTGATGGAGCACAACCGCATCTAGTAAGTTTATTTCTTTTCGGTGTTGACTGCTTTTTTAACCGGTTTGGTTTTTTTCCTTTCGCTGGAGTCGGGTTTTTCGGGACTGGTATTCATTCTTTTTTGTGATGGTGAATCCGGTCTCCCTCTCAGGTCGCTGTGACTCCTTGGTCGGTTTAGAGCAGCTACTGGGTTCGACGATTTTAACAGAGTCACATTCTTGTTGGCAATAGCCTTCTTCCGAGAAGTTTGCTGTGACCTTGGGGCAAATAAGTATGCCATTGGACCTCCGTCTTCAATTTCTCTGGCTTCGAAAACATTATCTGTGTTAGGCTGGGAAGGCGGCGTACATAAGAACGTCCTATCCTCTCCCCATTGTGTTGGAGGCACGTTTTGGGCAAGCTGAATTTCTGGTTCTTGCGAGTCCAAAGTGATTCCTTGGCTGTTATTTCTGGGCAAAGCTTCAATTATCGGTGATATTATTTCTGTAATTTCAAATGGAACAGGTTTCCTGGGTTCAGATTTATCTTTATTTACTTCGGCGTCTTCGTTGTGTATTTGTACCTCTGTGACAATATTTTTATGTTGGGTTGTTGGCGCTTTAACAGAACTGAAACCTCTCGGTTTGAAGGAGGTAGCTGTGTCCAGCCCTATCGAGACGTCATCATCAATTTTGTGGTAAATTGTTTGATTAAATACCGCTGGAACTACAGACATAGATGTCAAAGCTTCTGTTCCAATTGGTTTTGACCTTCGATTCGTTCTTATCTCCTCTTCTATTGGTTGATTTGGTTTCCCACTGGTGCAATGTCTCTGTAGGTGACCTGGTTGTTTGCAGGCACGACATCGAACCTCGTTCACACAAGACGCCGTTGTGTGCCCACTTTCAAAACAGTTGTTACAGCGTGGTACATAAAGTTCTTTTGGCAGGAACGTCCTGCACCTCATGCCATCGATGGTAACGAATGGAGGTAGTTTATCGATCTTAAAATTCTTGATGATGAAAGCCGTGTGCCCATTGTGGACATCAGTACCTTTGTGCCAAAGTCGCACAGCCTTGGTTATTTCTCCACATCCGGTGCGTTTCATAGCTGCAATCGCTGCTTCCCGGGATGTTTCGTACGCGATTCCGCGGACGGAAATCCTGACTGGCGGTGGAGAAGGCAAGAAGAGGGTGATGGTGACGTCTCCATAGACCAAACGGCCGTCAGTTTTGTCCAGGAGGGTCTCTCGACGATTGTCCGCCCCGTCAACCAGGGGCTTGAAAGATAAAATCCATTTGTTTTGCGACGACTCCCACAAGCATCCTATATCTTTGGCGTATATTGCCGTTTGTGGTGACTTCCGAAATATTTCGTAGATTTGAGGGAACGTCAGCTCTTTGGAGGTTTCTACAAGTAGTGTCCTTTCCCTCGATGTTGGTTCGGGCGCCTGTCCTTTGGATAGAGCTGCAGCGTAAGCCATCTTCAGGTCCGATAAATCCCAATGTATATGTCCAAGTGTTAGTAATCCAATGAGTCCGAGTTAATAGTCCAAGTAAATCAGATTCCAATCTTCAAGTTACTTAGGCTTTCGGCAGATAAACTGAATTATTACGTCCTTAAAGCAGTTATACTTCTTCGGCCGAGGGCCTGGTGCTCGGGTCCGAAAACCGTTGCACTCTCCCTTGTCGAGAGGCCCCTTAAAAAACGCGCAGAGAGGGGCCTCTCACGGAAAGCGAGCAGAGCGGGGCTTTTAACCCTAAACAAACTCTGTTTTGGTGAATCAAGGGGCGCCAGGACAAACCCTTGATAAAGCCAAGGCGGTTACACACGATGGAGCCGAATGTTAAATAACCACTGATACGTAAAGAGCTACTATTTGGAGGTACCCACTTCCGAGCTGCTCAACAAACGAGGCCCGCCCGCGGTGTGTCTCGCGCAAAGCCAAAAGATAAGAGAGGGTTAGGACGAACGAATTGAAATATTCTACGAATTGGAGTATGGAAAATGCAATAAAAAATACCGAACCGCAGCTCGGGCGCTAGCTTACTTTTTTTTTTTTTTTTTTTTTTTTTTTTTTTTTTTTTTTTTTTTTTTTTTTTTTTTTCTTACGGATCAGAACGACAAAGTCTGGAATCCAGCCCAATTGCCTTCATACCCAGACTATGCCGACGGAAGTTATATGGATCCCTTCTCTTTGCCATAGAGATCACCATTTTATATACCACATGAAGAGGTAGTCTTCCATTCATCACATCCGCTATAAGTGGGATGGTATTATCAAGTTGAGTTTTATGCCATCAACTGGGCAGTTTGTTATACGCTAGATGTTTAAAGGCCGAATTAAATGTCCAGGTTACAGAATTTTGATTTGTGGGGTCCGAATTAACTTACAACTATTTTTTCTTTTTGCCAACAAGTCTAAATTCCAAAGTGGTCGAAAATGACGAGTCTGATGACGTTTCTTCACGGCTTCTTTTATTAGCATAATCCGAATTGTCGAGATTTGGTTCAGGTAAGTCCACGGATTTGGATTTTGATTGGTTGTATTCTAGATTAGCCGGTGCGGAAGATATTTCATCAGGTGTAGTAGAAAAAACGGAAGATGTTGTTAAGTCCGGTGGCTGGATGTTGTGCACCATCACTCTTACATAAGGGTTGCCTTTCGATGGAGGATGAAAAGGGGTGTTTCCAATCGTCGATGATTGTTTTAGTCTTGACGATTGCCTTGTTTGTTTGAGTTGCGGCTGACTCGGCGGTGTTAACAGAGGGCTTATAACGCTTCCCACATCCTCGCACTCCGACCAATTACTAACTTCTTTTAAGTCGGTTGAATCGGTGGAGGAAGAAAATTCGATTACATCCGAGGTTGGATCAATCCTGTTGTCATGCGGAGTATGTCCAAGAATGGTCGATTCAGGTTGTAAATCCATTTGATCGACTGGTATATCCGGTTTTGTAGTTTGTAGTGTAGGTTGTACGGCATTTTGGTTGACTTGTAATTCCGAAACTTGTCCAGGTTGTGTAGCATTTTGTAAATCCGAATTTAGTCCAGGTTGTGAAGCGCTTTGTAAATCCGAAATTAGTCCAGGTTGTGAGGCATTTTGTAAATCCGATCCTGTTGCAGGTTGTGAAGCATTTTGATTACTTGGTTGTTCCAAATGAGGTGGGTTTTCTGATAGCTGTTTTCGACGTCGTGGAAGGGTCCATGTAGATCCGGAAATTGATGGAAATTCTTTCCTTCTGGATGGACACTCTTTTAAAAGATGGCCCAGTTGTTTGCAGTAGCGACAGACTGGTTCGCTTTCGCATTCGGTGAAGTTGTGACCGGATTGCAAACACCTACCACAGGTTGGCACGTATAATTCCCTGGGCAGGTAAGTTTTGCAGCTTTTCCCGTCGATGACCAAGTAATCTGGTAACCTGTCCTTTTTAAAATTTTCAATAAAAAAGGAAGTGTATCCGTTATAAATGGACGTACCTCTGTACCAGTTTCTGGTGGCATTCCGGACTTTTCCGCACTGCAGTCGTTCGATTGTCGACACGGCCTTGCTGTAAGAAGTTTCACCCGGTATCCCTCGAATGGAAATTCGGACTGGTGCTTCGGTTGGCAGCGATACCGTAATAGCACCGTCTGAAACTCTTATTTCACCCTTTGTGTCGTGCAAGAATTGCTCGCGACAGCTAGAGTTGGGGTCGTCGGTGGCGGCAAAAGTACATATCCACTGACCTTTTCTTCCCTCGAACAGTCCCGTGATGTTGTCGACGTAGTTTCGGGACGCTGAGTCGGTCTTGAGGATGTCGAACAGTCGAGGGAAGTCCAGGTCTTTGGTGGTTGTCAGGAACAGAGTGCGAGGTCGTGTAGTCGGTGCAGTCGTTTCTTCGCTTGTAGGTGTAGGCGTTGTTGAGGCGGCTTCGGCGTAGTTCATCTTCTTCTTCCTTTTCTTCTTGCTTCGTTGCTGTCGAGGGCCTAACCCGGTGAGGGGTTGCCTTAATCAAAACAGCAATAATGATTTCCAATATTTTGAAGCCCATTCGGTTGCACGATCTATGCCAAAGCGTACGAATGAATACTAAAACGAGAAGCAGAAGTCGGCGACAACAAACGAGGCCCGCCCGCGGTGTGTCTCGCGCAAAGCCAAAAGATAAGAGAGGGTTAGGACGAACGAATTGAAATATTCTACGAATTGGAGTATGGAAAATGCAATAAAAAATACCGAACCGCAGCTCGGGCGCTAGCTTACCTTAATCAAATAGCGAATAATGATAGCCATTGCTTTGAGACTTATTCGGCTGCACAGTCTATGCTCACAAGATTTGAAGTTCTTGGACGAGCAGTCTGGACATACACAGCGAGTAACGCAGAAACCTGACTCGCCGCGATGTCGGCAACCATCAAACGAAGTGCACCTGCGCGGGTTAACTCGTTGGTCCCACGGAAAGGTTTTTTGACAGGTCAAGTCACGAAAGGGTTAACGTGGACAAAATGAACGCGTTTTCTTCCAACCGAAGAGTGCGATATTAAATAACGAGCCGCGGCTCCAGAACTTACCTTAATTATACAGCGAATAATGATAGTCACTGGTTTGTAGCCCATTCGGTTGCACAATCTATTCCAACAAGACATGTATGTATGTAAGACAACAATCTAAGGGAGCAGAAGTCAGTCGGCGACAACAAAGGATGTATCACGTCGCGTTGTTATCTCGTTCACTTCGCGAGAAGTCTCGTACTAGCGAGAATAAGAAGTCACGAAGGAGTTAGCGCGAACCACTTCGATCTGGAATGTGCAGTATAAAATAACGAGCAATAGCTCGGGCTCTAGCTTACTTTTTTTTTTTTTTTTTTTTTTTTTTTTTTTTTTTTTAAGTAGGCCTCAACCCACCGATACTTACTTTTTTATACTTACTTGTTGCAGGGGAGGCTTTTAGATGGTCTTTCTTTTTCTGAAAAATAAAAGGTAAAGATTAACAGAACGCCTGGCCTCGACGAAACATTTCCCGCCACATGGGAGGGTTCGGAGAAATGCACCCTGATGCACACTCATTGAACCCTCTAGTGGCGAGTATTCCGTCTTGGCCAGGCAGGTAAGAAATGGAAGAAAAAGAGTCAGATTGACGAAGAAAAGAGTTAGAAAGAAAATGATGGAGCAGAAAGGGCTATAAAAGAGAGAAGAAGATAACAAAAATAAATAAGAGTATAAATTAAATAATAATAAAGGTTGCCAGGTAGATAGGTGTATGTGGCGTTTTATTAACTATTTGTTTGCCTAATGTTAATGGTAACTATATTACACCTAGTTATTTTCAACTGGTGATCTTATTATCAAAGTAATAGAGTTACTAGGTAGCAATCGAGATGAGGACAGGTTGTTATGACACCCAATACTATTATTTAGATAATATAATAATTGGCACGCGAGACTTATGTATGGGAATCGTAACCAGAAAGAATCTCTTTCCAATTAGGAACGAGATCATAGATGGTCACGTCCCCATACTTTAACTCACGTGCCAGAAGATGTTCGTTAAAATCAGTAATAACTGATTTTATTATATTATTCGCGTCGCCCTCCTTCGCATAGCGGTCTTCCTTATCCAGAATCTTTTTTGTTTTAATCACAAAAACCTTGAAAATTTGAAAAATTTTCAAGACCGCGAGAGTATGGTTATCACTGTAAGTGTTGTAGAATATATCATCCATACAAACACTTACAGGACTCGAACAGATTTTATTTAAGATTCTGGATAATTCGGATGCCATGCTTAGGCAGGGCTTGCATTCTAAAAAGAGATGTTGAGTGTTATCCACTCCATGGCGACAAAACTTACAAGTAAGTTTAAGCAGCCGGTTATTTAATTTATGGTATTTAAAACCGGTTCCCGCCCGACGTTGTCCAAATAAGAACCCGTTTCGGACGGTCCTGAAAGAAATTTCCCTTTCGGGGTTACTAAAATGAATCCTGAGGGAGCGGTCCAAAAGGTGGACACGCTCCCAGTTAATATTAGATGGAGGAGTTTCTTCTCTTTCACTCATGAGGGTCCTATATATGGAAGCTAGACCGGCAGAATCCCAATCATGGCCTTTAGCCCCCAAAACACGAAATGTGTTGAAGGCTTTCAGCCATGATTCCGGAACGGTGATGGAATGGGGTATCGAGTTGCTAAACAAACCAGGATTAACCTGGATTATTTTACTGCCAAGGCTGAACTGGGCCTCTCTATGCCACAATTGTGTGGGATTAACAAGAGAGGCCAGTTGTTGGAAACGTTCAGCCTGGCAAGCAACTATCTTGGTGTTAAGACAGGGAACACCCATTCCACCTATAGATTTACCGTTCCGGAGGATCCGCCGGCCCAATACTTCCATAGGCTCAGAGATCCAGAGGTAAGAGAAGATCTTGCGATCAATATATTTTATGACAGGAGGTGGTATGGGGACCGACCTCGCGCTAAAAATAACCTGAGACAAGATCAAGGAATTGATAACCAAGATCTTGCCGTACCAGGATAGGGATCTAGACCGATTAAAATTAATTATTTGTTCGATCTTGGAGACCTTCTCGCTCCAAGTTATATTAATTTGGTTTTCACCGAAGTAGATTCCAAGGATTTTAATATGGTCCTTTATGTATCTATGATAGGGGAAAAAAGATAGAATCTCCTTCGCCCTATCATTAGTACAGAGGATGGAGGTTTTTTCTCTGTTGATCCGCTGCCCTGTGGCTAGACGAAAGAGCTCCAAGTTATTAAAAATAGCATCAATCGAGTATGCGTCCGACACAACAAAAGTTGCGTCGTCCGCATACTGATCCAATTTGTGGGTGAAATTACCAATACGAATACCTTTTATTAATTTATTATTGATTACACATCGGCTGAGGGGCTCCACATTGATGGTGTAGAGTAACATACTAAGAGGACACCCTTGACGGATGCCTCTCAGTATGTTAATTTTTTTGGTGAAGGCCCCATTTACCTCAATGATGCTGGTAATGCCGGTGTAAATGGATTTTATCAATCTCAAGGCGCTTGGACATAGGTTAATGCTTTCGAGAAGTCTCAAAAGATAATTATGATTAACCATGTCAAACGCCTTGAGATTATCAATGGAAACAATGAAATACGGACTATTAGTGTATTTGGCATAATTGAGTGCACTTGTGATATTATAATGCACATCAAAGATAGACCGACCCAGAATGGTACTTTTCTGGGTCGGACTAATTATGCCAGAGAAGGAATTTAAAAGGCGCCTAGAAAGAAGTTTTGTGATGATTTTATAATCGACGTTTAGATTTGAAATCGGACGCCAATTTTTCAAATCTAAAGCGTCGGATTTCTTATAAATTAGTTTAACTCTTGCTACTTTTGATGATGCTGGCAGTATGCCAGAAAATAAAACGTTATTAATTATAATTATGAGTTCTTTTTTGATTAGGGTCCAGAACGCTAAGTAAAATTCCTTAGACAAGCCGTCGAGACCCGGCGACTTGCCATTGTCCATATTTTTTATTATAGAAAAGACTTCTTCCTCAGTAGTTCCATTTTCAATTAGGCCGTTATCATCACTCGATAACTGAGTGGTTTCCATGACTTTTATAAGTTCATCCTGAGTTGCCACATCAATATCTGATGTGGTTCCCCAGAGATCCTTATAAAAGTCATGGACTATACTAATTATTTCCTCCGGTTTTTCTTTAATTTGTCCGAATTTATCCTTAAGTTGTGTAATTATGGTGTCCTGATCTCTTTTTTTAAGTTTCTGATAGAAGATTTTGGTGGGCTCTTCACCCTCTTCCATCCCTTGAATACGTGCTTTTAATTTGATAAATTCTAATTTTTTTGACTCGTGAAGAAGAAGTTCCTTTCTTAAATTTAATATTTCCGCATGATGTTGTCCATCTCTAATTAAAAAGTCCAGATGGTCCTTTTTCTTTCTATGTAAATCTGCTTTATAGATGGAAAAAGCAATGCTACTCTTTTTAATACTATTTTTAGTGAAATCCCACCAATCTTGAATATATGAAAATTCTTCCATGCGGTGAACAAGATTTTTATAACTATTAATTATTATTTCCCGATATTCTGGATCACTATATAAAGAGGTGTTATTTCTCCAGGCACCCTTGCCCCATCTAATCTTCGTTGAAGATTTCGGTCTAGCCTTTCCATCCACCTTTTTCAAGGTGGATTTCAAGACTAGGGCTGGAGCAAGGGTGTGATCTGAAGCTGTATTTATTATATGATAGATATCTTTCACACAGGCCGCGTAGTGATCGGAGATATAAATTCGATCAATCCTACGCGCCTGTGTATCTACTTTGCAGGTATATACCTGACCAGCCGGATGTTTTTGGCGGAAGATATCAATCATACCAAGAGATTTTAAAGAGGATCCAAGTATTTTTTCCGCCTTGGTGAGCCCGAAGTTCTGTTTAATTAGAACATCACGCTCATCCAAGACGGCATTAAAATCCCCTAAAATTATAAGTGGGTCCAGGGGGTCTAGGGTCTGAAACACACCGCACATCCTCACCATGAAGTCAGTCTGAGTACAGCCCCGAACCGAAGGAACATAAGCATTCATTAAGCATGTAATGCTACTATTGAAAAAAAAGTCCAGACGGCCGAGCCTGTATGGAATTAAAACCTTGTACGATAGAATGGTACAGGGGATGTTATTTTTAACTAGAATTCCAGTCCCAGCTCTGAAATATTTCATCGAGGTGACTTCATGGTGGATGGTATTGAGGTGTGCGGTGTATCCCAGGTCGGCTGCCCAGGAATCAATCTCGTCTTTTTTGCAACGGTGTACTTGTTGCAAGGAAATTATTCCAGGTTGGTGTCTCCGTATCCAGAGGCCTAACCTGTGTCTATTTGAGTTCAGTCCGTTAACATTGAGTGAAACTAAACTCAAAGTATCCATTAAAAGAGATTTGGGTAATAATTATATATTATACCACTCAATAAATTACGCACAGTTGGTATAGTACGATTAATCAAAATGGTTATTGTGGATGTTAATCCACCAGCATAGAAAAAACAGAAAAGAGGGATTATGAAAACTTGGAGCTATGGTTTATTATTCACCGGCCGATGGTTCTGAAAGACCCCGGGATTTACGGGGGGGGAGAGCTGATGACGCGTCCGAAGACGAGCTCTCGCGTCCCCTCTTCTCGTCCCTGAGAATCGAAGGCTTTTCAATTTTGGAGTAGACCCAGTCCGGACCCGGCTCCTTGGATTTACGATGGATGCGTATCTTCTCGCGAAAAGACACGTGTTCTTCTTCCGAGCACTCTGTTAGTTTGGCTATATTAAGTAAGTCAGCTTCCAGAGAGCTCTCATCATCGTCGCTGTTTTCTTCCAGGTTAGCCGAGTCCTTTCCAGGACCACTACCATTATTTAAAACCCTATTAATTTTATCTCCCATATTTTCCGACTCTAGAGAGTCGGTAATATCGTGTATCTCGGTCGGGACAGGATGGACATCAACTGTAACCCGACTGAGAAAATTACCAGTCTTACTAGAAGAGTTCTCCTTATTATAATTATTATTTTCCTTTTCTTTCCGTACAGGCGTTGCTGGAGCACTTGATGAGATCTTGGCGAAGGTGTATTTCGCCTTCCCCATCAAGGTTTTAGAAACAGATTGTACGGGAGATTTAATTTGCGGTGGTGCTGCTTCACTAGACTTCCTGCCAGATGGAATGGAGGGGAAGTCGGTGCAGTCCCTCTGCACATGCCCGGTTTTTTTGCACAGGCGGCAAGAGGGGGGGTTAATGCACTCTCGGGCCAAATGCCCGGTAGCGAAGCAGTTTAAACATGATTTTACATAGAGTTCCGCGGGGAGGTACGTCTTACAGCGCATACCGGCTATGTTGATAAAGTCAGGAAAATTATTCCTGTTAAAATCATCAACAATGGCTTGAATGTAGCCATTATATACCTTTGTATTTTTAAGGTATATTCGGTATACGCGGCGTACCTTCCCGAACTTCAGCGAGTCGAGCATGGTGGTAATTTGCTCGATCGTCGCCTCCGTCGGGATACTCCGCACACTAATGCGCGTGCCCAAACCACGCGGCAAAAAAAAATTAATACGGCCAGATGGGGTATCAAGCTCGTTTCCTATCGTAGATAGGAACTTGTCACGATTTCCCCCATCTGCCGCCTGGAAGGTGATATTCCAAGTTCCCGATCTAATTGGGAACACTCCTTCAACAAGTGACCTGAAGGGTCGAAGCTGCTCAACCGACGAAAAAAGTTGGTAGAAAGCGGCGACAGTGGGGATGTCCTGCGATGTTGTGGCGTCAATTGACTCCCCACGTTGAACTTCGATCCCCTTCACGTTCGCGACCTTCGGAATCGACGCTGCGACACTTGAGAATAGTGGTTTGGCTGCCGAAGAAGAAGAGGTCTGCGGGTCAGATGGTCCAGTTGCCGGTCTGCCAGAGACACTCTGACTGCCGAGAGGCAGGTGTGTCCTGGCAGACATCAAGAACTTTACGGAGAAACTATAGAAGAAATGTAGAACCCCAGATGTTATTCAACTAAGAGTTATTAAGGAAACCTACTACAAAGAAACTAACTGAAGGATAATAAAAACGAGCTAGATATTATGGTAGTAGTAGAAATTGGGGCTATTAACTAACAGAAGTTTATAAACTAACAGAGCAACAAACAAAAGCGGTAACGGTTTATTATATAAAAACCGTTACGGAAACGCCGGGGTGGCCTCTAAGAAATTCCCGAAGGGGGAGAGGCCACTCCCAATACACCTAGTTCGGAGCGGGCTGGCAAAAGCCGCGGAATGGCAGAAAAGACCACCAGACGCTCCGTGCTGTTGATCAAGGGCTCTAGCTTACCTTAATCAAAACAGCAATAATGATTTCCAATATTTTGAAGCCCATTCGGTTGCACGATCTATGCCAAAGCGTACGAATGAATACTAAAACGAGAAGCAGAAGTCGGCGACAACAAACGAGGCCCGCCCGCGGTGTGTCTCGCGCAAAGCCAAAAGATAAGAGAGGGTTAGGACGAACGAATTGAAATATTCTACGAATTGGAGTATGGAAAATGCAATAAAAAATACCGAACCGCAGCTCGGGCGCTAGCTTACCTTAATCAAATAGCGAATAATGATAGCCATTGCTTTGAGACTCATTCGGCTGCACAGTCTATGCTCACAAGATTTGAAGTTCTTGGACGAGCAGTCTGGACATACACAGCGAGTAACGCAGAAACCTGACTCGCCGCGATGTCGGCAACCATCAAACGAAGTGCACCTGCGCGGGTTAAATCGTTGGTCCCACGGAAAGGTTTTTTGACAGGTCAAGTCACGAAAGGGTTAACGTGGACAAAATGAACGCGTTTTCTTCCAACCGAAGAGTGCGATATTAAATAACGAGCCGCGGCTCCAGAACTTACCTTAATTATACAGCGAATAATGATAGTCACTGGTTTGTAGCCCATTCGGTTGCACAATCTATTCCAACAAGACATGTATGTATGTAAGACAACAATCTAAGGGAGCAGAAGTCAGTCGGCGACAACAAAGGATGTATCACGTCGCGTTGTTATCTCGTTCACTTCGCGAGAAGTCTCGTACTAGCGAGAATAAGAAGTCACGAAGGAGTTAGCGCGAACCACTTCGATCTGGAATGTGCAGTATAAAATAACGAGCAATAGCTCGGGCTCTAGCTTACTTTTTTTTTTTTTTTTTTTTTTTTTTTTATTTTTTTTTTTTTTTTTTTTTTTTTTTTTATGGTAGGCCTCAACCCACCGGTACTTACCTTTTAATACTTACTTGTTGCAGGGGAGGCTTGTAGATGGTCTTTCTTTTTCTGAAAAATATAGGAGACAGTTAACAGAACGCCTGACCGCCACAAAATATTTCCCGCCACATGTGAGGGTTCGGAGAAATGCACCCTGATGCACACTCATTGAACCCTCTAGTGGCGAGTATTTCGTTTTGGCCAGGCAAAAAGGAAATAGAAGAGAAAGAGTCAGAATGACGAAGTAAAGGGATTAGAAAGAAAATGATGGAGAGAAAGGGTTATAAAAGAAGGGTGAAGAAATTAATAATAAAAAAGAAGTGAGATCATAAATTAAATGATAATAAAGTAGCCAGTTAGGTGCGTGGCGTTATAATTCGCTTTATTAATTATCATGTTCCTGTGTTACCCCAGATTTTATTATACTAACAATATTTAGGTTGGGATAAGTATTGGAGGAGTACTACAGCATTATGTAGCAATGGAGGTAGGTTATAGATGTTGGTTCATTATACCTCAGCAGTTATCAGGCACGCGAGATGATTTATGTTTGGAAATCATATCCTGAGAGGATTTCTTTCCAATTTGGAACTAGGTTGTATATTATGATATTCTCGTATTTCATTTCGCGTGCCAGCAAATGTTGTTTTAAATCAGAAATAACTGATTTAATGATGTTACTAGAGTGATCTGCCTTCGCATAGCAATCTTCCTTATCCAAGATCTTCTTAGTTTTAATTACAATGACCTTAAAGATCTGGAAGAGTTTAAGGACCGTAAGGGAGCTGTTGCCACTATAAGTGTTATAGAAAATGTCATCCATGCAAACACTTACAGGGCTCGAGCTGATATCATTCAAGATCTTGGATAATTCAGATGCCATGCTCAGGCAGAACTTACACTCTAAAAAGATGTGCTGAGTAGTGTCTATTCCATGTCTACAAAATTTGCAGTTAAGTTTAAGTAGCCTATTATTGGTTTTATTAAATCTAAATCCTGTACCAGCCCTGCGCTTTCCAAAAAGGAAACCGTTCAGGGCGGTCCTGTAAGAGATTTCTCTCTCGTTATTACTAAAGTGGCTCCGGAGGGAGTGATCGAGAAGATGGACACGTAGCCAATCTATATTAGTTGGAGGAAGTGCTTTCCTGTCCCTCATGAGCGTTCTATAAATGGAAGCTAGGCTAGCAGAATCCCAATCAAGGCCGGAAGCCTTCAGAACACAAAATGTGTTGAAAGCTCCCAGCCAAGATTCTGGAACGAGAATGGAGTTAGGGATGGAGTTGCTAAATAATCCAGGGTTAACCTGGATTATTTTGCTGCCAAGGCTGTACTGGGCCTCCCTGTGCCACAATTGTGTGGGATTAATAAGGGAGGCCAGTTGATGGAATCGTTCAGCCTGGCAAGCAACTACTTTGGTGTTCGTACAAGGAACACCCATCCCACCGATTGATTTCTCGTTCCGGAGGATTCGCCTGCCTAAAACTTCCATTGGCTCAGAGGTCCAGAGAAAGGAAAAAATTTTCCTATCTATATATTTTATAATGTGACGCGGTACAGAGACCGACCTTGCACTAAAAAGAACTTGCGACAAGATTAGGGAATTAATCACCAAGATCTTGCCGTACCAAGATAAAGAACGGGATCTATTAAAATTGATGATCTTTTCTATCTTGGAGATCTTTTCACTCCAAGTGAGATTGACACGGTTTTTCCCAAAGTGAATGCCCAAGATTTTAACTTGATCTTTGATAAACTCACTATAGGGAAAGAAAGAAATTATTTCCTTTGCCCTATCGTTCATACAAAGGATGGTGGTTTTAGATTTATTAATCATCTGACCGGTGGCCATACGAAAAAATTCAAGTTCCTGAAAAATAGCCTCGATAGAGTATACGTCCGACACAATAAAGTTTGTGTCGTCCGCATACTGATCGAGCTTGTGGGTGAAATTACCGATTCTGATTCCTTTTATTGTGGTGTTACTCGTTATAAGTCGGCTAAGGGGCTCCACGTTGATGGTATAAAGCAGCATACTCAGAGGACATCCTTGACGGATACCCCTGAGTATGCTGATTTCGCGGGTAAACGCCCCATTGACCTCTATAACGCTTGTTATATTATTATACAGTGATTTAATAAGTCTCAAGGCATTTGACCCTAGGTTGATCGTCTCGAGGAGTCTCAAGAGATAATTATGATGAACCATGTCAAATGCCTTGAGATTATCTATGGAAATAAGAAAATGAGGGCTATTGGTATTATTTGCATAATTGAAGGCACTGTTGATGTTGTAGTGCACATCAAATATGGAGCGACCTTGAAGAGTACTCTTCTGGGTCGTGCTTATTATTCGAGAAAACGGAGTTATTAAACGCTGGGTTAAAAGTTTGGTGATGACCTTATAGTCGACGTTTAAGTTTGAAATGGGGCGCCAATTTTTCAAACTTAAAGCGTCGGCTTTTTTATAAATTAACTTTACACGAGCCTTTTTGGACGATTCTGGCAGAATACCAGAAAACAAAATATTGTTGAGTAGAATGAGGAATTCATTTTTAATTAGGGCCCAGAACGTAACATAAAACTCCTTCGCCAAGCCGTCGAGACCCGGCGACTTGCTGTTCTCCATACCGGTTATTATATCTAAAACTTCCTCTTCATTTGTCCAGGATTCAATCTGAATGTTTTCTTCCATAGTAATTTGGGTAGATTCCATGGTTTTTATAAGAATATTTTGAGTTGCCACGTCAATATTTGAGGTGGTTCCCCACAAATCCCCATAGAAGTCATGGACTATTTGAATTACGTCGTCGCGATTATCTTTTATATTACCAAATTTATCCTTTAATTGAATGATAGTTGAATCCTGGTCCCGCTGTTTCAATTTTTGATAGAAAATTTTAGATGGTGCCTCGCCCTCTTCAGTATCAAAGATACGGGCTTTTAACTTAATATAATCTAATCTCTGTTCTTGTAGAAGAAGAAGTTCAGCTCTAATTTTAATTATTTCATTAAGGTCTTGACCATCTCTTATTAAATATTGCAACATATCACTTTTCTTTTTATTTTCCGCTACTTTAAAGATGGAATATGCAGTGGTTGTTTTTCTTATGCTATTTTTTACATGATCCCACCATTGCTGTATCAGTGAGAAATCCTCTAAATGGTGAACTAATCTTTTATAACAGTTTTTAATAATATTGATGTAGACAGGGTCCTGATAGAGGGAGGTGTTATTCCTCCAGGCACCTCTGCCCCACCTTATCTTTGTGGAAGATTTTGGCACACCCTTGCCCCTATATATCTTCGAAGAAGATACTAAAACTAAGACAGGGACAAGGGTGTGATCGGAGACAGTGTTCATCAGATGGTGGATATCTTTCACACAGGACGCGTAGTGATCAGAAATATATATTCGATCGATCCTACGCGCCTGTGTGTCTACTTTACATGTATAGACCTGGCCAGTCGGATGTTTCCGGCGGAAGATATCCACCATCCCTGTAGCCTTTAAGGAAGTACCCAATATTTTTTCTGCCCTGGTGAGCCTGAAGTTCTGTTTAATAAGAACATCACGCTCATCCAGGACAGCATTAAAATCACCTAAGATTATTATTGGATCCATGGGGTCCAGAGTCTGGAACACACCGCACATCCTCACCATGAAGTCAGTCTGGGTACAGCCTCGAACCGACGGGACGTACGCATTAAACAAAGAGATTATGCTATTATTATATAAAAAGTCCAGTCGGTCGAGTCTGTGGGGAATCAAAACCTTGTACGCAACAACAGTACAAGGGATGTTATTTTTTACAAGAATTCCCGTCCCAGCTCTAAAATATTTCATAGAGGTGACTTCATGGGGGATCGTATTAAGGTAGGCTGTGTATCCCATCCTCATGGCCCAGGATCCAATATCGTCCTTCTTGCAACGATGTACTTGTTGAATGGCTAGAATCCCAGGCTGATGTCTCTGTAACCAGAGATTCAGCCTGGGTCTGCCTGAGCTGAGCCCATTAACATTAATTGAAGCAATACTCAGGGTAGCCATCGGAGGAAGGTGGATAAAAGGGTCCTATCATCAATATTATGAGAATTACTATAACAATATGTACTGGAGATGATAAAAAAATTAAAAAAAGTACCATCGTACATATATTATAGAAAAAGTTAAGATGGATGGTAATCCACCAATATAGAGGAGTGATGGAGAAATGGAAGGATCTAAGGAACTATACTATTTATTATTATCACCGGTAGGTGATTCTGAAAAAATCCGGGATTTTCTGGGGGGGAGAGCTGAAGAGACGTCTGACGCCGTGCTCTCCCGTCCCCTCTTCTCATCCCTAAAGCCAGATGGTTCCTCGATGTTAGAGAAGTTCCAGTCCGGGCCCGGCTCTTTCGGTTTCTGATGACCACGAAGTTTTTTACGAAAGTATTCGTGGTTATCATCAGAGCTCTCTGAAAATTCAGCGGTATCAAGGATACCAACTTCCAGAGTACTCGCCTTCTCGCTAGATGTATCAATTTCATCCTCTATGTTATCCTCCGATTTTTCCGGCTCCGATACTGGAACGCTATTATTTTCAGATCTATTATTATTGTTTCCTGTTTGTTCAGATTCTAGGGAATCCGATATTTCTACAACACCAGTCGGGACAGGATGTATATCGACTGTAACCCGACTGGAATATTTATTACTATTACTTTTAGCAGGAGATTTCCTTGAACCGGCTTGCTTATCTACCTGAACATGTGCAACTGGAACACTTGATGGGACCTTAGAGAAGCTGTATCTGGAGGTCCTCACCAAGGGTCTGGATGGTGTTAATTCAGGTGTATTATCGCGCGGTTTGACAGAAGATTCGCGTATCACAGCCTCGCTTTGCTGCTTTCCAGATGGTATGGAAGGATATTCCGGGCAATCTTTCTGCAAGTGGCCAGACTTTTTACAAAGTCGGCACGATGGTGGATCAGTGCACTCGCGAGCAAGGTGCCCGGTTTTAAAGCAATTGAGGCAGGATTTGACATATAATTCGGCGGGGAGATACGTTTTGCAACGTAAGCCGCCTACCATTATAAAATCAGGAAATTTATTAACATCCAAGTCGTCAACAATGGCTTGGATGTAGCCGTTGTAGACCTGGGTGTTCTTCAGGTTTATTTTAAAAACTCGGCGGACTTCCCCGAACTTCAACGAGTTGAGCATGGATTTTAATTGCTCCACTTTCGCTTCAGTCGGGATACCGCGAATGCTAATTCGAGTTCCAGGACCACGTGGGAGGGAAAACCTAATATTGCCACAAGGAGTCTCGACCAGGTTTGCTTGGCTTGATAAAAACCTGTCGCGTATCTTACCTCCTTCGGACTTGAATGTAACATTCCAGATTCCCTGTCTGATAGGAAAAACGCCTTCCACCAGTGATTTGAAGGGGCGGAGTTGGGCGACTGATGTAAATAGATCGTAGAACGCGGCAACAGTGGGGATGTCTTGTGATGTAGCTGCGTCCACTGAATCGCTGCGTTCCACTTCTAGTCCCTTCACGCCAGCAACCTTCGGTACAGACGCGACCATCTTTGAAAAAAGAGGCACATGCGCCGTTGAAGAAGTCCGAACGGTTGGCGAAACAGTAGTAGTCGACGGCCTGCCAGAGACATCAGTGCCTAACGGCAGATGAGTCCTGGCAGACATGAAGAAATATTTTGACACCGAGTATTAGAGAGAGTAACTACAAGAAGCAACTATATGTTAATTAAAACTATTCTGCTCACGAAGGTAGTTGAACTTAGGACTATAAACTAACTGAGGGTTATAACAAAACAAAGCGGTAACGATTAACAAAGAAAAAAATCGTTACGGAAACGCCAGGGGTGGCCTCTAAGAAATTCCCAAGGGGGAGAGGCCACTCCCAATACACCTAAACCGGAGCGGGCTGGCAAAGCCGCTGAATGGCAGAAAAAGACTACCAGACGCTCCGTGCTGTTGATCAAGGGCTCTAGCTTACTTTTTTTTTTTTTTTTTTTTTTTTTTTTTTTTTTTTCATTTTTTTTTTTTTTTTTTTTTTTTTTTAAAAGTAGGCCTCAACCCACCGATACTTACTTTTTTATACTTACTTGTTGCAGGGGAGGCTTTTAGATGGTCTTTCTTTTTCTGAAAAATAAAAGGTAAAGATTAACAGAACGCCTGGCCTCGACGAAACATTTCCCGCCACATGGGAGGGTTCGGAGAAATGCACCCTGATGCACACTCATTGAACCCTCTAGTGGCGAGTATTCCGTCTTGGCCAGGCAGGTAAGATATGGAAGAAAAAGAGTCAGATTGACGAAGAAAAGAGTTAGAAAGAAAATGATAGAGAGGAAAGGGCTATAAAAGAGAGAAGAAGATAACAAAAATAATCAAGAGTATAAATTAAATAATAATAATAATAATAATAAAGGTTGCCAGGTAGGTAGGTGTATGTGGCGTTTTATTAACTATTTGTTTGCCTAATGTTAATGATAACTATATTACACCTAGTTTTATTCAACTGGTGATCTTATTATCAAAGTAATATAGTTACTAGGTAGCAATCGAGATGAGGACAGGTTGTTATGACACCCAATACTATTATTTAGATAATATAATAATTGGCACGCGAGACTTATGTATGGGAATCGTAACCAGAAAGAATCTCTTTCCAATTAGGAACGAGATCATAAATGGTCACGTCCCCATACTTTAACTCACGTGCCAGAAGATGTTCGTTAAAATCAGTAATCACTGATTTTATTATATTATTCGCGTCGCCCTCCTTCGCATAGCGGTCTTCCTTATCCAGAATCTTTTTTGTTTTAATCACAAAGACCTTGAGAGTATGGTTATCACTGTAAGTGTTGTAGAATATATCATCCATACACACACTTACAGGACTCGAACAGATTTTATTTAAGATTCTGGATAATTCGGATGCCATACTTAGGCAGGGCTTGCATTCTAAAAAGAGATGTTGAGTGTTATCCACTCCATGGCGACAAAACTTACAAGTAAGTTTAAGCAACCGGTTATTTAATTTATGGTATTTAAAACCGGTTCCCGCCCGACGTTGTCCAAATAAGAACCCGTTTCGGACGGTCCTGAAAGAAATTTCCCTTTCGGGGTTACTAAAATGAATCCTGAGGGAGCGGTCCAAAAGGTGGACACGCTCCCAGTTAATATTAGATGGAGGAGTTTCTTCTCTTTCACTCATGAGGGTCCTATATATGGAAGCTAGACCGGCAGAATCCCAATCATGGCCTTTAGCCCCCAAAACACGAAATGTGTTGAAGGCTTTCAGCCATGATTCCGGAACGGTGATGGAATGGGGTATCGAGTTGCTAAACAAACCAGGATTAACCTGGATTATTTTACTGCCAAGGCTGAACTGGGCCTCTCTATGCCACAATTGTGTGGGATTAACAAGAGAGGCCAGTTGTTGGAAACGTTCAGCCTGGCAAGCAACTATCTTGGTGTTAAGACAGGGAACACCCATTCCACCTATAGATTTACCGTTCCGGAGGATCCGCCGGCCCAATACTTCCATAGGCTCAGAGATCCAGAGGTAAGAGAAGATCTTGCGATCAATATATTTTATGACAGGAGGTGGTATGGGGACCGACCTCGCGCTAAAAATAACCTGCGACAAGATCAAGGAATTGATAACCAAGATCTTGCCGTACCAGGATAGGGATCTAGACCGATTAAAATTAATTATTTGTTCGATCTTGGAGACCTTCTCGCTCCAAGTTATATTAATTTGGTTTTCACCGAAGTAGATTCCAAGGATTTTAATATGGTCCTTTATGTACCTATGATAGGGGAAAAAAGATAGAATCTCCTTCGCCCTATCATTAGTGCAGAGGATGGAGGTTTTTTCTCTGTTGATCCGCTGCCCTGTGGCTAGACGAAATAGCTCCAAGTTATTGAAAATAGCATCAATCGAGTATGCGTCCGACACAACAAAAGTTGCGTCGTCCGCATACTGATCCAATTTGTGGGTGAAATTACCAATACGAATACCTTTTATTAATTTATTATTGATTACACATCGGCTGAGGGGCTCAACATTGATGGTGTAGAGTAACATACTAAGAGGACACCCTTGACGGATGCCTCTCAGTATGTTAATTTTTTGGGTGAAGGCCCCATTTACCTCAATGATGCTGGTAATGCCGGTGTAAATGGATTTTATCAATCTCAAGGCGCTTGGACATAGGTTAATGCTTTCGAGAAGTCTCAAAAGATAATTATGATTAACCATGTCAAACGCCTTGAGATTATCAATGGAAACAATGAAATACGGACTATTAGTGTATTTGGCATAATTGAGTGCACTTGTGATATTATAATGCACATCAAAGATAGACCGACCCAGAATGGTACTTTTCTGGGTCGGACTAATTATGCCAGAGAAGGAATTTAAAAGGCGCCTAGAAAGAAGTTTTGTGATGATTTTATAATCGACGTTTAGATTTGAAATCGGACGCCAATTTTTCAAATCTAGAGCGTCGGATTTCTTATAAATTAATTTAACTCTTGCTACTTTTGATGATGCTGGCAGTATGCCAGAAAATAAAACGTTATTAATTATAATTATGAGTTCTTTTTTGATTAGGGTCCAGAACGCTAAGTAAAATTCCTTAGACAAGCCGTCGAGACCCGGCGACTTGCCATTGTCCATATTTTTTATTATAGAAAAGACTTCTTCCTCAGTAGTTCCATTTTCAATTTGGCCGTTATCATCACTCGATAACTGAGTGGTTTCCATGACTTTTATAAGTTCATCCTGAGTTGCCACATCAATATCTGATGTGGTTCCCCAGAGATCCTTATAAAAGTCATGGACTATACTAATTATTTCCTCCGGTTTTTCTTTAGTTTGTCCGAATTTATCCTTGAGTTGTGTAATTATGGTGTCCTGATCTCTTTTTTTAAGTTTCTGATAGAAGATTTTGGTGGGCTCTTCACCCTCTTCCATCCCTTGAATACGTGCTTTTAATTTGATAAATTCTAATTTTTTTGTCTCGTGAAGAAGAAGTTCCTTTCTTAAATTTAATATTTCCGCATGATGTTGTCCATCTCTAATTAAAAAGTCCAGATGGTCCTTTTTCTTTCTATGTAAATCTGCTTTATAGATGGAAAAAGCAATGCTACTCTTTTTAATACTATTTTTAGTGAAATCCCACCAATCTTGAATATATGAAAATTCTTCCATGCGGTGAACAAGATTTTTATAACTATTAATTATTATTTCCCGATATTCTGGATCACTATACAAAGAGGTGTTATTTCTCCAGGCACCCTTGCCCCATCTAATCTTCGTTGAAGATTTCGGTCTAGCCTTTCCATCCACCTTTTTCAAGGTGGATTTCAAGACTAGGGCTGGAGCAAGGGTGTGATCTGAAGCTGTATTTATTATATGATAGATATCTTTCACACAGGCCGCGTAGTGATCGGAGATATAAATTCGATCAATCCTACGCGCCTGTGTATCTACTTTGCAGGTATATACCTGACCAGCCGGATGTTTTTGGCGGAAGATATCAATCATACTAAGAGATTTTAAAGAGGATCCAAGTATTTTTTCCGCCTTGGTGAGCCCGAAGTTCTGTTTAATTAGAACATCACGCTCATCCAAGACGGCATTGAAATCCCCTAAAATTATCAGTGGGTCCAGGGGGTCTAGGGTCTGAAACACATCGCACATCCTCACCATGAAGTCAGTCTGGGTACAGCCCCGAACCGAAGGGACATAAGCATTCATTAAGCATGTAATGCTACTATTGAAAAAAAAGTCCAGACGGCCGAGCCTGTATGGAATTAAAACCTTGTACGATAGAATGGTACAGGGGATGTTATTTTTAACTAGAATTCCAGTCCCAGCTCTGAAATATTTCATCGAGGTGACTTCATGGTGGATGGTATTGAGGTGCGCGGTGTATCCCAGGTCGGCTGCCCAGGAATCAATCTCGTCTTTTTTGCAACGGTGTACTTGTTGCAAGGAAATTATTCCAGGTTGGTGTCTCCGTATCCAGAGGCCCAACCTGTGTCTATTTGAGTTCAGTCCGTTAACATTGAGTGAAACTAAACTCAAAGTATCCATTAAAAGAGATTTGGGTAATAATTATATAGTATACCACTCAATAAATTACGCACAGTTGGTATAGTACGATTAATCAAAATGGTGATTGTGGATGTTAATCCACCCGCATAGAAAAAACAGAAAGGAGGGATTATGAAAACTTGGAGCTATGGTTTATTATTCACCAGCCGATGGTTCTGAAAGACCCCGGGATTTACGGGGGGGGAGAGCTGATGACGCGTCCGAAGACGAGCTCTCGCGTCCCCTCTTCTCGTCCCTGAGAATCGAAGGCTTTTCAATTTTGGAGTAGTCCCAGTCCGGACCCGGCTCCTTGGATTTACGATGAATGCGTATCTTCTCGCGAAAAGACACGTGTTCTTCTTCCGAGCACTTTGTAAGTTTGGCTATATTAAGTAAGTCAGCTTCCAGAGAGCTCTCATCATCGTCGCTGTTTTCTTCCAGGTTAGCCGAGTCCTTTCCAGGACCACTACCATTATTTAAAAACCTATTAATTTTATCTCCCATATTTTCCGACTCTAGAGAGTCGGTAATATTGTGTATCTCGGTCGGGACAGGATGGACATCAACTGTAACCCGACTGAGAAAATTACCAGTCTTACTAGAAGAGTTCTCCTTATTATAATTATTATTTTCCTTTTCTTTCCGTACAGGCGTTGCTGGAGCACTTGATGAGATCTTGGCGAAGGTGTATTTCGCCTTCCCCATCAAGGTTTTAGAAACAGATTGTACGAGAGATTTAATTTGCGGTGGTGCTGCTTCACTAGACCTCCTGCCAGATGGAATGGAGGGGAAGTCGGTGCAGTCCCTCTGCACATGCCCGGCTTTTTTGCACAGGCGGCAAGAGGGGGGGTTAATGCACTCTCGGGCCAAATGCCCGGTAGCGAAGCAGTTTAAACATGATTTTACATAGAGTTCCGCGGGGAGGTACGTCTTACAGCGCATACCGGCTATGTTGATAAAGTCAGGAAAATTATTCCTGTTGAAATCATCAACAATGGCTTGAATGTAGCCATTATATACCTTTGTATTTTTAAGGTATATTCGGTATACGCGGCGTACCTTCCCGAACTTCAGCGAGTCGAGCATGGTGGTAATTTGCTCGATCGTCGCCTCCGTCGGGATACTCCGCACACTAATGCGCGTGCCCAAACCACGCGGCAAAGAAAAATTAATACGGCCAGATGGGGTATCAAGCTCGTTTCCTATCATAGATAGGAACTTGTCACGATTTCCCCCATCTGCCGCCTGGAAGGTGATATTCCAAGTTCCCGATCTAATTGGGAACACTCCTTCAACAAGTGACCTGAAGGGTCGAAGCTGCTCAACCGACGAAAAAAGTTGGTAGAAAGCGGCGACAGTGGGGATGTCCTGCGATGTTGTGGCGTCAATTGACTCCCCACGTTGGACTTCGATCCCCTTCACGTTCGCGACCTTCGGAATCGACGCTGCGACACTTGAGAACAGTGGTTTGGCTGCCGAAGAAGAAGAGGTCTGCGGGTCAGATGGTCCAGTTGCCGGTCTGCCAGAGACACTCTGACTGCCGAGAGGCAGGTGTGTCCTGGCAGACATCAAGAACTTTACGGAGAAACTATAGAAGAAATGTGGAACCCCAGATGTTATTCAACTAAGAGTTGTTCAGGAAACCTACTACAAATAAACTAACTGAAGGATAATAAAAACGAGCTAGATATTATGGTAGTAGTAGAAATTAGGGCTATTAACTAACAGAAGTTTATAAACTAACAGAGCAACAAACAAAAGCGGTAACGGTTTAATATATAAAAACCGTTACGGAAACGCCGGGGTGGCCTCTAAGAAATTCCCGAAGGGGGAGAGGCCACTCCCAATACACCTAGTTCGGAGCGGGCTGGCAAAAGCCGCGGAATGGCAGAAAAAACTACCAGACGCTCCGTGCTGTTGATCAATAAGGCTCTAGCTTACCTTAATCAAAACAGCAATAATGATTTCCAATATTTTGAAGCCCATTCGGTTGCACGATCTATGCCAAAGCGTACGAATGAATACTAAAACGAGAAGCAGAAGTCGGCGACAACAAACGAGGCCCGCCCGCGGTGTGTCTCGCGCAAAGCCAAAAGATAAGAGAGGGTTAGGACGAACGAATTGAAATATTCTACGAATTGGAGTATGGAAAATGCAATAAAAAATACCGAACCGCAGCTCGGGCGCTAGCTTACCTTAATCAAATAGCGAATAATGATAGCCATTGCTTTGAGACTCATTCGGCTGCACAGTCTATGCTCACAAGATTTGAAGTTCTTGGACGAGCAGTCTGGACATACACAGCGAGTAACGCAGAAACCTGACTCGCCGCGATGTCGGCAACCATCAAACGAAGTGCACCCTGCGCGGGTTAACTCGTTGGTCCCACGGAAAGGTTTTTTGACAGGTCAAGTCACGAAAGGGTTAACGTGGACAAAATGAACGCGTTTTCTTCCAACCGAAGAGTGCGATATTAAATAACGAGCCGCGGCTCCAGAACTTACCTTAATTATACAGCGAATAATGATAGTCACTGGTTTGTAGCCCATTCGGTTGCACAATCTATTCCAACAAGACATGTATGTATGTAAGACAACAATCTAAGGGAGCAGAAGTCAGTCGGCGACAACAAAGGATGTATCACGTCGCGTTGTTATCTCGTTCACTTCGCGAGAAGTCTCGTACTAGCGAGAATAAGAAGTCACGAAGGAGTTAGCGCGAACCACTTCGATCTGGAATGTGCAGTATAAAATAACGAGCAATAGCTCGGGCTCTAGCTTACTTTTTTTTTTTTTTTTTTTTTTTTTTTTTTTTTTTTTTTTTTACGGATCAGAACGACAAAGTCTGGAATCCAGCCCAATTGCCTGCATACCCAGACTATGCCGACGGAAGTTATATGGATCCCTTCTCTTTGCCATAGAGATCACCATTTTATATACCACATGAAGAGGTAGTCTTCCATTCATCACATCCGCTATAAGTGGGATGGTATTATCAAGTTGAGTTTTATGCCATCAACTGGGCAGTTTGTTTTACGCTCGATGTTTAAAGGCCGAATTAAATGTCCAGGTTACAGAATTTTGATTTGTGGGGTCCGAATTAACTTACCACTATTTTTTCTTTTTGCCAACAAGTCTAAATTCCAAAGTGGTCGAAAATGACGAGTCTGATGACGTTTCTTCACGGCTTCTTTTATTAGCATAATCCGAATTGTCGAGATTTGGTTCAGGTAAGTCCACGGTTTTGGATTTTGATTGGTTGTATTCTAGATTAGCCGGTGCGGAAGATATTTCATCAGGTGTAGTAAAAAAAACGGAAGATGTTGTTAAGTCCGGTGGCTGGATGTTGTGCACCATCACTCTTACATAAGGGTTGCCTTTCGATGGAGGATGAAAAGGGGTGTTTCCAATCGTCGATGATTGTTTTAGTCTTGACGATTGCCTTGTTTGTTTGAGTTGCGGCTGACTCGGCGGTGTTAACAGAGGGCTTATAACGCTTCCCACATCCTCGCACTCCGACCAATTACTAATTTCTTTTAAGTCGGTTGAATCGGTGGAGGAAGAAAATTCGATTACATCCGAGGTTGGATCAATCCTGTTGTCATGCGGAGTATGTCCAAGAATGGTCGATTCAGGTTGTGAATCCATTTGATCGACTGGTATATCCGGTTTTGTAGTTTGTAGTGTAGGTTGTACGGCATTTTGGTTGACTTGTAATTCAGAAACTTGTCCAGGTTGTGTAGCATTTTGTAAATCCGAATTTAGTCCAGGTTGTGAAGCGCTTTGTAAATCCGAAATTAGTCCAGGTTGTGAGGCATTTTGTAAATCCGATACTGTTGCAGGTTGTGAAGCATTTTGATTACTTGGTTGTTCCAAATGAGGTGGGTTTTCTGATAGCTGTTTTCTACGTCGTGGAAGGGTCCATGTAGAGCCGGAAATTGATGGAAATTCTTTCCTTCTGGATGGACACTCTTTTAAAAGATGGCCCGGTTGTTTGCAGTAGCGACAGACTGGTTCGCTTTCGCATTCGGTGAAGTTGTGACCGGATTTCAAACACCTACCACAGGTTGGCACATATAATTCCCTGGGCAGGTAAGTTTTGCAGCTTTTCCCGTCAATGACCAAGTAATCTGGTAACCTGTCCTTTTTAAAATTTTCAATAAAAAAGGAAGTGTATCCGTTATAAATGGACGTACCTCTGTACCAGTTTCTGGTGGCATTCCGGACTTTTCCGCACTGCAGTCGTTCGATTGCCGACACGGCCTTGCTGTAGGAAGTTTCACCCGGTATCCCCCGAATGGATATTCGGATTGGTGCTTCGGTTGGCAGCGATACCGTAATAGTACCGTCTGAAACTCTTATTTCACCCTTTGTGTCGTGCATAAATTGCTCGCGACAGCTAGAGTTGGGTTCGTCGGTGGCGGCAAAAGTACAAATCCACTGACCTTTTCTTCCCTCGAACAGCCCCGTGATGTTGTCGACATAGTTGCGGGACGCTGAGTCGGTCTTCAGGATGTCGAACAGTCGAGGGAAGTCCAGGTCTTTGGTGGTTGTCAGGAACAGAGTGCGAGGTCGTGTAGTCGGTGCAGTCGTTTCTTCGCTTGTAGGTGTAGGCGTTGTTGAGGCGGCTTCGGCGTAGTTCATCTTCTTCTTCCTTTTCTTCTTGCTTCGTTGCTGTCGAGGGCCTAACCCGGTGAGGGGTTGCCTTAATCAAAACAGCAATAATGATTTCCAATATTTTGAAGCCCATTCGGTTGCACGATCTATGCCAAAGCGTACGAATGAATACTAAAACGAGAAGCAGAAGTCGGCGACAACAAACGAGGCCCGCCCGCGGTGTGTCTCGCGCAAAGCCAAAAGATAAGAGAGGGTTAGGACGAACGAATTGAAATATTCTACGAATTGGAGTATGGAAAATGCAATAAAAAATACCGAACCGCAGCTCGGGCGCTAGCTTACCTTAATCAAATAGCGAATAATGATAGCCATTGCTTTGAGACTCATTCGGCTGCACAGTCTATGCTCACAAGATTTGAAGTTCTTGGACGAGCAGTCTGGACATACACAGCGAGTAACGCAGAAACCTGACTCGCCGCGATGTCGGCAACCATCAAACGAAGTGCACCTGCGCGGGTTAACTCGTTGGTCCCACGGAAAGGTTTTTTGACAGGTCAAGTCACGAAAGGGTTAACGTGGACAAAATGAACGCGTTTTCTTCCAACCGAAGAGTGCGATATTAAATAACGAGCCGCGGCTCCAGAACTTACCTTAATTATACAGCGAATAATGATAGTCACTGGTTTGTAGCCCATTCGGTTGCACAATCTATTCCAACAAGACATGTATGTATGTAAGACAACAATCTAAGGGAGCAGAAGTCAGTCGGCGACAACAAAGGATGTATCACGTCGCGTTGTTATCTCGTTCACTTCGCGAGAAGTCTCGTACTAGCGAGAATAAGAAGTCACGAAGGAGTTAGCGCGAACCACTTCGATCTGGAATGTGCAGTATAAAATAACGAGCAATAGCTCGGGCTCTAGCTTACTTTTTTTTTTTTTTTTTTTTTAAGTAGGCCTCAACCCACCGATACTTACTTTTTTATACTTACTTGTTGCAGGGGAGGCTTTTAGATGGTCTTTCTTTTTCTGAAAAATAAAAGGTAAAGATTAACAGAACGCCTGGCCTCGACGAAACATTTCCCGCCACATGGGAGGGTTCGGAGAAATGCACCCTGATGCACACTCATTGAACCCTCTAGTGGCGAGTATTCCGTCTTGGCCAGGCAGGTAAGAAATGGAAGAAAAAGAGTCAGATTGACGAAGAAAAGAGTTAGAAAGAAAATGATGGAGAGGAAAGGGCTATAAAAGAGAGAAGAAGATAACAAAAATAAATAAGAGTATAAATTAAATAATAATAAAGGTTGCCAGGTAGATAGGTGTATGTGGCGTTTTATTAACTATTTGTTTGCCTAATGTTAATGGTAACTATATTACACCTAGTTATTTTCAACTGGTGATCTTATTATCAAAGTAATAGAGTTACTAGGTAGCAATCGAGATGAGGACAGGTTGTTATGACACCCAATACTATTATTTAGATAATATAATAATTGGCACGCGAGACTTATGTATGGGAATCGTAACCAGAAAGAATCTCTTTCCAATTAGGAACGAGATCATAGATGGTCACGTCCCCATACTTTAACTCACGTGCCAGAAGATGTTCGTTAAAATCAGTAATAACTGATTTTATTATATTATTCGCGTCGCCCTCCTTCGCATAGCGGTCTTCCTTATCCAGAATCTTTTTTGTTTTAATCACAAAAACCTTGAAAATTTGAAAAATTTTCAAGACCGCGAGAGTATGGTTATCACTGTAAGTGTTGTAGAATATATCATCCATACAAACACTTACAGGACTCGAACAGATTTTATTTAAGATTCTGGATAATTCGGATGCCATGCTTAGGCAGGGCTTGCATTCTAAAAAGAGATGTTGAGTGTTATCCACTCCATGGCGACAAAACTTACAAGTAAGTTTAAGCAGCCGGTTATTTAATTTATGGTATTTAAAACCGGTTCCCGCCCGACGTTGTCCAAATAAGAACCCGTTTCGGACGGTCCTGAAAGAAATTTCCCTTTCGGGGTTACTAAAATGAATCCTGAGGGAGCGGTCCAAAAGGTGGACACGCTCCCAGTTAATATTAGATGGAGGAGTTTCTTCTCTTTCACTCATGAGGGTCCTATATATGGAAGCTAGACCGGCAGAATCCCAATCATGGCCTTTAGCCCCCAAAACACGAAATGTGTTGAAGGCTTTCAGCCATGATTCCGGAACGGTGATGGAATGGGGTATCGAGTTGCTAAACAAACCAGGATTAACCTGGATTATTTTACTGCCAAGGCTGAACTGGGCCTCTCTATGCCACAATTGTGTGGGATTAACAAGAGAGGCCAGTTGTTGGAAACGTTCAGCCTGGCAAGCAACTATCTTGGTGTTAAGACAGGGAACACCCATTCCACCTATAGATTTACCGTTCCGGAGGATCCGCCGGCCCAATACTTCCATAGGCTCAGAGATCCAGAGGTAAGAGAAGATCTTGCGATCAATATATTTTATGACAGGAGGTGGTATGGGGACCGACCTCGCGCTAAAAATAACCTGAGACAAGATCAAGGAATTGATAACCAAGATCTTGCCGTACCAGGATAGGGATCTAGACCGATTAAAATTAATTATTTGTTCGATCTTGGAGACCTTCTCGCTCCAAGTTATATTAATTTGGTTTTCACCGAAGTAGATTCCAAGGATTTTAATATGGTCCTTTATGTATCTATGATAGGGGAAAAAAGATAGAATCTCCTTCGCCCTATCATTAGTACAGAGGATGGAGGTTTTTTCTCTGTTGATCCGCTGCCCTGTGGCTAGACGAAAGAGCTCCAAGTTATTAAAAATAGCATCAATCGAGTATGCGTCCGACACAACAAAAGTTGCGTCGTCCGCATACTGATCCAATTTGTGGGTGAAATTACCAATACGAATACCTTTTATTAATTTATTATTGATTACACATCGGCTGAGGGGCTCCACATTGATGGTGTAGAGTAACATACTAAGAGGACACCCTTGACGGATGCCTCTCAGTATGTTAATTTTTTTGGTGAAGGCCCCATTTACCTCAATGATGCTGGTAATGCCGGTGTAAATGGATTTTATCAATCTCAAGGCGCTTGGACATAGGTTAATGCTTTCGAGAAGTCTCAAAAGATAATTATGATTAACCATGTCAAACGCCTTGAGATTATCAATGGAAACAATGAAATACGGACTATTAGTGTATTTGGCATAATTGAGTGCACTTGTGATATTATAATGCACATCAAAGATAGACCGACCCAGAATGGTACTTTTCTGGGTCGGACTAATTATGCCAGAGAAGGAATTTAAAAGGCGCCTAGAAAGAAGTTTTGTGATGATTTTATAATCGACGTTTAGATTTGAAATCGGACGCCAATTTTTCAAATCTAAAGCGTCGGATTTCTTATAAATTAGTTTAACTCTTGCTACTTTTGATGATGCTGGCAGTATGCCAGAAAATAAAACGTTATTAATTATAATTATGAGTTCTTTTTTGATTAGGGTCCAGAACGCTAAGTAAAATTCCTTAGACAAGCCGTCGAGACCCGGCGACTTGCCATTGTCCATATTTTTTATTATAGAAAAGACTTCTTCCTCAGTAGTTCCATTTTCAATTAGGCCGTTATCATCACTCGATAACTGAGTGGTTTCCATGACTTTTATAAGTTCATCCTGAGTTGCCACATCAATATCTGATGTGGTTCCCCAGAGATCCTTATAAAAGTCATGGACTATACTAATTATTTCCTCCGGTTTTTCTTTAATTTGTCCGAATTTATCCTTAAGTTGTGTAATTATGGTGTCCTGATCTCTTTTTTTAAGTTTCTGATAGAAGATTTTGGTGGGCTCTTCACCCTCTTCCATCCCTTGAATACGTGCTTTTAATTTGATAAATTCTAATTTTTTTGACTCGTGAAGAAGAAGTTCCTTTCTTAAATTTAATATTTCCGCATGATGTTGTCCATCTCTAATTAAAAAGTCCAGATGGTCCTTTTTCTTTCTATGTAAATCTGCTTTATAGATGGAAAAAGCAATGCTACTCTTTTTAATACTATTTTTAGTGAAATCCCACCAATCTTGAATATATGAAAATTCTTCCATGCGGTGAACAAGATTTTTATAACTATTAATTATTATTTCCCGATATTCTGGATCACTATATAAAGAGGTGTTATTTCTCCAGGCACCCTTGCCCCATCTAATCTTCGTTGAAGATTTCGGTCTAGCCTTTCCATCCACCTTTTTCAAGGTGGATTTCAAGACTAGGGCTGGAGCAAGGGTGTGATCTGAAGCTGTATTTATTATATGATAGATATCTTTCACACAGGCCGCGTAGTGATCGGAGATATAAATTCGATCAATCCTACGCGCCTGTGTATCTACTTTGCAGGTATATACCTGACCAGCCGGATGTTTTTGGCGGAAGATATCAATCATACCAAGAGATTTTAAAGAGGATCCAAGTATTTTTTCCGCCTTGGTGAGCCCGAAGTTCTGTTTAATTAGAACATCACGCTCATCCAAGACGGCATTAAAATCCCCTAAAATTATAAGTGGGTCCAGGGGGTCTAGGGTCTGAAACACACCGCACATCCTCACCATGAAGTCAGTCTGAGTACAGCCCCGAACCGAAGGGACATAAGCATTCATTAAGCATGTAATGCTACTATTGAAAAAAAAGTCCAGACGGCCGAGCCTGTATGGAATTAAAACCTTGTACGATAGAATGGTACAGGGGATGTTATTTTTAACTAGAATTCCAGTCCCAGCTCTGAAATATTTCATCGAGGTGACCTCATGGTGGATGGTATTGAGGTGTGCGGTGTATCCCAGGTCGGCTGCCCAGGAATCAATCTCGTCTTTTTTGCAACGGTGTACTTGTTGCAAGGAAATTATTCCAGGTTGGTGTCTCCGTATCCAGAGGCCTAACCTGTGTCTATTTGAGTTCAGTCCGTTAACATTGAGTGAAACTAAACTCAAAGTATCCATTAAAAGAGATTTGGGTAATAATTATATATTATACCACTCAATAAATTACGCACAGTTGGTATAGTACGATTAATCAAAATGGTTATTGTGGATGTTAATCCACCAGCATAGAAAAAACAGAAAAGAGGGATTATGAAAACTTGGAGCTATGGTTTATTATTCACCGGCCGATGGTTCTGAAAGACCCCGGGATTTACGGGGGGGGAGAGCTGATGACGCGTCCGAAGACGAGCTCTCGCGTCCCCTCTTCTCGTCCCTGAGAATCGAAGGCTTTTCAATTTTGGAGTAGTCCCAGTCCGGACCCGGCTCCTTGGATTTACGATGGATGCGTATCTTCTCGCGAAAAGACACGTGTTCTTCTTCCGAGCACTCTGTTAGTTTGGCTATATTAAGTAAGTCAGCTTCCAGAGAGCTCTCATCATCGTCGCTGTTTTCTTCCAGGTTAGCCGAGTCCTTTCCAGGACCACTACCATTATTTAAAACCCTATTAATTTTATCTCCCATATTTTCCGACTCTAGAGAGTCGGTAATATCGTGTATCTCGGTCGGGACAGGATGGACATCAACTGTAACCCGACTGAGAAAATTACCAGTCTTACTAGAAGAGTTCTCCTTATTATAATTATTATTTTCCTTTTCTTTCCGTACAGGCGTTGCTGGAGCACTTGATGAGATCTTGGCGAAGGTGTATTTCGCCTTCCCCATCAAGGTTTTAGAAACAGATTGTACGGGAGATTTAATTTGCGGTGGTGCTGCTTCACTAGACTTCCTGCCAGATGGAATGGAGGGGAAGTCGGTGCAGTCCCTCTGCACATGCCCGGTTTTTTTGCACAGGCGGCAAGAGGGGGGGTTAATGCACTCTCGGGCCAAATGCCCGGTAGCGAAGCAGTTTAAACATGATTTTACATAGAGTTCCGCGGGGAGGTACGTCTTACAGCGCATACCGGCTATGTTGATAAAGTCAGGAAAATTATTCCTGTTAAAATCATCAACAATGGCTTGAATGTAGCCATTATATACCTTTGTATTTTTAAGGTATATTCGGTATACGCGGCGTACCTTCCCGAACTTCAGCGAGTCGAGCATGGTGGTAATTTGCTCGATCGTCGCCTCCGTCGGGATACTCCGCACACTAATGCGCGTGCCCAAACCACGCGGCAAAAAAAAATTAATACGGCCAGATGGGGTATCAAGCTCGTTTCCTATCGTAGATAGGAACTTGTCACGATTTCCCCCATCTGCCGCCTGGAAGGTGATATTCCAAGTTCCCGATCTAATTGGGAACACTCCTTCAACAAGTGACCTGAAGGGTCGAAGCTGCTCAACCGACGAAAAAAGTTGGTAGAAAGCGGCGACAGTGGGGATGTCCTGCGATGTTGTGGCGTCAATTGACTCCCCACGTTGAACTTCGATCCCCTTCACGTTCGCGACCTTCGGAATCGACGCTGCGACACTTGAGAATAGTGGTTTGGCTGCCGAAGAAGAAGAGGTCTGCGGGTCAGATGGTCCAGTTGCCGGTCTGCCAGAGACACTCTGACTGCCGAGAGGCAGGTGTGTCCTGGCAGACATCAAGAACTTTACGGAGAAACTATAGAAGAAATGTAGAACCCCAGATGTTATTCAACTAAGAGTTATTAAGGAAACCTACTACAAAGAAACTAACTGAAGGATAATAAAAACGAGCTAGATATTATGGTAGTAGTAGAAATTGGGGCTATTAACTAACAGAAGTTTATAAACTAACAGAGCAACAAACAAAAGCGGTAACGGTTTATTATATAAAAACCGTTACGGAAACGCCGGGGTGGCCTCTAAGAAATTCCCGAAGGGGGAGAGGCCACTCCCAATACACCTAGTTCGGAGCGGGCTGGCAAAAGCCACGGAATGGCAGAAAAGACCACCAGACGCTCCGTGCTGTTGATCAAGGGCTCTAGCTTACCTTAATCAAACTGGGCAGTTTGTCTTACGCTCGATGTTTAAAGGCCGAATTAAATGTCCAGATTACAGAATTTTGATTTGTGGGGTCCGAATTAACTTATAACTATTTTTTCTTTTTGCCAACAAGTCTAAATTCTAAAGTGGTTGAAAATGAAGAGTCTGATGACGTTTCTTCACGGCTTCTTTTAATAGTATAATCCGAATTGTCAAGATTTTTGGCAGGTAAGTCCTCGGTTTTGGATTTTGATTTGTTGTATTCCAGATTAGCCGGTGCGGAGGATATTTCATCAGGTGCAGTGGAGAAGACGGAAGATGTTGTTAATTCCGGTGGCTGGATGTTGTGCACCATCACTTTTACATAAGGGTTGCCTTTGGATGTAGGATGAAACGGGGTGTTTCCAATCGTCGATGACTGTTTGAGTCTGGAAGATTGCCTTGTTTGTTTGAGTTGCGGCTGACTCGGCGGTGTTGACAGAGGGCTTATAACGCTTCCCACATCCTCGCACTCCGACCAGTTGCTGATTTCTTTTAGGTCGGTTGATTCGGTGGAAGAGGAAAATTCGATTACATTCGAGGTTGGATCAATCCTGTTGTCATGCGGAGTAAGAGTGGTCGATTCAGGTTGTAAATCCATTTGATCGTTTGGTATATCCGGTTTTGTAGGTTGTACGGCATTTTGGTTGTTTTGTAAATCCGAAATTAGTCCAGGCTGTGTAGCATTTTGTAAATCCGATACTGTTGCAGGTTGTGAAGCATTTTGGTTACTTGGTTGTTCCGAAAAAGGTGGGTTTTCTGATTGCTGTTTTTGACGTCTTGGTAAGGTCCATGTAGATCCGGAAATTGATGGAAATTCTTTCCTTCTGGATGGACACTCTTTTAAAAGATGGCCCAGTTGTTTGCAGTAGCGACAGACTGGTTCGCTTTCGCATTCGGTGAAGTTGTGACCGGATTTCAAACACCTACCACAGGTTGGCACGTATAATTCCCTGGGCAGGTAAGTTTTGCAGCTTTTCCCGTCGATGACCAAGTAATCTGGTAACCTGTCCTTTTTAAAATTTTCAATAAAAAAGGAAGTGTATCCGTTATAAATGGACGTACCTCTGTACCAGTTTCTGGTGGCATTCCGGACTTTTCCGCACTGCAGTCGTTCGATTGTCGACACGGCCTTGCTGTAGGAAGTTTCACCCGGTATCCCTCGAATGGATATTCGGACTGGTGCTTCGGTTGGCAGCGATACCGTAATAGCACCGTCTGAAACTCTTATTTCACCCTTTGTGTCGTGCAAGAATTTCTCGCGACAGCTAGAGTTGGGGTCGTCGGTGGCGGCAAAAGTACATATCCACTGACCTTTTCTTCCCTCGAACAGTCCCGTGATGTTGTCGACGTAGTTTCGGGACGCTGAATCGGTCTTGAGGATGTCGAACAGTCGAGGGAAGTCCAGGTCTTTGGTGGTTGTCAGGAACAGAGTGCGAGGTCGTGTAGTCGGTGCAGTCGTTTCTTCGCTTGTAGGTGTAGGCGTTGTCGAGGCGGCTTCGGCGTAGTTCATATTCTTCTTCTTCCTTTTCTTCTTGCTTCGTTGCTGTCGAGGGCCTAACCCGGTGAGGGGTTACCTTAATCAAAACAGCAATAATGATTTCCAATATTTTGAAGCCCATTCGGTTGCACGATCTATGCCAAAGCGTACGAATGAATACTAAAACGAGAAGCAGAAGTCGGCGACAACAAACGAGGCCCGCCCGCGGTGTGTCTCGCGCAAAGCCAAAAGATAAGAGAGGGTTAGGACGAACGAATTGAAATATTCTACGAATTGGAGTATGGAAAATGCAATAAAAAATACCGAACCGCAGCTCGGGCGCTAGCTTACCTTAATCAAATAGCGAATAATGATAGCCATTGCTTTGAGACTTATTCGGCTGCACAGTCTATGCTCACAAGATTTGAAGTTCTTGGACGAGCAGTCTGGACATACACAGCGAGTAACGCAGAAACCTGACTCGCCGCGATGTCGGCAACCATCAAACGAAGTGCACCTGCGCGGGTTAACTCGTTGGTCCCACGGAAAGGTTTTTTGACAGGTCAAGTCACGAAAGGGTTAACGTGGACAAAATGAACGCGTTTTCTTCCAACCGAAGAGTGCGATATTAAATAACGAGCCGCGGCTCCAGAACTTACCTTAATTATACAGCGAATAATGATAGTCACTGGTTTGTAGCCCATTCGGTTGCACAATCTATTCCAACAAGACATGTATGTATGTAAGACAACAATCTAAGGGAGCAGAAGTCAGTCGGCGACAACAAAGGATGTATCACGTCGCGTTGTTATCTCGTTCACTTCGCGAGAAGTCTCGTACTAGCGAGAATAAGAAGTCACGAAGGAGTTAGCGCGAACCACTTTGATCTGGAATGTGCAGTATAAAATAACGAGCAATAGCTCGGGCTCTAGCTTACTTTTTTTTTTTTTTTTTTTTTTTTTTTTTTAAGTAGGCCTCAACCCACCGATACTTACTTTTTTATACTTACTTGTTGCAGGGGAGGCTTTTAGATGGTCTTTCTTTTTCTGAAAAATAAAAGGTAAAGATTAACAGAACGCCTGGCCTCGACGAAACATTTCCCGCCACATGGGAGGGTTCGGAGAAATGCACCCTGATGCACACTCATTGAACCCTCTAGTGGCGAGTATTCCGTCTTGGCCAGGCAGGTAAGAAATGGAAGAAAAAGAGTCAGATTGACGAAGAAAAGAGTTAGAAAGAAAATGATGGAGAGGAAAGGGCTATAAAAGAGAGAAGAAGATAACAAAAATAAATAAGAGTATAAATTAAATAATAATAAAGGTTGCCAGGTAGATAGGTGTATGTGGCGTTTTATTAACTATTTGTTTGCCTAATGTTAATGGTAACTATATTACACCTAGTTATTTTCAACTGGTGATCTTATTATCAAAGTAATAGAGTTACTAGGTAGCAATCGAGATGAGGACAGGTTGTTATGACACCCAATACTATTATTTAGATAATATAATAATTGGCACGCGAGACTTATGTATGGGAATCGTAACCAGAAAGAATCTCTTTCCAATTAGGAACGAGATCATAGATGGTCACGTCCCCATACTTTAACTCACGTGCCAGAAGATGTTCGTTAAAATCAGTAATAACTGATTTTATTATATTATTCGCGTCGCCCTCCTTCGCATAGCGGTCTTCCTTATCCAGAATCTTTTTTGTTTTAATCACAAAAACCTTGAAAATTTGAAAAATTTTCAAGACCGCGAGAGTATGGTTATCACTGTAAGTGTTGTAGAATATATCATCCATACAAACACTTACAGGACTCGAACAGATTTTATTTAAGATTCTGGATAATTCGGATGCCATGCTTAGGCAGGGCTTGCATTCTAAAAAGAGATGTTGAGTGTTATCCACTCCATGGCGACAAAACTTACAAGTAAGTTTAAGCAGCCGGTTATTTAATTTATGGTATTTAAAACCGGTTCCCGCCCGACGTTGTCCAAATAAGAACCCGTTTCGGACGGTCCTGAAAGAAATTTCCCTTTCGGGGTTACTAAAATGAATCCTGAGGGAGCGGTCCAAAAGGTGGACACGCTCCCAGTTAATATTAGATGGAGGAGTTTCTTCTCTTTCACTCATGAGGGTCCTATATATGGAAGCTAGACCGGCAGAATCCCAATCATGGCCTTTAGCCCCCAAAACACGAAATGTGTTGAAGGCTTTCAGCCATGATTCCGGAACGGTGATGGAATGGGGTATCGAGTTGCTAAACAAACCAGGATTAACCTGGATTATTTTACTGCCAAGGCTGAACTGGGCCTCTCTATGCCACAATTGTGTGGGATTAACAAGAGAGGCCAGTTGTTGGAAACGTTCAGCCTGGCAAGCAACTATCTTGGTGTTAAGACAGGGAACACCCATTCCACCTATAGATTTACCGTTCCGGAGGATCCGCCGGCCCAATACTTCCATAGGCTCAGAGATCCAGAGGTAAGAGAAGATCTTGCGATCAATATATTTTATGACAGGAGGTGGTATGGGGACCGACCTCGCGCTAAAAATAACCTGAGACAAGATCAAGGAATTGATAACCAAGATCTTGCCGTACCAGGATAGGGATCTAGACCGATTAAAATTAATTATTTGTTCGATTTTGGAGACCTTCTCGCTCCAAGTTATATTAATTTGGTTTTCACCGAAGTAGATTCCAAGGATTTTAATATGGTCCTTTATGTATCTATGATAGGGGAAAAAAGATAGAATCTCCTTCGCCCTATCATTAGTACAGAGGATGGAGGTTTTTTCTCTGTTGATCCGCTGCCCTGTGGCTAGACGAAAGAGCTCCAAGTTATTAAAAATAGCATCAATCGAGTATGCGTCCGACACAACAAAAGTTGCGTCGTCCGCATACTGATCCAATTTGTGGGTGAAATTACCAATACGAATACCTTTTATTAATTTATTATTGATTACACATCGGCTGAGGGGCTCCACATTGATGGTGTAGAGTAACATACTAAGAGGACACCCTTGACGGATGCCTCTCAGTATGTTAATTTTTTTGGTGAAGGCCCCATTTACCTCAATGATGCTGGTAATGCCGGTGTAAATGGATTTTATCAATCTCAAGGCGCTTGGACATAGGTTAATGCTTTCGAGAAGTCTCAAAAGATAATTATGATTAACCATGTCAAACGCCTTGAGATTATCAATGGAAACAATGAAATACGGACTATTAGTGTATTTGGCATAATTGAGTGCACTTGTGATATTATAATGCACATCAAAGATAGACCGACCCAGAATGGTACTTTTCTGGGTCGGACTAATTATGCCAGAGAAGGAATTTAAAAGGCGCCTAGAAAGAAGTTTTGTGATGATTTTATAATCGACGTTTAGATTTGAAATCGGACGCCAATTTTTCAAATCTAAAGCGTCGGATTTCTTATAAATTAGTTTAACTCTTGCTACTTTTGATGATGCTGGCAGTATGCCAGAAAATAAAACGTTATTAATTATAATTATGAGTTCTTTTTTGATTAGGGTCCAGAACGCTAAGTAAAATTCCTTAGACAAGCCGTCGAGACCCGGCGACTTGCCATTGTCCATATTTTTTATTATAGAAAAGACTTCTTCCTCAGTAGTTCCATTTTCAATTAGGCCGTTATCATCACTCGATAACTGAGTGGTTTCCATGACTTTTATAAGTTCATCCTGAGTTGCCACATCAATATCTGATGTGGTTCCCCAGAGATCCTTATAAAAGTCATGGACTATACTAATTATTTCCTCCGGTTTTTCTTTAATTTGTCCGAATTTATCCTTAAGTTGTGTAATTATGGTGTCCTGATCTCTTTTTTTAAGTTTCTGATAGAAGATTTTGGTGGGCTCTTCACCCTCTTCCATCCCTTGAATACGTGCTTTTAATTTGATAAATTCTAATTTTTTTGACTCGTGAAGAAGAAGTTCCTTTCTTAAATTTAATATTTCCGCATGATGTTGTCCATCTCTAATTAAAAAGTCCAGATGGTCCTTTTTCTTTCTATGTAAATCTGCTTTATAGATGGAAAAAGCAATGCTACTCTTTTTAATACTATTTTTAGTGAAATCCCACCAATCTTGAATATATGAAAATTCTTCCATGCGGTGAACAAGATTTTTATAACTATTAATTATTATTTCCCGATATTCTGGATCACTATATAAAGAGGTGTTATTTCTCCAGGCACCCTTGCCCCATCTAATCTTCGTTGAAGATTTCGGTCTAGCCTTTCCATCCACCTTTTTCAAGGTGGATTTCAAGACTAGGGCTGGAGCAAGGGTGTGATCTGAAGCTGTATTTATTATATGATAGATATCTTTCACACAGGCCGCGTAGTGATCGGAGATATAAATTCGATCAATCCTACGCGCCTGTGTATCTACTTTGCAGGTATATACCTGACCAGCCGGATGTTTTTGGCGGAAGATATCAATCATACCAAGAGATTTTAAAGAGGATCCAAGTATTTTTTCCGCCTTGGTGAGCCCGAAGTTCTGTTTAATTAGAACATCACGCTCATCCAAGACGGCATTAAAATCCCCTAAAATTATAAGTGGGTCCAGGGGGTCTAGGGTCTGAAACACACCGCACATCCTCACCATGAAGTCAGTCTGAGTACAGCCCCGAACCGAAGGAACATAAGCATTCATTAAGCATGTAATGCTACTATTGAAAAAAAAGTCCAGACGGCCGAGCCTGTATGGAATTAAAACCTTGTACGATAGAATGGTACAGGGGATGTTATTTTTAACTAGAATTCCAGTCCCAGCTCTGAAATATTTCATCGAGGTGACTTCATGGTGGATGGTATTGAGGTGTGCGGTGTATCCCAGGTCGGCTGCCCAGGAATCAATCTCGTCTTTTTTGCAACGGTGTACTTGTTGCAAGGAAATTATTCCAGGTTGGTGTCTCCGTATCCAGAGGCCTAACCTGTGTCTATTTGAGTTCAGTCCGTTAACATTGAGTGAAACTAAACTCAAAGTATCCATTAAAAGAGATTTGGGTAATAATTATATATTATACCACTCAATAAATTACGCACAGTTGGTATAGTACGATTAATCAAAATGGTTATTGTGGATGTTAATCCACCAGCATAGAAAAAACAGAAAAGAGGGATTATGAAAACTTGGAGCTATGGTTTATTATTCACCGGCCGATGGTTCTGAAAGACCCCGGGATTTACGGGGGGGGAGAGCTGATGACGCGTCCGAAGACGAGCTCTCGCGTCCCCTCTTCTCGTCCCTGAGAATCGAAGGCTTTTCAATTTTGGAGTAGTCCCAGTCCGGACCCGGCTCCTTGGATTTACGATGGATGCGTATCTTCTCGCGAAAAGACACGTGTTCTTCTTCCGAGCACTCTGTTAGTTTGGCTATATTAAGTAAGTCAGCTTCCAGAGAGCTCTCATCATCGTCGCTGTTTTCTTCCAGGTTAGCCGAGTCCTTTCCAGGACCACTACCATTATTTAAAACCCTATTAATTTTATCTCCCATATTTTCCGACTCTAGAGAGTCGGTAATATCGTGTATCTCGGTCGGGACAGGATGGACATCAACTGTAACCCGACTGAGAAAATTACCAGTCTTACTAGAAGAGTTCTCCTTATTATAATTATTATTTTCCTTTTCTTTCCGTACAGGCGTTGCTGGAGCACTTGATGAGATCTTGGCGAAGGTGTATTTCGCCTTCCCCATCAAGGTTTTAGAAACAGATTGTACGGGAGATTTAATTTGCGGTGGTGCTGCTTCACTAGACTTCCTGCCAGATGGAATGGAGGGGAAGTCGGTGCAGTCCCTCTGCACATGCCCGGTTTTTTTGCACAGGCGGCAAGAGGGGGGGTTAATGCACTCTCGGGCCAAATGCCCGGTAGCGAAGCAGTTTAAACATGATTTTACATAGAGTTCCGCGGGGAGGTACGTCTTACAGCGCATACCGGCTATGTTGATAAAGTCAGGAAAATTATTCCTGTTAAAATCATCAACAATGGCTTGAATGTAGCCATTATATACCTTTGTATTTTTAAGGTATATTCGGTATACGCGGCGTACCTTCCCGAACTTCAGCGAGTCGAGCATGGTGGTAATTTGCTCGATCGTCGCCTCCGTCGGGATACTCCGCACACTAATGCGCGTGCCCAAACCACGCGGCAAAAAAAAATTAATACGGCCAGATGGGGTATCAAGCTCGTTTCCTATCGTAGATAGGAACTTGTCACGATTTCCCCCATCTGCCGCCTGGAAGGTGATATTCCAAGTTCCCGATCTAATTGGGAACACTCCTTCAACAAGTGACCTGAAGGGTCGAAGCTGCTCAACCGACGAAAAAAGTTGGTAGAAAGCGGCGACAGTGGGGATGTCCTGCGATGTTGTGGCGTCAATTGACTCCCCACGTTGAACTTCGATCCCCTTCACGTTCGCGACCTTCGGAATCGACGCTGCGACACTTGAGAATAGTGGTTTGGCTGCCGAAGAAGAAGAGGTCTGCGGGTCAGATGGTCCAGTTGCCGGTCTGCCAGAGACACTCTGACTGCCGAGAGGCAGGTGTGTCCTGGCAGACATCAAGAACTTTACGGAGAAACTATAGAAGAAATGTAGAACCCCAGATGTTATTCAACTAAGAGTTATTAAGGAAACCTACTACAAAGAAACTAACTGAAGGATAATAAAAACGAGCTAGATATTATGGTAGTAGTAGAAATTGGGGCTATTAACTAACAGAAGTTTATAAACTAACAGAGCAACAAACAAAAGCGGTAACGGTTTATTATATAAAAACCGTTACGGAAACGCCGGGGTGGCCTCTAAGAAATTCCCGAAGGGGGAGAGGCCACTCCCAATACACCTAGTTCGGAGCGGGCTGGCAAAAGCCGCGGAATGGCAGAAAAGACCACCAGACGCTCCGTGCTGTTGATCAAGGGCTCTAGCTTACTTTTTTTTTTTTTTTTTATCTTGTCACGGATCAGAACGACAAAGTCTGGAATCCAGCCCAATTGCCTTCATACCCAGACTATGCCGACGGAAGTTATATGGATCCCTTCTCTTTGCCACAGAGATCACCATTTTATATACCACATGAAGAGGTAGTCTTCCATTCATCACACCCGCTATAAGTAGGATGGTATTATCAAGTTGAGTTTTATGCCATCAACTGGGCAGTTTGTTTTACGCTCGATGTTTTAAAGGCCGAATTAAATGTCCAGATTACAGAATTTTGATTTGTGGGGTCCGAATTAACTTACTATTTTTTCTTTTTGCCAACAAGTCTAAATTCTAAAGTGGTTGAAAATGACGAGTCTGATGACGTTTCTTCACGGCTTCTTTTGATAGCATAATCCGAATTGTCAAGATTTGTGGCAGGTAAGTCCATGGTTTTGGCTTTTGATTTGTTGTATTCTAGATTAGCCGGTGCGGAGGATATTTCATCAGGTGCAGTGGAGAAGACGGAAGATGTTGTTAAGTCCGGTGGCTGGATGTTGTGCACCATCACTTTTACATAAGGGTTGCCTTTGGATGTAGGATGAAACGGGGTGTTTCCAATCGTCGATGACTGTTTGAGTCTGGAAGATTGCCTTGTTTGTTTGAGTTGCGGCTGACTCGGCGGTGTTGACAGAGGGCTTATAACGTTTCCCACATCCTCGCACTCCGACCAGTTGCTGATTTCTTTCAAGTCGGTTGATTCGGTGGAAGAGGAAAATTCGATTACATTCGAGGTTGGATCAATCCTGTTGTCATGCGGAGTAAGAGTGGTCGATTCAGGTTGTAAATCCATTTGATCGTTTGGTATATCCGGTTTTGTAGGTTGTACGGCATTTTGGTTGTTTTGTAAATCCGAAATTAGTCCAGGCTGTGTAGCATTTTGTAAATCCGATACTGTTGCAGGTTGTGAAGCATTTTGATTACTTGGTTGTTCCAAATGAGGTGGGTTTTCTGATAGCTGTTTTCGACGTCGTGGAAGGGTCCATGTAGAGCCAGAAATTGATGGAAATTCTTTCCTTCTGGATGGACACTCTTTTAAAAGATGGCCCGGTTGTTTGCAGTAGCGACAGACTGGTTCGCTTTCGCATTCGGTGAAGTTGTGACCGGATTTCAAACACCTACCACAGGTTGGCACATATAATTCCCTGGGCAGGTAAGTTTTGCAGCTTTTCCCGTCAATGACCAAGTAATCTGGTAACCTGTCCTTTTTAAAATTTTCAATAAAAAAGGAAGTGTATCCGTTATAAATGGACGTACCTCTGTACCAGTTTCTGGTGGCATTCCGGACTTTTCCGCACTGCAGTCGTTCGATTGTCGACACGGCCTTGCTGTAGGAAGTTTCACCCGGTATCCCTCGAATGGATATTCGGACAGGTGCTTCGGTAGGCAGCGATACCGTGATAGTACCGTCTGAAACTCTTATTTCACCCTTTGTGTCGTGCATAAATTGCTCGCGACAGCTAGAGTTGGGTTCGTCGGTGGCGGCAAAAGTACAAATCCACTGACCTTTCCTTCCCTCGAACAGTCCCGTGATGTTGTCGACATAGTTGCGGGACGCTGAGTCGGTCTTCAGGATGTCGAACAGTCGAGGGAAGTCCAGGTCTTTGGTGGTTGTCAGGAACAGAGTGCGAGGTCGTGTAGTCGGTGCAGTCGTTTCTTCGCTTGTAGGTGTAGGCGTTGTTGAGGCGGCTTCGGCGTAGTTCATCTTCTTCTTCTTTTTCTTCTTGCTTCGTTGCTGTCGAGGGCCTAACCCGGTGAGGGGTTGCCTTAATCAAAACAGCAATAATGATTTCCAATATTTTGAAGCCCATTCGGTTGCACGATCTATGCCAAAGCGTACGAATGAATACTAAAACGAGAAGCAGAAGTCGGCGACAACAAACGAGGCCCGCCCGCGGTGTGTCTCGCGCAAAGCCAAAAGATAAGAGAGGGTTAGGACGAACGAATTGAAATATTCTACGAATTGGAGTATGGAAAATGCAATAAAAAATACCGAACCGCAGCTCGGGCGCTAGCTTACCTTAATCAAATAGCGAATAATGATAGCCATTGCTTTGAGACTCATTCGGCTGCACAGTCTATGCTCACAAGATTTGAAGTTCTTGGACGAGCAGTCTGGACATACACAGCGAGTAACGCAGAAACCTGACTCGCCGCGATGTCGGCAACCATCAAACGAAGTGCACCTGCGCGGGTTAAATCGTTGGTCCCACGGAAAGGTTTTTTGACAGGTCAAGTCACGAAAGGGTTAACGTGGACAAAATGAACGCGTTTTCTTCCAACCGAAGAGTGCGATATTAAATAACGAGCCGCGGCTCCAGAACTTACCTTAATTATACAGCGAATAATGATAGTCACTGGTTTGTAGCCCATTCGGTTGCACAATCTATTCCAACAAGACATGTATGTATGTAAGACAACAATCTAAGGGAGCAGAAGTCAGTCGGCGACAACAAAGGATGTATCACGTCGCGTTGTTATCTCGTTCACTTCGCGAGAAGTCTCGTACTAGCGAGAATAAGAAGTCACGAAGGAGTTAGCGCGAACCACTTCGATCTGGAATGTGCAGTATAAAATAACGAGCAATAGCTCGGGCTCTAGCTTACTTTTTTTTTTTTTTTTTTTTTTTTTTTTTATTTTTATTTTTATTTTTTTTTTTTTTTTTTTTTTTATGGTAGGCCTCAACCCACCGGTACTTACCTTTTAATACTTACTTGTTGCAGGGGAGGCTTGTAGATGGTCTTTCTTTTTCTGAAAAATATAGGAGACAGTTAACAGAACGCCTGACCGCCACAAAATATTTCCCGCCACATGTGAGGGTTCGGAGAAATGCACCCTGATGCACACTCATTGAACCCTCTAGTGGCGAGTATTTCGTTTTGGCCAGGCAAAAAGGAAATAGAAGAGAAAGAGTCAGAATGACGAAGTAAAGGGATTAGAAAGAAAATGATGGAGAGAAAGGGTTATAAAAGAAGGGTGAAGAAATTAATAATAAAAAAGAAGTGAGATCATAAATTAAATGATAATAAAGTAGCCAGTTAGGTGCGTGGCGTTATAATTCGCTTTATTAATTATCATGTTCCTGTGTTACCCCAGATTTTATTATACTAACAATATTTAGGTTGGGATAAGTATTGGAGGAGTACTACAGCATTATGTAGCAATGGAGGTAGGTTATAGATGTTGGTTCATTATACCTCAGCAGTTATCAGGCACGCGAGATGATTTATGTTTGGAAATCATATCCTGAGAGGATTTCTTTCCAATTTGGAACTAGGTTGTATATTATGATATTCTCGTATTTCATTTCGCGTGCCAGCAAATGTTGTTTTAAATCAGAAATAACTGATTTAATGATGTTACTAGAGTGATCTGCCTTCGCATAGCAATCTTCCTTATCCAAGATCTTCTTAGTTTTAATTACAATGACCTTAAAGATCTGGAAGAGTTTAAGGACCGTAAGGGAGCTGTTGCCACTATAAGTGTTATAGAAAATGTCATCCATGCAAACACTTACAGGGCTCGAGCTGATATCATTCAAGATCTTGGATAATTCAGATGCCATGCTCAGGCAGAACTTACACTCTAAAAAGATGTGCTGAGTAGTGTCTATTCCATGTCTACAAAATTTGCAGTTAAGTTTAAGTAGCCTATTATTGGTTTTATTAAATCTAAATCCTGTACCAGCCCTGCGCTTTCCAAAAAGGAAACCGTTCAGGGCGGTCCTGTAAGAGATTTCTCTCTCGTTATTACTAAAGTGGCTCCGGAGGGAGTGATCGAGAAGATGGACACGTAGCCAATCTATATTAGTTGGAGGAAGTGCTTTCCTGTCCCTCATGAGCGTTCTATAAATGGAAGCTAGGCTAGCAGAATCCCAATCAAGGCCGGAAGCCTTCAGAACACAAAATGTGTTGAAAGCTCCCAGCCAAGATTCTGGAACGAGAATGGAGTTAGGGATGGAGTTGCTAAATAATCCAGGGTTAACCTGGATTATTTTGCTGCCAAGGCTGTACTGGGCCTCCCTGTGCCACAATTGTGTGGGATTAATAAGGGAGGCCAGTTGATGGAATCGTTCAGCCTGGCAAGCAACTACTTTGGTGTTCGTACAAGGAACACCCATCCCACCGATTGATTTCTCGTTCCGGAGGATTCGCCTGCCTAAAACTTCCATTGGCTCAGAGGTCCAGAGAAAGGAAAAAATTTTCCTATCTATATATTTTATAATGTGACGCGGTACAGAGACCGACCTTGCACTAAAAAGAACTTGCGACAAGATTAGGGAATTAATCACCAAGATCTTGCCGTACCAAGATAAAGAACGGGATCTATTAAAATTGATGATCTTTTCTATCTTGGAGATCTTTTCACTCCAAGTGAGATTGACACGGTTTTTCCCAAAGTGAATGCCCAAGATTTTAACTTGATCTTTGATAAACTCACTATAGGGAAAGAAAGAAATTATTTCCTTTGCCCTATCGTTCATACAAAGGATGGTGGTTTTAGATTTATTAATCATCTGACCGGTGGCCATACGAAAAAATTCAAGTTCCTGAAAAATAGCCTCGATAGAGTATACGTCCGACACAATAAAGTTTGTGTCGTCCGCATACTGATCGAGCTTGTGGGTGAAATTACCGATTCTGATTCCTTTTATTGTGGTGTTACTCGTTATAAGTCGGCTAAGGGGCTCCACGTTGATGGTATAAAGCAGCATACTCAGAGGACATCCTTGACGGATACCCCTGAGTATGCTGATTTCGCGGGTAAACGCCCCATTGACCTCTATAACGCTTGTTATATTATTATACAGTGATTTAATAAGTCTCAAGGCATTTGACCCTAGGTTGATTGTCTCGAGGAGTCTCAAGAGATAATTATGATGAACCATGTCAAATGCCTTGAGATTATCTATGGAAATAAGAAAATGAGGGCTATTGGTATTATTTGCATAATTGAAGGCACTGTTGATGTTGTAGTGCACATCAAATATGGAGCGACCTTGAAGAGTACTCTTCTGGGTCGTGCTTATTATTCGAGAAAACGGAGTTATTAAACGCTGGGTTAAAAGTTTGGTGATGACCTTATAGTCGACGTTTAAGTTTGAAATGGGGCGCCAATTTTTCAAACTTAAAGCGTCGGCTTTTTTATAAATTAACTTTACACGAGCCTTTTTGGACGATTCTGGCAGAATACCAGAAAACAAAATATTGTTGAGTAGAATGAGGAATTCATTTTTAATTAGGGCCCAGAACGTAACATAAAACTCCTTCGCCAAGCCGTCGAGACCCGGCGACTTGCTGTTCTCCATACCGGTTATTATATCTAAAACTTCCTCTTCATTTGTCCAGGATTCAATCTGAATGTTTTCTTCCATAGTAATTTGGGTAGATTCCATGGTTTTTATAAGAATATTTTGAGTTGCCACGTCAATATTTGAGGTGGTTCCCCACAAATCCCCATAGAAGTCATGGACTATTTGAATTACGTCGTCGCGATTATCTTTTATATTACCAAATTTATCCTTTAATTGAATGATAGTTGAATCCTGGTCCCGCTGTTTCAATTTTTGATAGAAAATTTTAGATGGTGCCTCGCCCTCTTCAGTATCAAAGATACGGGCTTTTAACTTAATATAATCTAATCTCTGTTCTTGTAGAAGAAGAAGTTCAGCTCTAATTTTAATTATTTCATTAAGGTCTTGACCATCTCTTATTAAATATTGCAACATATCACTTTTCTTTTTATTTTCCGCTACTTTAAAGATGGAATATGCAGTGGTTGTTTTTCTTATGCTATTTTTTACATGATCCCACCATTGCTGTATCAGTGAGAAATCCTCTAAATGGTGAACTAATCTTTTATAACAGTTTTTAATAATATTGATGTAGACAGGGTCCTGATAGAGGGAGGTGTTATTCCTCCAGGCACCTCTGCCCCACCTTATCTTTGTGGAAGATTTTGGCACACCCTTGCCCCTATATATCTTCGAAGAAGATACTAAAACTAAGACAGGGACAAGGGTGTGATCGGAGACAGTGTTCATCAGATGGTGGATATCTTTCACACAGGACGCGTAGTGATCAGAAATATATATTCGATCGATCCTACGCGCCTGTGTGTCTACTTTACATGTATAGACCTGGCCAGTCGGATGTTTCCGGCGGAAGATATCCACCATCCCTGTAGCCTTTAAGGAAGTACCCAATATTTTTTCTGCCCTGGTGAGCCTGAAGTTCTGTTTAATAAGAACATCACGCTCATCCAGGACAGCATTAAAATCACCTAAGATTATTATTGGATCCATGGGGTCCAGAGTCTGGAACACACCGCACATCCTCACCATGAAGTCAGTCTGGGTACAGCCTCGAACCGACGGGACGTACGCATTAAACAAAGAGATTATGCTATTATTATATAAAAAGTCCAGTCGGTCGAGTCTGTGGGGAATCAAAACCTTGTACGCAACAACAGTACAAGGGATGTTATTTTTTACAAGAATTCCCGTCCCAGCTCTAAAATATTTCATAGAGGTGACTTCATGGGGGATCGTATTAAGGTAGGCTGTGTATCCCATCCTCATGGCCCAGGATCCAATATCGTCCTTCTTGCAACGATGTACTTGTTGAATGGCTAGAATCCCAGGCTGATGTCTCTGTAACCAGAGATTCAGCCTGGGTCTGCCTGAGCTGAGCCCATTAACATTAATTGAAGCAATACTCAGGGTAGCCATCGGAGGAAGGTGGATAAAAGGGTCCTATCATCAATATTATGAGAATTACTATAACAATATGTACTGGAGATGATAAAAAAATTAAAAAAAGTACCATCGTACATATATTATAGAAAAAGTTAAGATGGATGGTAATCCACCAATATAGAGGAGTGATGGAGAAATGGAAGGATCTAAGGAACTATACTATTTATTATTATCACCGGTAGGTGATTCTGAAAAAATCCGGGATTTTCTGGGGGGGAGAGCTGAAGAGACGTCTGACGCCGTGCTCTCCCGTCCCCTCTTCTCATCCCTAAAGCCAGATGGTTCCTCGATGTTAGAGAAGTTCCAGTCCGGGCCCGGCTCTTTCGGTTTCTGATGACCACGAAGTTTTTTACGAAAGTATTCGTGGTTATCATCAGAGCTCTCTGAAAATTCAGCGGTATCAAGGATACCAACTTCCAGAGTACTCGCCTTCTCGCTAGATGTATCAATTTCATCCTCTATGTTATCCTCCGATTTTTCCGGCTCCGATACTGGAACGCTATTATTTTCAGATCTATTATTATTGTTTCCTGTTTGTTCAGATTCTAGGGAATCCGATATTTCTACAACACCAGTCGGGACAGGATGTATATCGACTGTAACCCGACTGGAATATTTATTACTATTACTTTTAGCAGGAGATTTCCTTGAACCGGCTTGCTTATCTACCTGAACATGTGCAACTGGAACACTTGATGGGACCTTAGAGAAGCTGTATCTGGAGGTCCTCACCAAGGGTCTGGATGGTGTTAATTCAGGTGTATTATCGCGCGGTTTGACAGAAGATTCGCGTATCACAGCCTCGCTTTGCTGCTTTCCAGATGGTATGGAAGGATATTCCGGGCAATCTTTCTGCAAGTGGCCAGACTTTTTACAAAGTCGGCACGATGGTGGATCAGTGCACTCGCGAGCAAGGTGCCCGGTTTTAAAGCAATTGAGGCAGGATTTGACATATAATTCGGCGGGGAGATACGTTTTGCAACGTAAGCCGCCTACCATTATAAAATCAGGAAATTTATTAACATCCAAGTCGTCAACAATGGCTTGGATGTAGCCGTTGTAGACCTGGGTGTTCTTCAGGTTTATTTTAAAAACTCGGCGGACTTCCCCGAACTTCAACGAGTTGAGCATGGATTTTAATTGCTCCACTTTCGCTTCAGTCGGGATACCGCGAATGCTAATTCGAGTTCCAGGACCACGTGGGAGGGAAAACCTAATATTGCCACAAGGAGTCTCGACCAGGTTTGCTTGGCTTGATAAAAACCTGTCGCGTATCTTACCTCCTTCGGACTTGAATGTAACATTCCAGATTCCCTGTCTGATAGGAAAAACGCCTTCCACCAGTGATTTGAAGGGGCGGAGTTGGGCGACTGATGTAAATAGATCGTAGAACGCGGCAACAGTGGGGATGTCTTGTGATGTAGCTGCGTCCACTGAATCGCTGCGTTCCACTTCTAGTCCCTTCACGCCAGCAACCTTCGGTACAGACGCGACCATCTTTGAAAAAAGAGGCACATGCGCCGTTGAAGAAGTCCGAACGGTTGGCGAAACAGTAGTAGTCGACGGCCTGCCAGAGACATCAGTGCCTAACGGCAGATGAGTCCTGGCAGACATGAAGAAATATTTTGACACCGAGTATTAGAGAGAGTAACTACAAGAAGCAACTATATGTTAATTAAAACTATTCTGCTCACGAAGGTAGTTGAACTTAGGACTATAAACTAACTGAGGGTTATAACAAAACAAAGCGGTAACGATTAACAAAGAAAAAAATCGTTACGGAAACGCCAGGGGTGGCCTCTAAGAAATTCCCAAGGGGGAGAGGCCACTCCCAATACACCTAAACCGGAGCGGGCTGGCAAAGCCGCTGAATGGCAGAAAAAGACTACCAGACGCTCCGTGCTGTTGATCAAGGGCTCTAGCTTACTTTTTTTTTTTTTTTTTTTTTTTTTTTTTTTTTTTTCATTTTTTTTTTTTTTTTTTTTTTTTTTTAAAAGTAGGCCTCAACCCACCGATACTTACTTTTTTATACTTACTTGTTGCAGGGGAGGCTTTTAGATGGTCTTTCTTTTTCTGAAAAATAAAAGGTAAAGATTAACAGAACGCCTGGCCTCGACGAAACATTTCCCGCCACATGGGAGGGTTCGGAGAAATGCACCCTGATGCACACTCATTGAACCCTCTAGTGGCGAGTATTCCGTCTTGGCCAGGCAGGTAAGATATGGAAGAAAAAGAGTCAGATTGACGAAGAAAAGAGTTAGAAAGAAAATGATAGAGAGGAAAGGGCTATAAAAGAGAGAAGAAGATAACAAAAATAATCAAGAGTATAAATTAAATAATAATAATAATAATAATAAAGGTTGCCAGGTAGGTAGGTGTATGTGGCGTTTTATTAACTATTTGTTTGCCTAATGTTAATGATAACTATATTACACCTAGTTTTATTCAACTGGTGATCTTATTATCAAAGTAATATAGTTACTAGGTAGCAATCGAGATGAGGACAGGTTGTTATGACACCCAATACTATTATTTAGATAATATAATAATTGGCACGCGAGACTTATGTATGGGAATCGTAACCAGAAAGAATCTCTTTCCAATTAGGAACGAGATCATAAATGGTCACGTCCCCATACTTTAACTCACGTGCCAGAAGATGTTCGTTAAAATCAGTAATCACTGATTTTATTATATTATTCGCGTCGCCCTCCTTCGCATAGCGGTCTTCCTTATCCAGAATCTTTTTTGTTTTAATCACAAAGACCTTGAGAGTATGGTTATCACTGTAAGTGTTGTAGAATATATCATCCATACACACACTTACAGGACTCGAACAGATTTTATTTAAGATTCTGGATAATTCGGATGCCATACTTAGGCAGGGCTTGCATTCTAAAAAGAGATGTTGAGTGTTATCCACTCCATGGCGACAAAACTTACAAGTAAGTTTAAGCAACCGGTTATTTAATTTATGGTATTTAAAACCGGTTCCCGCCCGACGTTGTCCAAATAAGAACCCGTTTCGGACGGTCCTGAAAGAAATTTCCCTTTCGGGGTTACTAAAATGAATCCTGAGGGAGCGGTCCAAAAGGTGGACACGCTCCCAGTTAATATTAGATGGAGGAGTTTCTTCTCTTTCACTCATGAGGGTCCTATATATGGAAGCTAGACCGGCAGAATCCCAATCATGGCCTTTAGCCCCCAAAACACGAAATGTGTTGAAGGCTTTCAGCCATGATTCCGGAACGGTGATGGAATGGGGTATCGAGTTGCTAAACAAACCAGGATTAACCTGGATTATTTTACTGCCAAGGCTGAACTGGGCCTCTCTATGCCACAATTGTGTGGGATTAACAAGAGAGGCCAGTTGTTGGAAACGTTCAGCCTGGCAAGCAACTATCTTGGTGTTAAGACAGGGAACACCCATTCCACCTATAGATTTACCGTTCCGGAGGATCCGCCGGCCCAATACTTCCATAGGCTCAGAGATCCAGAGGTAAGAGAAGATCTTGCGATCAATATATTTTATGACAGGAGGTGGTATGGGGACCGACCTCGCGCTAAAAATAACCTGCGACAAGATCAAGGAATTGATAACCAAGATCTTGCCGTACCAGGATAGGGATCTAGACCGATTAAAATTAATTATTTGTTCGATCTTGGAGACCTTCTCGCTCCAAGTTATATTAATTTGGTTTTCACCGAAGTAGATTCCAAGGATTTTAATATGGTCCTTTATGTACCTATGATAGGGGAAAAAAGATAGAATCTCCTTCGCCCTATCATTAGTGCAGAGGATGGAGGTTTTTTCTCTGTTGATCCGCTGCCCTGTGGCTAGACGAAATAGCTCCAAGTTATTGAAAATAGCATCAATCGAGTATGCGTCCGACACAACAAAAGTTGCGTCGTCCGCATACTGATCCAATTTGTGGGTGAAATTACCAATACGAATACCTTTTATTAATTTATTATTGATTACACATCGGCTGAGGGGCTCAACATTGATGGTGTAGAGTAACATACTAAGAGGACACCCTTGACGGATGCCTCTCAGTATGTTAATTTTTTGGGTGAAGGCCCCATTTACCTCAATGATGCTGGTAATGCCGGTGTAAATGGATTTTATCAATCTCAAGGCGCTTGGACATAGGTTAATGCTTTCGAGAAGTCTCAAAAGATAATTATGATTAACCATGTCAAACGCCTTGAGATTATCAATGGAAACAATGAAATACGGACTATTAGTGTATTTGGCATAATTGAGTGCACTTGTGATATTATAATGCACATCAAAGATAGACCGACCCAGAATGGTACTTTTCTGGGTCGGACTAATTATGCCAGAGAAGGAATTTAAAAGGCGCCTAGAAAGAAGTTTTGTGATGATTTTATAATCGACGTTTAGATTTGAAATCGGACGCCAATTTTTCAAATCTAGAGCGTCGGATTTCTTATAAATTAATTTAACTCTTGCTACTTTTGATGATGCTGGCAGTATGCCAGAAAATAAAACGTTATTAATTATAATTATGAGTTCTTTTTTGATTAGGGTCCAGAACGCTAAGTAAAATTCCTTAGACAAGCCGTCGAGACCCGGCGACTTGCCATTGTCCATATTTTTTATTATAGAAAAGACTTCTTCCTCAGTAGTTCCATTTTCAATTTGGCCGTTATCATCACTCGATAACTGAGTGGTTTCCATGACTTTTATAAGTTCATCCTGAGTTGCCACATCAATATCTGATGTGGTTCCCCAGAGATCCTTATAAAAGTCATGGACTATACTAATTATTTCCTCCGGTTTTTCTTTAGTTTGTCCGAATTTATCCTTGAGTTGTGTAATTATGGTGTCCTGATCTCTTTTTTTAAGTTTCTGATAGAAGATTTTGGTGGGCTCTTCACCCTCTTCCATCCCTTGAATACGTGCTTTTAATTTGATAAATTCTAATTTTTTTGTCTCGTGAAGAAGAAGTTCCTTTCTTAAATTTAATATTTCCGCATGATGTTGTCCATCTCTAATTAAAAAGTCCAGATGGTCCTTTTTCTTTCTATGTAAATCTGCTTTATAGATGGAAAAAGCAATGCTACTCTTTTTAATACTATTTTTAGTGAAATCCCACCAATCTTGAATATATGAAAATTCTTCCATGCGGTGAACAAGATTTTTATAACTATTAATTATTATTTCCCGATATTCTGGATCACTATACAAAGAGGTGTTATTTCTCCAGGCACCCTTGCCCCATCTAATCTTCGTTGAAGATTTCGGTCTAGCCTTTCCATCCACCTTTTTCAAGGTGGATTTCAAGACTAGGGCTGGAGCAAGGGTGTGATCTGAAGCTGTATTTATTATATGATAGATATCTTTCACACAGGCCGCGTAGTGATCGGAGATATAAATTCGATCAATCCTACGCGCCTGTGTATCTACTTTGCAGGTATATACCTGACCAGCCGGATGTTTTTGGCGGAAGATATCAATCATACTAAGAGATTTTAAAGAGGATCCAAGTATTTTTTCCGCCTTGGTGAGCCCGAAGTTCTGTTTAATTAGAACATCACGCTCATCCAAGACGGCATTGAAATCCCCTAAAATTATCAGTGGGTCCAGGGGGTCTAGGGTCTGAAACACATCGCACATCCTCACCATGAAGTCAGTCTGGGTACAGCCCCGAACCGAAGGGACATAAGCATTCATTAAGCATGTAATGCTACTATTGAAAAAAAAGTCCAGACGGCCGAGCCTGTATGGAATTAAAACCTTGTACGATAGAATGGTACAGGGGATGTTATTTTTAACTAGAATTCCAGTCCCAGCTCTGAAATATTTCATCGAGGTGACTTCATGGTGGATGGTATTGAGGTGCGCGGTGTATCCCAGGTCGGCTGCCCAGGAATCAATCTCGTCTTTTTTGCAACGGTGTACTTGTTGCAAGGAAATTATTCCAGGTTGGTGTCTCCGTATCCAGAGGCCCAACCTGTGTCTATTTGAGTTCAGTCCGTTAACATTGAGTGAAACTAAACTCAAAGTATCCATTAAAAGAGATTTGGGTAATAATTATATAGTATACCACTCAATAAATTACGCACAGTTGGTATAGTACGATTAATCAAAATGGTGATTGTGGATGTTAATCCACCCGCATAGAAAAAACAGAAAGGAGGGATTATGAAAACTTGGAGCTATGGTTTATTATTCACCAGCCGATGGTTCTGAAAGACCCCGGGATTTACGGGGGGGGAGAGCTGATGACGCGTCCGAAGACGAGCTCTCGCGTCCCCTCTTCTCGTCCCTGAGAATCGAAGGCTTTTCAATTTTGGAGTAGTCCCAGTCCGGACCCGGCTCCTTGGATTTACGATGAATGCGTATCTTCTCGCGAAAAGACACGTGTTCTTCTTCCGAGCACTTTGTAAGTTTGGCTATATTAAGTAAGTCAGCTTCCAGAGAGCTCTCATCATCGTCGCTGTTTTCTTCCAGGTTAGCCGAGTCCTTTCCAGGACCACTACCATTATTTAAAAACCTATTAATTTTATCTCCCATATTTTCCGACTCTAGAGAGTCGGTAATATTGTGTATCTCGGTCGGGACAGGATGGACATCAACTGTAACCCGACTGAGAAAATTACCAGTCTTACTAGAAGAGTTCTCCTTATTATAATTATTATTTTCCTTTTCTTTCCGTACAGGCGTTGCTGGAGCACTTGATGAGATCTTGGCGAAGGTGTATTTCGCCTTCCCCATCAAGGTTTTAGAAACAGATTGTACGAGAGATTTAATTTGCGGTGGTGCTGCTTCACTAGACCTCCTGCCAGATGGAATGGAGGGGAAGTCGGTGCAGTCCCTCTGCACATGCCCGGCTTTTTTGCACAGGCGGCAAGAGGGGGGGTTAATGCACTCTCGGGCCAAATGCCCGGTAGCGAAGCAGTTTAAACATGATTTTACATAGAGTTCCGCGGGGAGGTACGTCTTACAGCGCATACCGGCTATGTTGATAAAGTCAGGAAAATTATTCCTGTTGAAATCATCAACAATGGCTTGAATGTAGCCATTATATACCTTTGTATTTTTAAGGTATATTCGGTATACGCGGCGTACCTTCCCGAACTTCAGCGAGTCGAGCATGGTGGTAATTTGCTCGATCGTCGCCTCCGTCGGGATACTCCGCACACTAATGCGCGTGCCCAAACCACGCGGCAAAGAAAAATTAATACGGCCAGATGGGGTATCAAGCTCGTTTCCTATCATAGATAGGAACTTGTCACGATTTCCCCCATCTGCCGCCTGGAAGGTGATATTCCAAGTTCCCGATCTAATTGGGAACACTCCTTCAACAAGTGACCTGAAGGGTCGAAGCTGCTCAACCGACGAAAAAAGTTGGTAGAAAGCGGCGACAGTGGGGATGTCCTGCGATGTTGTGGCGTCAATTGACTCCCCACGTTGGACTTCGATCCCCTTCACGTTCGCGACCTTCGGAATCGACGCTGCGACACTTGAGAACAGTGGTTTGGCTGCCGAAGAAGAAGAGGTCTGCGGGTCAGATGGTCCAGTTGCCGGTCTGCCAGAGACACTCTGACTGCCGAGAGGCAGGTGTGTCCTGGCAGACATCAAGAACTTTACGGAGAAACTATAGAAGAAATGTGGAACCCCAGATGTTATTCAACTAAGAGTTGTTCAGGAAACCTACTACAAATAAACTAACTGAAGGATAATAAAAACGAGCTAGATATTATGGTAGTAGTAGAAATTAGGGCTATTAACTAACAGAAGTTTATAAACTAACAGAGCAACAAACAAAAGCGGTAACGGTTTAATATATAAAAACCGTTACGGAAACGCCGGGGTGGCCTCTAAGAAATTCCCGAAGGGGGAGAGGCCACTCCCAATACACCTAGTTCGGAGCGGGCTGGCAAAAGCCGCGGAATGGCAGAAAAAACTACCAGACGCTCCGTGCTGTTGATCAATAAGGCTCTAGCTTACCTTAATTATACAGCGAATAATGATAGTCACTGGTTTGTAGCCCATTCGGTTGCACAATCTATTCCAACAAGACATGTATGTATGTAAGACAACAATCTAAGGGAGCAGAAGTCAGTCGGCGACAACAAAGGATGTATCACGTCGCGTTGTTATCTCGTTCACTTCGCGAGAAGTCTCGTACTAGCGAGAATAAGAAGTCACGAAGGAGTTAGCGCGAACCACTTCGATCTGGAATGTGCAGTATAAAATAACGAGCAATAGCTCGGGCTCTAGCTTACCTTAATCAAAACAGCAATAATGATTTCCAATATTTTGAAGCCCATTCGGTTGCACGATCTATGCCAAAGCGTACGAATGAATACTAAAACGAGAAGCAGAAGTCGGCGACAACAAACGAGGCCCGCCCGCGGTGTGTCTCGCGCAAAGCCAAAAGATAAGAGAGGGTTAGGACGAACGAATTGAAATATTCTACGAATTGGAGTATGGAAAATGCAATAAAAAATACCGAACCGCAGCTCGGGCGCTAGCTTACCTTAATCAAATAGCGAATAATGATAGCCATTGCTTTGAGACTCATTCGGCTGCACAGTCTATGCTCACAAGATTTGAAGTTCTTGGACGAGCAGTCTGGACATACACAGCGAGTAACGCAGAAACCTGACTCGCCGCGATGTCGGCAACCATCAAACGAAGTGCACCTGCGCGGGTTAACTCGTTGGTCCCACGGAAAGGTTTTTTGACAGGTCAAGTCACGAAAGGGTTAACGTGGACAAATGAACGCGTTTTCTTCCAACCGAAGAGTGCGATATTAAATAACGAGCCGCGGCTCCAGAATTTTTTTTTTTTTTTTTTTTTTTTTTTTTTTTTTTTTTTCTTACGGATCAGAGTTTTTCCAGTCTCGGATCAGTGTCATAAAGACACGTCATATCCGAGTCATATCGGTATTACGCTCCATAAGCATGCCACTGCGTAAGCAGCGGTCATATCGATAAGGCGGCTTTGGTATTCACTATGCATTGCGAGGCAAAGACTTCGGCCCCGGGCATCAGTACATGCTATGTGCCAAATAGCAGCACGTCTGCCCAGGGCTTCTGTCAATGCCATGCTTAGCACAGCTCAACTTCCGCCACCCCCGGCTTCCGTACAACCTGTGTGGACGTGTAACACGCACACAGACTGACATCCACCGTGAAGCTTCCGATTCATCATTTCCGTGGAAAGTTGTGGATGGTATTATCGAGGTTAAAATCGTGTTTTTCTGCGGGTTTTGTCGTTATTATTGGGCTACCATTTATGGTTGTTGAGTTTGTTCGTAATTTTACTTTGTTAAAACGAAGAAAGTTATCAGTTTCATAGATACCCGTTTAAAATTATTTTCCAATTTTCAGTTATTCCCAGAAAGTGAGTGTTGCCGAATTTATGGTCCATGAGAGTAATGAAGTCCGTGAGGTTTTTAATTGTTTTGGCCAGAATTGTGTCTTCCTTGGGGTCGAAGTATTTATCTTGTATATCCAACTTTATTTTTTCTTTTATTATGGTGTCCTTCATTATTACTGAACATTTTGTTACAAGTAGTTGCTGGGGTCCTTGGTATCCATTATACATTATTTCTTCTCGAGTTATTTTAATATCGTTATTGCAAATTTGGTTCAGTACTCCGGTGATTCCCGAAATATAATTGGCTACTTTATCACATGATAGAAAGATATGTTTTGTATTGTCCATTGATTTTTGGCAGAATTTGCAGTTCATTATTCTAAGGTAGCCCGATGTTTTGTAGCGAAGCCCCATATTCCGCATTCTGTCTCCGAATATGTAACCATCTATGGCTATCCGGTACGAGAGAACCCTTTCTGTGTTGGTGAATTTAGTCCGATATGTTTTCGTGAGTAAGTGAATTTCTTCCCAATTCAGATCCAGTTGTTGTTGATTTGAGTCTATTGCCTTGAGTTTATGGTAGATATTTTTATGTCTCGCTAAGTCCCAATCATTTTTCGTAAAGTCCAATTTTTTAAAGGTATCGAGGATGTGTTTCCATTGTTTTGGGACTGTGGGGCTATGGGGCATCGAATTTGTATATAGATCCCTATTTACCAATCTGATCCTGGAGCCCAAGGCATATAGCGCCTCTAGATGCCAGAATTGGGTTAGGGGTCCGCCCAGTGCAAGTACACGCATTTTCTCTACTAGGCATGCTTTGATTTTTGCATTCAGGTCTATCATGTTGAAACCCCCTTCGCTACGCATTCTTTGCAATGTTTTCCTACCAATCGCCTCGACCTTTGCGGGACTCCATAAAAATTTAAAACAGGCACCTTGAATTTTATTTACTGTTTTGGGGGGTATTGGCTTAACTCTTGCATGAAATATTACTATGGACATTATTAGAGAGTTTATAATAATTTGTTTGCCATGCCAAGTAAGATTGCGTAGTTTTACATAGTTCAGTGTTCGAATTATTTTGTTCTCCAGTTCCTGCCAGATTTTATCCATTCCTTTGTTTCCGAAGTGTATTCCTAGTATTTTGGTGTTATGTTTTATATATGTTTGGTATGGCGAATTGTAGGTTGATTTGTAAGAAGATCTTGTCAGGCAGAGTATTTGCGTCTTTTCTATATTGGTTTTCTGTCCAGTCGCCGTTTCGAATCGATGTAATTCCTTAAAGATTTCATTAATTGATGTATTATCCCGAACTGCAAAGGTAGTGTCGTCTGCATATTGGTCAAGTTTATGTTCGAAAGTTCCTAATTTTATCCCGTGTATGTTACTGTTAAAAATTATCGATCTGGCGAATGGTTCCGTACTTAAAGCGTATAGCATCATGCTGAGCGGGCATCCTTGCCTAATTCCCCGTCGGATTTCTATTGCTTTGGATAACCTACCATTTACGTCTACCTTACTTTTTACTCCGGTATACATGCTTTTTATTACTTTGAATGCCTTATTGCTTATTCCAATTTGGTGCAATATTTTAAACAAAAAACCATGATTGACCCTGTCAAAAGCTTTTAAGTTATCTATTAAAATTAATGTTCCGGGTATATTGTTCATTTTACAATACCTGGCAATTGCGTCGGTATTGTAATGGACATCTTCCATGCTCCTTAGGGGGAGTGAGCATTTTTGCGTTTTGCTGATAACGTTATTTAATATCGATTCAAGCCGTTTCACCAGAATTCTAGATATTATTTTGTAGTCGGTGTTTAATGTAGTTATCGGTCGCCAATTTTTGAGTAAAGTTTCTTTGCCTTTTTTATAGATTAGTTTAACTTTGGCTGTTTTTGCAGAATTTGGAAGTTGGCCGAAATGAAAGATGTTGTTAATTAATAGGGTGAAGTTCTTTTTGATCATGTTCCAAAATGTAATGTAGAACTCCTTAGTCAAGCCATCGAGACCTGGTGATTTATTGTCGGGCATGTATTTGATTGCATTGTAAATCTCATCTTCTGTTATAGGACTCTCCAAAGTGGTGTTTTCCTCATCTGCTATTTTTGTTCGGCTCATTATCGATATGTAATAATCTTGGCTTGATTCTTGTATGTCACTCTTCTTCCCCCATAAGTTTGTGTAGAAGCTCTCGACTGTTGTTAGAATCTCGTCCTGATCGGTTGCCACAGTTTGGTTGTCGGTCTCTAATTTGTCAATGGTAGTCTTTTTTGCTCTTTTTCTTATTCTTTCATAGAAGGTTGATGTTGGTTTTTCGCCGTCTTCTAGATCTTTCATTTTTGCTATTAGTGTGTCCCGCGCATTTTGTTCTTCTTCAACGGCCCTAAGTCGCATTTTCAATTCAACGATTTTCACGGCATTTTCTTGTTTTCCTTCGTTTATTAGTTCTAGGAGCGTTTTTCGAACTAATGTGGTTTCATTTCTTTTATTTCGGGCCAAATTTATTGAATATGCTATGGACTGTTTTTTAATTTTGGATTTTACATCATCCCACCATTCTTGTAGGGTATCAAAATTATATAGGCCAAAGGTCGCGGCTTGGTAGGTGTTTTTTATGACGTCATTAAAGGTCGGATCACGATATAGCTTGACATTATTTCGCCACGATCCCCTGCCCCATCTAACTTTTTTCATTTGTGTCAGGGTTACTACCGGACATAATAGGTGATCCGATACGGTATTGGGTACGTGTGCTATTGTCGAAATAATGCTGTCCAAATCGGTTGAATTATATATTCGGTCTATCCTTCTGCCATTGGAATGAAAATAGAAAGTGAAGATCTGCTTTTTAGGGTATTTATTTCTAAAGGTATCTATGAGATTGTTACACTGGATGAAATTTTTAAAAATTTTCTCTGGGGGGCGCAACTTAAAGTTATTAGTGTTCGAGACGTCTACCGATTCCAGAGCATTGTTAAAGTCCCCAACCAGAAGTAGTTGAGTAGAGTCACAATAGAATCCTATAATACTCGTCAAAAGTTTGTAAAAATCAGTTTTAAGTGGACCGTTTTGAGCAGGGGCATAAATATTAATAATCTTCACTGTTCTTTGATCTATTTCAATTTCTAGGCTGTCACATCGATGTTTGATGTGCACGGTGTATGCCGTCTGCTGAGTCGAATTAGTATGTTTGGCCAAGATTAGGGTTCCGTGTCTGAAATTAGTATAATGTTTCTCCATTTTGTCTAATGTGTTAAAGTAGGCATCGTATCCTAGATCACTTGCCCATTGCGATATAACATCCTTGTCGACCCTATGTGCTTCCTGAACACATATAACTTCCGGCTTTTCTCGTTTAAGAAATCTATCAATATTATTCAGGTGATGTTGAACACCATTTGCGTTCAGGGAGACAATCTTATACTTAGCCATATTGATTTATATAGGGGGCCGAAAGATGTAAGCTCCTGGTTGTGGTAAAATTATTTATGACTCGTGATCTATCCATTATTATATAATTTTAGAAAATACAACACTAGAACGTGTTGGTTTAGATTTATCGAGTGAAAAATCAATTTCTACTCACATATCTTTCCTTTCTTCCTACCAGAATTGCAAGTGTTGACGTCTCTGATCCCAGGTCACGTGCCCATTGTGTTCTTTTTCTTGCCTGGTGCTCTGTTGTTTTTTTCTTTTCTGGTTGTTTCGGAGGTTTCAGATGAGGAGGTATCCTCTCTGTTTCTTTTATTTGTATATTCTAAATTATCAAATGCTATTTCGGATAGATCAGAGTTTTCTTTAGATTCCAAACCAGCTGGGGCCGATAAAACTTCTCTTGGGGTATCTGAAAATACCGATGAATTTAATGAGTCCGGGTATTCGATATTGTGAACCATAACTTTGACATGAGGGAGTCCTTTTGATTTAGGGTGGTACGGTGTATTTCCAATTGTAGAGGTGGATCTTAGACCAACTGGTTTATTTTGTTTCTTTTGCTGGACTCTATTCGATGGGGGTTCAGGTTGTACGTCGTCTTTTGGTGGTGTTTCAGGTTGTAGGTTTTCCTGAGGAGAATTTAGTGGACTTAAGACATCCTCACACACAGACCAATCGCTTAGCTCTTTTGTATTGTGCAAATCAGAGGCAGACGAGGAAAACTCGCATACCGTGTCATTTTGGGCTACCTCAATTATAGGGTCTTCCGATGTTTGTTTTTCGGTTGATTGGTCTTCATTATAATTAATTACTTTTCCTGTGTTGTCGACTGTTTTGTCTTCCATGTTGTTTGTTTTCCTGGGTGTTTTATTACTTTGTTCTATAGTTTTACGAGGTGTATGCGTCACTTTGTTTAATTGCGGTCTTCTTTGTCTAGGCATGGCCCATGCTTGAATCGGGTTTGAGGGCGTTGGGTAGTCCATCGCCCTTTGTTTACAGTTTTTTCTTATGTGCCCCGACTCCTTGCAATAACGGCATACTGCCTCTTTTTCGCAGTTTATGAAAGTGTGTCCACTTTCTAAGCACCGCCCACATGTTGGAATATACATCTCTCGGGGGAGATAGGTCTTACATCTTATCCCGTTTATCATAAGAAAGTCTGGTAATTTGTCTTTCTTAAAGTCTTCTATCAAGAAAGATGTAAAACCATTGTAGACAGCGGTACCTCTGTGCCAGTTTCTAATTGCATTTCGAACTTTGCCACAGCCCAGTTGATTGATTATTGTGGCAACTTTAGCGTACGATGCTTCTTCAGGAATTTCTTTTATTGAGATCCGTACTGGGGCTCCACTGGGCAAAGTTATGGAGATTAGAGAGTCATCAACTCTCATTTCTCCATTGGTTGCATTTAGAAATTCCTCTCTGCAGCTAGTATTTTGATTTTCAGTGGCAGCAAATGTAATAATCCATAATCCTTTTCGGCTTTCATATAGTCCTTTGATATGTTTAACATATTCCTGTGTACTATCGCTTTCTCGTAGTATATCCATTAGTTTGGTAAAATCCAGATCCAGGTTGGTTTTCATAAATAAAGATCTCGGTCTGGCATTTCTTGTTTCCGTGGTTGAGTCTTCACTAGCAGGAGTTGAAGTGACGGCTGCTGAATAATCCATATTTCTTTGCTTATTTGTGTTGATTTTCTCCGGCTGTTTAGGTAAAGCTCCGAGAACCGAGGACGGCTCCAGAACTTACCTTAAATATACAGCGAATAATGATAGTCACTGGTTTGTAGCCCATTCGGTTGCACAATCTATTCCAACAAGACATGTATGTATGTAAGACAACAATCTAAGGGAGCAGAAGTCAGTCGGCGACAACAAAGGATGTATCACGTCGCGTTGTTATCTCGTTCACTTCGCGAGAAGTCTCGTACTAGCGAGAATAAGAAGTCACGAAGGAGTTAGCGCGAACCACTTCGATCTGGAATGTGCAGTATAAAATAACGAGCAATAGCTCGGGCTCTAGCTTACTTTTTTTTTTTTTTTTTTTTTTTTTTTTTTTTTTTTTTTTTTTTTTTTTTTTTTTTTTTTTTTTTTTTTTACGGATCAGAACGACAAAGTCTGGAATCCAGCCCAATTGCCTTCATACCCAGACTATGCCGACGGAAGTTATATGGATCCCTTCTCTTTGCCATAGAGATCACCATTTTATATACCACATGAAGGGGTAGTCTTCCATTCATCACATCCGCTATAAGTGGGATGGTATTATCAAGTTGAGTTTTATGCCATCAACTGGGCAGTTTGTTTTACGGTCGATGTTTAAAGGCCGAATTAAATGTCCAGGTTACAGAATTTTGATTTGTGGGGTCCGAATTAACTTACCACTATTTTTTCTTTTTGCCAACAAGTCTAAATTCCAAAGTGGTCGAAAATGACGAGTCTGATGACGTTTCTTCACGGCTTCTTTTATTAGCATAATCCGAATTGTCGAGATTTGGTTCAGGTAAGTCCACGGTTTTGGATTTTGATTGGTTGTATTCTAGATTAGCCGGTGCGGAAGATATTTCATCAGGTGTAGTAGAAAAAACGGAAGATGTTGTTAAGTCCGGTGGCTGGATGTTGTGCACCATCACTCTTACATAAGGGTTGCCTTTCGATGGAGGATGAAAAGGGGTGTTTCCAATCGTCGATGATTGTTTTAGTCTTGACGATTGCCTTGTTTGTTTGAGTTGCGGCTGACTCGGCGGTGTTAACAGAGGGCTTATAACGCTTCCCACATCCTCGCACTCCGACCAATTACTAATTTCTTTTAAGTCGGTTGAATCGGTGGAGGAAGAAAATTCGATTACATCCGAGGTTGGATCAATCCTGTTGTCATGCGGAGTATGTCCAAGAATGGTCGATTCAGGTTGTAAATCCATTTGATCGACTGGTATATCCGGTTTTGTAGTTTGTAGTGTAGGTTGTACGGCATTTTGGTTGACTTGTAATTCCGAAACCTGTCCAGGTTGTGTAGCATTTTGTAAATCCGAATTTAGTCCAGGTTGTGAAGCGCTTTGTAAATCCGAAATTAGTCCAGGTTGTGAGGCATTTTGTAAATCCGATACTGTTGCAGGTTGTGAAGCATTTTGATTACTTGGTTGTTCCAAATGAGGTGGGTTTTCTGATAGCTGTTTTCTACGTCGTGGAAGGGTCCATGTAGAGCCGGAAATTGATGGAAATTCTTTCCTTCTGGATGGACACTCTTTTAAAAGATGGCCCGGTTGTTTGCAGTAGCGACAGACTGGTTCGCTTTCGCATTCGGTGAAGTTGTGACCGGATTTCAAACACCTACCACAGGTTGGCACATATAATTCCCTGGGCAGGTAAGTTTTGCAGCTTTTCCCGTCAATGACCAAGTAATCTGGTAACCTGTCCTTTTTAAAATTTTCAATAAAAAAGGAAGTGTATCCGTTATAAATGGACGTACCTCTGTACCAGTTTCTGGTGGCATTCCGGACTTTTCCGCACTGCAGTCGTTCGATTGTCGACACGGCCTTGTTGTAGGAAGTTTCACCCGGTATCCCCCGAATGGATATTCGGATTGGTGCTTCGGTAGGCAGCGAAACCGTAATAGTACCGTCTGAAACTCTTATTTCACCCTTTGTGTCGTGCATAAATTGCTCGCGACAGCTAGAGTTGGGTTCGTCGGTGGCGGCAAAAGTACAAATCCACTGACCTTTTCTTCCCTCGAACAGTCCCGTGATGTTGTCGACATAGTTGCGGGACGCTGAGTCGGTCTTCAGGATGTCGAACAGTCGAGGGAAGTCCAGGTCTTTGGTGGTTGTCAGGAACAGAGTGCGAGGTCGTGTAGTCGGTGCAGTCGTTTCTTCGCTTGTAGGTGTAGGCGTTGTTGAGGCGGCTTCGGCGTAGTTCATCTTCTTCCTCCTTTTCTTCTTGCTTCGTTGCTGTCGAGGGCCTAACCCGGTGAGGGGTTACCTTAATCAAAACAGCAATAATGATTTCCAATATTTTGAAGCCCATTCGGTTGCACGATCTATGCCAAAGCGTACGAATGAATACTAAAACGAGAAGCAGAAGTCGGCGACAACAAACGAGGCCCGCCCGCGGTGTGTCTCGCGCAAAGCCAAAAGATAAGAGAGGGTTAGGACGAACGAATTGAAATATTCTACGAATTGGAGTATGGAAAATGCAATAAAAAATACCGAACCGCAGCTCGGGCGCTAGCTTACCTTAATCAAATAGCGAATAATGATAGCCATTGCTTTGAGACTCATTCGGCTGCACAGTCTATGCTCACAAGATTTGAAGTTCTTGGACGAGCAGTCTGGACATACACAGCGAGTAACGCAGAAACCTGACTCGCCGCGATGTCGGCAACCATCAAACGAAGTGCACCCTGCGCGGGTTAACTCGTTGGTCCCACGGAAAGGTTTTTTGACAGGTCAAGTCACGAAAGGGTTAACGTGGACAAAATGAACGCGTTTTCTTCCAACCGAAGAGTGCGATATTAAATAACGAGCCGCGGCTCCAGAACTTACCTTAATTATACAGCGAATAATGATAGTCACTGGTTTGTAGCCCATTCGGTTGCACAATCTATTCCAACAAGACATGTATGTATGTAAGACAACAATCTAAGGGAGCAGAAGTCAGTCGGCGACAACAAAGGATGTATCACGTCGCGTTGTTATCTCGTTCACTTCGCGAGAAGTCTCGTACTAGCGAGAATAAGAAGTCACGAAGGAGTTAGCGCGAACCACTTCGATCTGGAATGTGCAGTATAAAATAACGAGCAATAGCTCGGGCTCTAGTTTTTTTTTTTTTTTTTTTTTTTTTTTTTTTTTTTTTTTTTATTACGGATCAGAGTTTTTCCAATCTCGGATCAGTGTCTCAAAGACACGTCATATCCGAGTCATATCGGTATTACGCTACATAAGCATGCCACTGCGTAAGCAGCGGTCATACATTAAGGCGGCTTCCGTATCGGCTATGTATTGCAAGGCAAAGACTTCTGCCCCGAGCATCAGTAACATGCTATGTGCCAAATAGCAGGACGTCTGCCCAGGGCTTCCGTCAATGCCGTGTTTAACACAGCTCAACTTCCGCCACCCCCGGCTTCCGTACATACTGCGAGGCGTGTAACACGTATCCAGCATGACATCCACCGTGAAGCTTCCGATTCATCATTTCCGCGAAAATTTGAGGATGGTATTACCAGGTTTAAGCTCCCTTTTATGGTGAATGTAGGTAGGGCGACCTCTTTGGGTGGTAAAGTTCTTTTCAAGCATCGTGTCACATATTTAAATACCCACTTAAGATTGCTTTCCAATTTGCTGGAAAGCCAAGAAACTGTATGTCCGTATGTTTGTATTCCATTGTAATTAGAAATTCTGCAAATTTGTCTATTGTTTTTTGAATTATTTTATCATCGGTTGGGGCCAGGTATTTGTTTTGTATGTCTAGTTTGATTTTTGTTCCAATTATATTCTTCTTTAAAAGGACGAAGCATTTAGTTACTGCTATCTGGTGTGGGCCACCATAACTGTTGTAAAATATTTGCTCTCTGTTGATTTTTATGGGGGTACGTAATATGTCGCTAATAAAGTTTACAGTTTTTCCAATATAATAGTCAGTTTTATTGCAGTGTTGGATAAGATGCTTCGTGTTGTCGGAAGGGGTTTTGCAGAATTTACAGTTCAATATCTTTAGCACTCCGGTTTGGTCGAATCTTAGGGACATTCCCCGCATGCGGTCGCCGAAGATGTATCCTTCACGGACTATGCGGTAGGATAGTAATCGTTCCGCATTTGTGAACTTGTTTCTCAAGGTATTACTAAAGAGCTGGACTTCTTCCCAGTTTATGGTTGGTATCTGTTGGTATTGTTCAGGTGCCTTGCTCTTAAGCTCCTGATAGAGGTGTTTGTGTCTTGCTGTTTCCCAGACATCCCGTGTGAGATCTATTTTACGGTAGAGGTCCAGCATTTCTCTCCATGTTGTGGGGGTTGTGTTTCTGTGCGGCATCAAGTTGCTGTAAAGGCTTGGATTTATTTCTTTAATTTTTGACCCAAGTGAGTATAGGCCTTCAATATGCCAAAATTGATTGAGGTTTTCACCTCTCACAAAGGCTTTTATTCGTTCGATCTTACAGGCTTCCACTTTTGACTTAACATCAATCATTCCGATACCCCCACTCGCCACTGAGAGTTGGAGATGTTTTCTCTTTATTGCCTCTATTTTTGCGGGGTACCATATGAATTTATGGAGTACGCTCTCGATTGTTTTGATATTGCTTGAGGAGATGGTCTTGACCCGCGCATGGAATGTGATGATCGACATTATTAAGGAGTTGATTGCAGTTAGTTTACCATACCAAGTCAGGTTTCTTGGTTTCAATGAATTTAGGGTCCGGGTTAGTAATCCAATTATCTCGTCCCACATTTTTTCCAATGTTTTAAAGCCAAAATGGATGCCAAGTATTTTGCAGTCCGGTTTTATATATTGGTGGTATGGAGATTTTGATATCGAGTTGAGCGCTATTTTGGTGATACATAATATTTCCGTTTTTTCTTTATTGATTTGTTGTCCGGCTGCTTGTTTAAAATTTTCTAGTTCTTCAAAGATTTTTGATATGGATATTTGATCCCTAACCGCAAAAGTAATGTCGTCAGCATATTGGTCTATTTTATGCTCATATGCGCCGAGTTTTATTCCTTTTATTTGCGAGTTTGTCTGGATTGATCTTGCGAGTGGTTCGACCGTTAAGCAATATAACATCATACTTAACGGGCATCCCTGTCGTATGCCGCGCCGTATAGTTATTGGGTTGGTTAGACGACCATTCACATCTATACGGCTATATATGTCCGTATACATGCTTTTTATGATGTTTAATGTCTTGCATCCCAAACCTATGTGTTGCAAGACATTAAATACGAAGCTGTGACTTACATTATCGAAGGCTTTTAAGTTATCGATCATTACCAGAGAGCCAGGGATGTTATTATTCTGACAGTGTCGGAAGATAGCATCTATGTTATAATGAATGTCGACCATATTTCTTGATTTGATTGAACATTTTTGAGAGGGGCTTATAATTGGGTCCATAATGGGTTCCAGACGATTTACGATAATTTTTGATATAATCTTATAGTCTGTATTCAAAGTTGTGATTGGGCGCCAGTTTTTGAGGTTTAATTGGTCGTTCTTTTTATACAACAGTTTTACTTTGGCAATTGAGGCAGATTTGGGTAGGGGGCCGAAAGAGAAAATATTGTTTATAAGTTGCGTAAATTGAATTTGTATGGTGTCCCAGAAAGTAACGTAAAACTCTTTTCCTAGTCCGTCCATCCCCGGCGATCGGTTGTTGAACATCTGCTTGATTGTATGCAGAATCTCAGCGCTAGTCACGTATTGTTCTAGGCCGTCGTTATCTTGTTTTGAAATTTGAGTTGTTCCCATGAGTGAGAGATAATATTGTTGGTAGTACTCGGATGTTTGATGTTCCTCACCCCATAAGTTTGCGTAGAAGTTTTCTACCAGCTTTATGATTTCTTCCTCTTTGGTGGTTGCCCTATTGTTTGGTGCCCTCAGTTCAGTTATGGTAGTTTGTTTGGCTCTTTTTTTTATTCGGGCGAAAAAAGTTTTTGTTGGCTTCTCGTTCTCCTCAAGGGTTTGAATATTTGCCATCAAGATATCCAATTTGTTTCGTTCTTCAGACAGTGTTTTTAGTTGCGATTTTAGGTTTTCTATTTTTAAAGTATTCTCCCTTTTCCCTTCATTTATCAATTTATCCAGGTTTTTCCGTAATTGAGCCAAATTGTTTCGTTTATTATTTGCAACGTTTTTTGAGTAAGCCATTGTCACTTTTTTGATTCTGTTCTTTACATAATCCCACCATAATTGTAGCGATTCAAAGTTTTGTATTTCGTTTAGAGCGGATGCATAGGTGTTTTTAATCACTCTAACGTAGGTTGGATCGTCATATAACAGAACGTTATTTCGCCACACGCTTTTTCCCCATCGAATTTTTTGAGCTTGTTTGAGTACTATCTGGGGGCACAACAGGTGATCTGACACTGTGTTTATTGTATGGGATATTTCTGAGACCATATGATCCAAGTTTTTCGAGTTATAGATGTTGTCAATACGTCTTCCCTGCGATCCGGTAAGGTGCGTAAAAATTTGTTTTTGGGGGTATTTTCTTCTATATGTGTCGACAATGTTGTTTTCCTGGATGAATTTTTTTAGAATTTTTTCCGGCGGCCGAAGTTTAAAATTTCTGGGAATTAGAACATCAATTGGCTCAAGCACAAAGTTAAAATCGCCTACCATTATTATGTCATATGTGTCTATGTAATTCTTTAACGTTACTACCAGTTTTTCACAAAATTTCGTTTTTTCAGGTCCGTTTTGGGCTGGGGCATATACGTTGAAAATTTTTATTGTTTGGCGGTCGATATTAATTTCTACGCTATCCAAGCGGTGTTGGATATGTATGGCGTAGGTGGTTGGCAAATTAGTGTTTTCAGATTTAATCATAATCAGAGTTCCTTGCTTGAAAGTCGTATGGTATTTGTCCAATTTATCCAGCGTATTCATAAATATGTTATATCCTAGTGCTTCCGCCCATTGTGTGACCAATAATTTGTCTATCTTGTGCACCTCTTGCACGCACAGGACATTTGGCCTCTCGTGACCGATATAATTTCTTAGATCATTCAATCGGTGTTGGACACCGTTTGAATTCAAGGATATTATCTTCATTCCCGCCATTTCATGCATATAGGATCAGGTAAGTAAGAAGGAGTATGTAGTTATATGGTACGTTGATACCAACGTTTAATACCAACGGACAGGCATGCCCTGAATGATTGGCATAGCACCATACCAGCTTCGGTTCAAACATGGCACGTGTTTTGGGAGAGGTGTACAGTATGCTGTAGCCTAAGCTTTGTGGTAAATAAATATAGAACACTATTTATAGATTTTATCAGAGTATTTTTTCCAGATGTTTCTTACTTTTTGTTATAACTGATTTTTATAACTCACAGTTTTGTTGTCGATCCCTTTTTCTTTTTCCCGGTAGATTTCTCTTTTATGGTGCGAGTAGCTGATAACGATGAACCTGATGACGATGTGTCTTCTCTATTTCTCTTATTGTTATGGTCATCATTTTCCATGTCGCTTCTAGATATGTCCAAATTTAGCCTACTTGGCAGGGGCATGTTGTTTCCCAGATCTGCCGGCGCTGATGTAGTCTCCAGTGGCGAGTCGCTGAACACTGAGGAGAGTGTTGTCTCTCTAGATTCAAAATTTTGGACAAGGACCTTCACGTACTCATTTCCCCTAGGGGGCGCATGAAAGGGCGTGTTTCCAATTGTTGATGTGGGCTTTAGACGCGTGGATGTTTTCGGCTTTGATTTCGGAATTTGTGGTGGAGTTATTATCGGACTGATTGGGTTGCCCGTGTCTTCACATTCCGACCAATTATTAATTTCAATTGAGTCAGTGCCCGAGGATGAAAATCCCTGTGTGTCCACATTTGTCCTGTTTCGGTCGTCAGCGAGTTGTATGGTTGTTTCTTTTTGTGTTATTGTGTTAAGAGAGTCTTCCAAATTTTCAGTATCTGATTTGTTTGCGTTTTGTATTGTGTCTTTTGGTGTATTGGCCGATTTTTCTGCCATGTTGTTGCTTGTTGGCGTGTTTGTCTCGCTTTGGGTTGCGTCCGAAACGAGATGCTGAAACGCTCGTTCTTGTTGAGCTCTTCTCATATGTTTTGGGATCGCCCATGTTGCCGCACCTTGTAGGTTCGGGAAGTCCTTTTCTATTTTATCGCAGTGCTTTCGAATGTGTCCAGGTTTCTTACAGTGCCTACACACCGGCTCATTCTCACAATTGGTGAAAACGTGACCGGTCTGCAGGCATCGGCCACAAGTAGGGATATATAATTCTCTCGGTAAAAATGTTTTGCATCGAATGCCCTCCATGATGACAAAGTCGGGCAACCGATCCTTCTTAAATTCTTCCATGAGAAAGGAAGTGTAGCCGTTATATACATCCGTGCCTCGATGATAGTTCCTGCTGGCACTCTTTATCTTTCCGCAGCCCAGATTGTGTATTATGGCTGAGGCTTTTGCAAAACTCGTCTCGGGCGGTATGCTTCTGATCGAAATTCGGATCGGTGCTTTGGTTGGCAGCGAGACCTCTATCGTGATGTTCTCCGCACGAATGATTCCGCCTGTTTCATGCAGGAAATCACCTCGCACACTTGACTCCGGGTCTTCCAAAGCTGCAAAAGATAAGATCCACATCCCTTTCCTTTCTTCGTATAATGCCCTGATATGCTCGCAATATTTCTGAGTGGTAGTGTTCTTCTTTAATATGTCCATCAGTCTGGGAAAATCCAATTCTTGCTCTGATTTTAGAAATAAGGTCCTTGGTCTTGTAGTGGTTGGTGTATTGATTGTACTCCGAGGTATTGTGGACGCAGCTGCAGAGTATGCCATGCTTCTATATAGTCCGAAATGTGCTAATAAAGAAGCTTTCCTTTCCTGATTTATAGTCCGAAAACACTCAAAATGACTCTCAAATATCTGTTATAAGCTGACGAAGAGGCCCTATGCGATAACGCGGCGGGAGGGCCTCCCCCAAACTAGACTGACTGGAGCGGGGTTTTGAGGCCCAAACGACTCCAGCTGTCTGCTGTTGAAGGTAAGTGCGCCGAGACAAGCTTACTTTTTTTTTTTTTTTTTTTTTTTTTTTTTTTTTTTTTTTTTAAAAAGTAGGCCTCGACCCACCGATACTCACCTTGTTTTTATACTTACGTATTGCAGGGGAGGCTTGTAGATGTTGTTACCTGTAAATACCTGTAAAAAGGCAAAATAATAACACCAGGAGAAAACAGAGGGTAGATTCGACGAACACTTCCGTGACAGAAGAGAGTTGGGAGAAATGCACCTTGGTGCACACTCATATCAACTCTCCCTGTCACGTGATGTCCGTCTCCTCTAATAGAAAAGAAATTTAGGAGATATAACAGAAAAAGAGTAGAAAATCAGTATACGGAAGGACAAAGAAGTTAAAAAAACATAAAAAGAATAAATTATTAATAAGAGATAAACGAAGAAACCTTCACCAAAAATATAAGAGAGCCAGTAATCTGGTGTATATGGCGTTTTTTAGCTATTTGTTCTAGTATATTTCTACAAATATAAGTTGTTATATTTATTATAGGCAGATTTAGTGCCCATGATTGAGAATCAAATAGTTCACTGGAGCAGGGTATAGATCGTTATGAAGGTATTCAGTTGTTATATACTACAGCAATGTAGTTGTTTTAGATTTAGGATGTAAATGGGCGCTAAATGATCCCAGTTCTTCTTTCCACCATTTTTTATTTTATTGTCACTTGCTGCTGCCTTGGCATCTTTAATATTGATCCATAGTTACGAGATGATAGAGAGAGAAAGAGAAAAAAAAATACTAGTTCGGAAAATGGGAAAGTACTCCGCAGTTGATGTTCAATTATTGCAAATGATAATATAAATGGTCCTATACATTTCGGGCACAAAATACTGCCACAAATAAGTGCCTGTCATATATATTATCCAATCCACTGTAGGAAAAGAAATTGAAGCCAATCAAATAATTATTTTTAAAGTTTTTTAGCAACTCGCAATTTGGAAAAAATCCGGGATTTATTAGGTGGGAGAACAATTGAGGCGTCCGATGAAGAGCTCCCCCGACCTCTTTTTTCGTCTCTCTTGACAGGACTGCATTCGATTTCGGAACACTGCCATTCTGGACCCGGTTCCTTGATCTTCGTGTGACTGCGAAGTTTCTTTCGAAACATCGCAAGTTCTTCATCCGACCCCTCTGAGAGTCTGACTATGTTGTGATAGTCTTCTCCCAGAGGGCTATCCAGTTCTACAATTTTTTCACAGTCTTCATCAAGATCTTCCGGGTTCCTACCTAGATTATTTATTTTACTACACCCTACAACTGCATCTGATTCATTTTCCAGGTTCGATTTTTCAGATTCTAAAGAATCTGAGATATCATGATCTTCAGCCGGAATAGGGTGTATATCCACCTTAACCCGACTGGGAGACTTGGAGTTATCAGCCGCAGCAGGTTTTTCCTTCATTTTATTATAAATATTTTGCCTTTTCAGCTGATCCTGTGAAGATACAGCTACAGATGGTATATTGGTGAAGCTGTATCTACCTGTCGTCTTTGCAGCAACCTTGGCAGGAGAGTTGACCTGGAGTTGAGGCTTGCTACTTTGTTCCACTGCAGGTGTTATTACAGGGAAGTCAGTGCACCCTCGCTGCACATGGCCGGATTTCTTGCAAAGACGGCAGGACGGGGGCATCACACATTCTCTGGCCAGATGACCTGCTTGAAAGCAATTCAAGCAGGTTTTGGTATAGAGTTCCGGAGGTAGGTATGTTTTGCAACGCAGTCCACCAACATTGACGAAATCGGGAAATTTAGACTTCTCGAAGTCATCAATGATGGCTTGTACGTAGCCGTTATACACCTTGGTGTTACGCAGGTATATTTTAAAAACACGACGCACCTTGCCACAGTCAAAAGAGTTGAGCAGTGTTGTTATTTGCTCGACTGTGGCTTCAGTGGGAATACCACGCACGCTAATGCGAGTCCCTGGACCACGAGGCAAGGAAAATTTAATTACACCTAGTGGGGTGTCAAGTTTATCACCAACACTTGAAAGAAACTTATCCCGTGTTGGTTGTCCGTCGGTGGGTTGGAAAGTCAAGTTCCAAGTACCCTGGCGGATATGAAAAATTCCTCCGACTAGGGTTCTAAAAGGACGTAGTTTATTCACGGTGTTAAATAAATTAAAAAATTCCAAAACGGTCGAGATGTCTTTAGTTGTTTCGACATCGATCGACTCGCCTCTGCTGACGTCCACACATCTCACATCGGCTACCTTAGGAACTGAGGCAGCGACGCTTGAAAAAAGAGGCCTTGATGTTGAAGGCTGTGTCGTAGTCATGGCGGATGTTACAACAGGAAACTGTCTGCCGATGAAAACAACTCTGACGCGAGTCAGTGACGAGAGGCTTTGAAAAAAACTATTTGCTGTTACAAGAGGAGGTTATTATACCAAAAGAACTACCTGTTTAAACTACCATTTATGGTAGTTCAGAAGCAATAAAATCCCAAGACTATAGAAGTCAAACAATACAACACAAAGTGCCAAAGCGTACGAATGAATACTAAAACGAGAAGCAGAAGTCGGCGACAACAAACGAGGCCCGCCCGCGGTGTGTCTCGCGCAAAGCCAAAAGATAAGAGAGGGTTAGGACGAACGAATTGAAATATTCTACGAATTGGAGTATGGAAAATGCAATAAAAAATACCGAACCGCAGCTCGGGCGCTAGCTTACCTTAATCAAATAGCGAATAATGATAGCCATTGCTTTGAGACTCATTCGGCTGCACAGTCTATGCTCACAAGATTTGAAGTTCTTGGACGAGCAGTCTGGACATACACAGCAGAAACCTGACTCGCCGCGATGTCGGCAACCATCAAACGAAGTGCACCTGCGCGGGTTAACTCGTTGGTCCCACGGAAAGGTTTTTTGACAGGTCAAGTCACGAAAGGGTTAACGTGGACAAAATGAACGCGTTTTCTTCCAACCGAAGAGTGCGATATTAAATAACGAGCCGCGGCTCCAGAACTTACCTTAATTATACAGCGAATAATGATAGTCACTGGTTTGTAGCCCATTCGGTTGCACAATCTATTCCAACAAGACATGTATGTATGTAAGACAACAATCTAAGGGAGCAGAAGTCAGTCGGCGACAACAAAGGATGTATCACGTCGCGTTGTTATCTCGTTCACTTCGCGAGAAGTCTCGTACTAGCGAGAATAAGAAGTCACGAAGGGGTTAGCGCGAACCACTTCGATCTGGAATGTGCAGTATAAAATAACGAGCAATAGCTCGGGCTCTAGCTTACCTTAATCAAAACAGCAATAATGATTTCCAATGTTTTGAAGCCCATTCGGTTGCACGATCTATGCCAAAGCGTACGAATGAATACTAAAACGAGAAGCAGAAGTCGGCGACAACAAACGAGGCCCGCCCGCGGTGTGTCTCGCGCAAAGCCAAAAGATAAGAGAGGGTTAGGACGAACGAATTGAAATATTCTACGAATTGGAGTATGGAAAATGCAATAAAAAATACCGAACCGCAGCTCGGGCGCTAGCTTACCTTAATCAAATAGCGAATAATGATAGCCATTGCTTTGAGACTCATTCGGCTGCACAGTCTATGCTCACAAGATTTGAAGTTCTTGGACGAGCAGTCTGGACATACACAGCGAGTAACGCAGAAACCTGACTCGCCGCGATGTCGGCAACCATCAAACGAAGTGCACCTGCGCGGGTTAACTCGTTGGTCCCACGGAAAGGTTTTTTGACAGGTCAAGTCACGAAAGGGTTAACGTGGACAAAATGAACGCGTTTTCTTCCAACCGAAGAGTGCGATATTAAATAACGAGCCGCGGCTCCAGAACTTACCTTAATTATACAGCGAATAATGATAGTCACTGGTTTGTAGCCCATTCGGTTGCACAATCTATTCCAACAAGACATGTATGTATGTAAGACAACAATCTAAGGGAGCAGAAGTCAGTCGGCGACAACAAAGGATGTATCACGTCGCGTTGTTATCTCGTTCACTTCGCGAGAAGTCTCGTACTAGCGAGAATAAGAAGTCACGAAGGGGTTAGCGCGAACCACTTCGATCTGGAATGTGCAGTATAAAATAACGAGCAATAGCTCGGGCTCTAGCTTACTTTTTTTTTTTTTTTTTTTTTTTTTTTTTTTAATATTACGGATTAGAACGACAAAGTCTGGAATCCAGCCCAATTGCCCTCATACCCAGACTATGCCGACGGAAGTTATATGGATCCCTTCTCTTTGCCATAGAGATCACCATTTTATATACCACATGAAGAGGTAGTCTTCCATTCATCACATCCGCTATAAGTGGGATGGTATTATCAAGTTGAGTTTTATGCCATCAACTGGGCAGTTTGTTTTACGCTCGATGTTTAAAGGCCGAATTAAATGTCCAGGTTACAGAATTTTGATTTGTGGGGTCCGAATTAACTTACCACTATTTTTTCTTTTTGCCAACAAGTCTAAATTCCAAAGTGGTCGAAAATGACGAGTCTGATGACGTTTCTTCACGGCTTCTTTTATTAGCATAATCCGAATTGTCGAGATTTGGTTCAGGTAAGTCCACGGTTTTGGATTTTGGTTGGTTGTATTCTAGATTAGCCGGTGCGGAAGATATTTCATCAGGTGTAGTAGAAAAAACGGAAGATGTTGTTAAGTCCGGTGGCTGGATGTTGTGCACCATCACTCTTACATAAGGGTTGCCTTTCGATGGAGGATGAAAGGGGGTGTTTCCAATCGTCGATGATTGTTTTAGTCTTGACGATTGCCTTGTTTGTTTGAGTTGCGGCTGACTCGGCGGTGTTAACAGAGGGCTTATAACGCTTCCCACATCCTCGCACTCCGACCAATTACTAACTTCTTTTAAGTCGGTTGAATCGGTGGAGGAAGAAAATTCGATTACATCCGAGGTTGGATCAATCCTGTTGTCATGCGGAGTATGTCCAAGAATGGTCGATTCAGGTTGTAAATCCATTTGATCGACTGGTATATCCGGTTTTGTAGTTTGTAGTGTAGGTTGTACGGCATTTTGGTTGACTTGTAATTCCGAAACTTGTCCAGGTTGTGTAGCATTTTGTAAATCCGAATTTAGTCCAGGTTGTGAAGCGCTTTGTAAATCCGAAATTAGTCCAGGTTGTGAGGCATTTTGTAAATCCGATACTGTTGCAGGTTGTGAAGCATTTTGATTACTTGGTTGTTCCAAATGAGGTGGGTTTTCTGATAGCTGTTTTCGACGTCGTGGAAGGGTCCATGTAGAGCCGGAAATTGATGGAAATTCTTTCCTTCTGGATGGACACTCTTTTAAAAGATGGCCCGGTTGTTTGCAGTAGCGACAGACTGGTTCGCTTTCGCATTCGGTAAAGTTGTGACCGGATTTCAAACACCTACCACAGGTTGGCACATATAATTCCCTGGGCAGGTAAGTTTTGCAGCTTTTCCCGTCAATGACCAAGTAATCTGGTAACCTGTCCTTTTTAAAATTTTCAATAAAAAAGGAAGTGTATCCGTTATAAATGGACGTACCTCTGTACCAGTTTCTGGTGGCATTCCGGACTTTTCCGCACTGCAGTCGTTCGATTGTCGACACGGCCTTGTTGTAGGAAGTTTCACCTGGTATCCCCCGAATGGATATTCGGATTGGTGCTTCGGTAGGCAGCGATACCGTAATAGTACCGTCTGAAACTCTTATTTCACCCTTTGTGTCGTGCATAAATTGCTCGCGACAGCTAGAGTTGGGTTCGTCGGTGGCGGCAAAAGTACAAATCCACTGACCTTTTCTTCCCTCGAACAGTCCCGTGATGTTGTCGACGTAGTTTCGGGACGCTGAGTCGGTCTTGAGGATGTCGAACAGTCGAGGGAAGTCCAGGTCTTTGGTGGTTGTCAGGAACAGAGTGCGAGGTCGTGTAGTCGGTGCAGTCGTTTCTTCGCTTGTAGGTGTGGGCGTTGTTGAGGCGGCTTCGGCGTAGTTCATCTTCTTCTTCCTTTTCTTCTTGCTTCGTTGCTGTCGAGGGCCTAACCCGGTGAGGGGTTGCCTTAATCAAAACAGCAATAATGATTTCCAATGTTTTGAAGCCCATTCGGTTGCACGATCTATGCCAAAGCGTACGAATGAATACTAAAACGAGAAGCAGAAGTCGGCGACAACAAACGAGGCCCGCCCGCGGTGTGTCTCGCGCAAAGCCAAAAGATAAGAGAGGGTTAGGACGAACGAATTGAAATATTCTACGAATTGGAGTATGGAAAATGCAATAAAAAATACCGAACCGCAGCTCGGGCGCTAGCTTACCTTAATCAAATAGCGAATAATGATAGCCATTGCTTTGAGACTCATTCGGCTGCACAGTCTATGCTCACAAGATTTGAAGTTCTTGGACGAGCAGTCTGGACATACACAGCGAGTAACGCAGAAACCTGACTCGCCGCGATGTCGGCAACCATCAAACGAAGTGCACCTGCGCGGGTTAACTCGTTGGTCCCACGGAAAGGTTTTTTGACAGGTCAAGTCACGAAAGGGTTAACGTGGACAAAATGAACGCGTTTTCTTCCAACCGAAGAGTGCGATATTAAATAACGAGCCGCGGCTCCAGAACTTACCTTAATTATACAGCGAATAATGATAGTCACTGGTTTGTAGCCCATTCGGTTGCACAATCTATTCCAACAAGACATGTATGTATGTAAGACAACAATCTAAGGGAGCAGAAGTCAGTCGGCGACAACAAAGGATGTATCACGTCGCGTTGTTATCTCGTTCACTTCGCGAGAAGTCTCGTACTAGCGAGAATAAGAAGTCACGAAGGAGTTAGCGCGAACCACTTCGATCTGGAATGTGCAGTATAAAATAACGAGCAATAGCTCGGGCTCTAGCTTACTTTTTTTTTTTTTTTTTTTTTTTTTTTTTTTTTTTTTTTTTATTTACGGATCAGAACGACAAAGTCTGGAATCCAGCCCAATTGCCTTCATACCCAGACTATGCCGACGGAAGTTATTTGGATCCCTTCTCTTTGCCATAGAGATCACCATTTTATATACCACATGAAGAGGTAGTCTTCCATTCATCACACCCGCTATAAGTAGGATGGTATTATCAAGTTGAGTTTTATGCCATCAACTGGGCAGTTTGTTTTACGCTCGATGTTTAAAGGCCGAATTAAATGTCCAGATTACAGAATTTTGATTTGTGGGGTCCGAATTAACTTACAACTATTTTTTCTTTTTGCCAACAAGTCTAAATTCTAAAGTGGTTGAAAATGACGAGTCCGATGACGTGTCTTCACGGCTTCTTTTAATAGCATAATCCGAATTGTCAAGATTTGCGGCAGGTAAGTCCACGGTTTTGGATTTTGATTTGTTGTATTCCAGATTAGCCGGTGCGGAGGATATTTCATCAGGTGCAGTGGAGAAGACGGAAGATGTTGTTAAGTCCGGTGGCTGGATGTTGTGCACCATCACTTTTACATAAGGGTTGCCTTTGGATGTAGGATGAAACGGGGTGTTTCCAATCGTCGATGACTGTTTGAGTCTGGAAGATTGCCTTGTTTGTTTGAGTTGCGGCTGACTCGGCGGTGTTGACAGAGGGCTTATAACACTTCCCACATTCTCGCACTCCGACCAGTTGCTGATTTCTTTTAAGTCGGTTGATTCGGTGGAAGAGGAAAATTCGATCACATTCGAGGTTGGATCAATCCTGTTGTCATGCGGAGTAAGAGTGGTCGATTCAGGTTGTAAATCCATTTGATCGTTTGGTATATCCGGTTTTGTAGGTTGTACGGCATTTTGGTTGTTTTGTAAATCCGAAATTAGTCCAGGCTGTGTAGCATTTTGTAAATCCGATACTGTTGCAGGATGTGAAGCATTTTGGTTACTTGGTTGTTCCGAAAAAGGTGGGTTTTCTGATTGCTGTTTTTGACGTCTTGGAAAGGTCCATGTAGATCCGGAAATTGATGGAAATTCTTTCCTTCTGGATGGACACTCTTTTAAAAGATGGCCCAGTTGTTTGCAGTAGCGACAGACTGGTTCGCTTTCGCATTCGGTGAAGTTGTGACCGGATTTCAAACACCTACCACAGGTTGGCACGTATAATTCCCTGGGCAGGTAAGTTTTGCAGCTTTTCCCGTCGATGACCAAGTAATCTGGTAACCTGTCCTTTTTAAAATTTTCAATAAAAAAGGAAGTGTATCCGTTATAAATGGACGTACCTCTATACCAGTTTCTGGTGGCATTCCGGACTTTTCCGCACTGCAGTCGTTCGATTGTCGACACGGCCTTGCTGTAGGAAGTTTCACCCGGTATCCCTCGAATGGATATTCGGACTGGTGCTTCGGTTGGCATGGATACCGTAATAGCACCGTCTAAAACTCTTATTTCACCCTTTGTGTCGTGCAAGAATTGCTCGCGACAGCTAGAGTTGGGGTCGTCGGTGGCGGCAAAAGTACATATCCACTGACCTTTTCTTCCCTCGAACAGTCCCGTGATGTTGTCGACGTAGTTTTGGGATGCTGAGTCGGTCTTGAGGATGTCGAACAGTCGAGGGAAGTCCAGGTCTTTGGTGGTTGTCAGGAACAGAGTGCGAGGTCGTGTAGTCGGTGCAGTCGATTCTTCGCTTGTAGGTGTAGGCGTTGTTGAGGCGGCTTCGGCGTAGTTCATCTTCTTCTTCCTTTTCTTCTTGCTTCGTTGCTGTCGAGGGCCTAACCCGGTGAGGGGTTGCCTTAATCAAAACAGCAATAATGATTTCCAATATTTTGAAGCCCATTCGGTTGCACGATCTATGCCAAAGCGTACGAATGAATACTAAAACGAGAAGCAGAAGTCGGCGACAACAAACGAGGCCCGCCCGCGGTGTGTCTCGCGCAAAGCCAAAAGATAAGAGAGGGTTAGGACGAACGAATTGAAATATTCTACGAATTGGAGTATGGAAAATGCAATAAAAAATACCGAACCGCAGCTCGGGCGCTAGCTTACCTTAATCAAATAGCGAATAATGATAGCCATTGCTTTGAGACTCATTCGGCTGCACAGTCTATGCTCACAAGATTTGAAGTTCTTGGACGAGCAGTCTGGACATACACAGCGAGTAACGCAGAAACCTGACTCGCCGCGATGTCGGCAACCATCAAACGAAGTGCACCTGCGCGGGTTAACTCGTTGGTCCCACGGAAAGGTTTTTTGACAGGTCAAGTCACGAAAGGGTTAACGTGGACAAAATGAACGCGTTTTCTTCCAACCGAAGAGTGCGATATTAAATAACGAGCCGCGGCTCCAGAACTTACCTTAATTATACAGCGAATAATGATAGTCACTGGTTTGTAGCCCATTCGGTTGCACAATCTATTCCAACAAGACATGTATGTATGTAAGACAACAATCTAAGGGAGCAGAAGTCAGTCGGCGACAACAAAGGATGTATCACGTCGCGTTGTTATCTCGTTCACTTCGCGAGAAGTCTCGTACTAGCGAGAATAAGAAGTCACGAAGGAGTTAGCGCGAACCACTTCGATCTGGAATGTGCAGTATAAAATTACGAGCAATAGCTCGGGCTCTAGCTTATTTTTTTTTTTTTTTTTTTTTTTTTTTTTTTTTTACGGATCAGAACGACAAAGTCTGGAATCCAGCCCAATTGCCTTCATACCCAGACTATGCCGAAGGAAGTTATATGGATCCCTTCTCTTTGCCATAGAGATCACCATTTTATATACCACATGAAGAGGTAGTCTTCCATTCATCACACCCGCTATAAGTAGGATGGTATTATCAAGTTGAGTTTTATGCCATCAACTGGGCAGTTTGTTTTACGCTCGATGTTTAAAGGCCGAATTAAATGTCCAGATTACAGAATTTTGATTTGTGGGGTCCGAATTAACTTATAACTATTTTTTCTTTTTGCCAACAAGTCTAAATTCTAAAGTGGTTGAAAATGACGAGTCTGATGACGTTTCTTCACGGCTTCTTTTAATAGTATAATCCGAATTGTCAAGATTTTTGGCAGGTAAGTCCACGGTTTTGGATTTTGATTTGTTGTATTCCAGATTAGCCGGTGCGGAGGATATTTCATCTGGTGCAGTGGAGAAGACGGAAGATGTTGTTAAGTCCGGTGGCTGGATGTTGTGCACCATCACTTTTACATAAGGGTTGCCTTTGGATGTAGGATGAAACGGGGTGTTTCCAATCGTCGATGACTGTTTGAGTCTGGAAGATTGCCTTGTTTGTTTGAGTTGCGGCTGACTCGGCGGTGTTGACAGAGGGCTTATAACGCTTCCCACATCCTCGCACTCCGACCAGTTGCTGATTTCTTTCAAGTCGGTTGATTCGGTTGAAGAGGAAAATTCGATCACATTCGAGGTTGGATCAATCCTGTTGTCATGCGGAGTAAGAGTGGTCGATTCAGGTTGTAAATCCATTTGATCGTTTGGTATATCCGGTTTTGTAGGTTGTACGGCATTTTGGTTGTTTTGTAAATCCGAAATTAGTCCAGGTTGTGTAGCAATTTGTAAATCCGAAATTAGTCCAGGTTGTGAAGCATTTTGTAAACCCGATACTGTTGCAGGTTGTGAAGCATTTTGGTTACTTGGTTGTTCCGAAAAAGGTGGGTTTTCTGATTGCTGTTTTCGACGTCTTGGAAAGGTCCATGTAGATCCGGAAATTGATGGAAATTCTTTCCTTCTGGATGGACACTCTTTTAAAAGATGGCCCAGTTGTTTGCAGTAGCGACAGACTGGTTCGCTTTCGCATTCGGTGAAGTTGTGACCGGATTTCAAACACCTACCACAGGTTGGCACGTATAATTCCCTGGGCAGGTAAGTTTTGCAGCTTTTCCCGTCGATGACCAAGTAATCTGGTAACCTGTCCTTTTTAAAATTTTCAATAAAAAAGGAAGTGTATCCGTTATAAATGGACGTACCTCTGTACCAGTTTCTGGTGGCATTCCGGACTTTTCCGCACTGCAGTCGTTCGATTGTCGACACGGCCTTGCTGTAGGAAGTTTCACCCGGTATCCCTCGAATGGATATTCGGACAGGTGCTTCGGTTGGCAGCGATACCGTAATAGTACCGTCTGAAACTCTTATTTCACCCTTTGTGTCGTGCATAAATTGCTCGCGACAGCTAGAGTTGGGTTCGTCGGTGGCGGCAAAAGTACAAATCCACTGACCTTTCCTTCCCTCGAACAGTCCCGTGATGTTGTCGACATAGTTGCGGGACGCTGAGTCGGTCTTCAGGATGTCGAACAGTCGAGGGAAGTCCAGGTCTTTGGTGGTTGTCAGGAACAGAGTGCGAGGTCGTGTAGTCGGTGCAGTCGTTTCTTCGCTTGTAGGTGTAGGCGTTGTTGAGGCGGCTTCGGCGTAGTTCATCTTCTTCTTCCTTTTCTTCTTGCTTCGTTGCTGTCGAGGGCCTAACCCGGTGAGGGGTTGCCTTAATCAAAACAGCAATAATGATTTCCAATGTTTTGAAGCCCATTCGGTTGCACGATCTATGCCAAAGCGTACGAATGAATACTAAAACGAGAAGCAGAAGTCGGCGACAACAAACGAGGCCCGCCCGCGGTGTGTCTCGCGCAAAGCCAAAAGATAAGAGAGGGTTAGGACGAACGAATTGAAATATTCTACGAATTGGAGTATGGAAAATGCAATAAAAAATACCGAACCGCAGCTCGGGCGCTAGCTTACCTTAATCAAATAGCGAATAATGATAGCCATTGCTTTGAGACTCATTCGGCTGCACAGTCTATGCTCACAAGATTTGAAGTTCTTGGACGAGCAGTCTGGACATACACAGCGAGTAACGCAGAAACCTGACTCGCCGCGATGTCGGCAACCATCAAACGAAGTGCACCTGCGCGGGTTAACTCGTTGGTCCCACGGAAAGGTTTTTTGACAGGTCAAGTCACGAAAGGGTTAACGTGGACAAAATGAACGCGTTTTCTTCCAACCGAAGAGTGCGATATTAAATAACGAGCCGCGGCTCCAGAACTTACCTTAATTATACAGCGAATAATGATAGTCACTGGTTTGTAGCCCATTCGGTTGCACAATCTATTCCAACAAGACATGTATGTATGTAAGACAACAATCTAAGGGAGCAGAAGTCAGTCGGCGACAACAAAGGATGTATCACGTCGCGTTGTTATCTCGTTCACTTCGCGAGAAGTCTCGTACTAGCGAGAATAAGAAGTCACGAAGGGGTTAGCGCGAACCACTTCGATCTGGAATGTGCAGTATAAAATTACGAGCAACAGCTCGGGCTCTAGCTTACCTTAATCAAAACAGCAATAATGATTTCCAATGTTTTGAAGCCCATTCGGTTGCACGATCTATGCCAAAGCGTACGAATGAATACTAAAACGAGAAGCAGAAGTCGGCGACAACAAACGAGGCCCGCCCGCGGTGTGTCTCGCGCAAAGCCAAAAGATAAGAGAGGGTTAGGACGAACGAATTGAAATATTCTACGAATTGGAGTATGGAAAATGCAATAAAAAATACCGAACCGCAGCTCGGGCGCTAGCTTACTTTTTTTTTTTTTTTTTTTTAAGTAGGCCTCAACCCACCGATACTTACTTTTTTATACTTACTTGTTGCAGGGGAGGCTTTTAGATGGTCTTTCTTTTTCTGAAAAATAAAAGGTAAAGATTAACAGAACGCCTGGCCTCGACGAAACATTTCCCGCCACATGGGAGGGTTCGGAGAAATGCACCCTGATGCACACTCATTGAACCCTCTAGTGGCGAGTATTCCGTCTTGGCCAGGCAGGTAAGAAATGGAAGAAAAAGAGTCAGATTGACGAAGAAAAGAGTTAGAAAGAAAATGATGGAGAGGAAAGGGCTATAAAAGAGAGAAGAAGATAACAAAAATAAATAAGAGTATAAATTAAATAATAATAAAGGTTGCCAGGTAGATAGGTGTACGTGGCGTTTTATTAACTATTTGTTTGCCTAATGTTAATGGTAACTATATTACACCTAGTTATTTTCAACTGGTGATCTTATTATCAAAGTAATAGAGTTACTAGGTAGCAATCGAGATGAGGACAGGTTGTTATGACACCCAATACTATTATTTAGATAATATAATAATTGGCACGCGAGACTTATGTATGGGAATCGTAACCAGAAAGAATCTCTTTCCAATTAGGAACGAGATCATAGATGGTCACGTCCCCATACTTTAACTCACGTGCCAGAAGATGTTCGTTAAAATCAGTAATAACTGATTTTATTATATTATTCGCGTCGCCCTCCTTCGCATAGCGGTCTTCCTTATCCAGAATCTTTTTTGTTTTAATCACAAAAACCTTGAAAATTTGAAAAATTTTCAAGACCGCGAGAGTATGGTTATCACTGTAAGTGTTGTAGAATATATCATCCATACAAACACTTACAGGACTCGAACAGATTTTATTTAAGATTCTGGATAATTCGGATGCCATGCTTAGGCAGGGCTTGCATTCTAAAAAGAGATGTTGAGTGTTATCCACTCCATGGCGACAAAACTTACAAGTAAGTTTAAGCAGCCGGTTATTTAATTTATGGTATTTAAAACCGGTTCCCGCCCGACGTTGTCCAAATAAGAACCCGTTTCGGACGGTCCTGAAAGAAATTTCCCTTTCGGGGTTACTAAAATGAATCCTGAGGGAGCGGTCCAAAAGGTGGACACGCTCCCAGTTAATATTAGATGGAGGAGTTTCTTCTCTTTCACTCATGAGGGTCCTATATATGGAAGCTAGACCGGCAGAATCCCAATCATGGCCTTTAGCCCCCAAAACACGAAATGTGTTGAAGGCTTTCAGCCATGATTCCGGAACGGTGATGGAATGGGGTATCGAGTTGCTAAACAAACCAGGATTAACCTGGATTATTTTACTGCCAAGGCTGAACTGGGCCTCTCTATGCCACAATTGTGTGGGATTAACAAGAGAGGCCAGTTGTTGGAAACGTTCAGCCTGGCAAGCAACTATCTTGGTGTTAAGACAGGGAACACCCATTCCACCTATAGATTTACCGTTCCGGAGGATCCGCCGGCCCAATACTTCCATAGGCTCAGAGATCCAGAGGTAAGAGAAGATCTTGCGATCAATATATTTTATGACAGGAGGTGGTATGGGGACCGACCTCGCGCTAAAAATAACCTGAGACAAGATCAAGGAATTGATAACCAAGATCTTGCCGTACCAGGATAGGGATCTAGACCGATTAAAATTAATTATTTGTTCGATCTTGGAGACCTTCTCGCTCCAAGTTATATTAATTTGGTTTTCACCGAAGTAGATTCCAAGGATTTTAATATGGTCCTTTATGTATCTATGATAGGGGAAAAAAGATAGAATCTCCTTCGCCCTATCATTAGTACAGAGGATGGAGGTTTTTTCTCTGTTGATCCGCTGCCCTGTGGCTAGACGAAAGAGCTCCAAGTTATTAAAAATAGCATCAATCGAGTATGCGTCCGACACAACAAAAGTTGCGTCGTCCGCATACTGATCCAATTTGTGGGTGAAATTACCAATACGAATACCTTTTATTAATTTATTATTGATTACACATCGGCTGAGGGGCTCCACATTGATGGTGTAGAGTAACATACTAAGAGGACACCCTTGACGGATGCCTCTCAGTATGTTAATTTTTTTGGTGAAGGCCCCATTTACCTCAATGATGCTGGTAATGCCGGTGTAAATGGATTTTATCAATCTCAAGGCGCTTGGACATAGGTTAATGCTTTCGAGAAGTCTCAAAAGATAATTATGATTAACCATGTCAAACGCCTTGAGATTATCAATGGAAACAATGAAATACGGACTATTAGTGTATTTGGCATAATTGAGTGCACTTGTGATATTATAATGCACATCAAAGATAGACCGACCCAGAATGGTACTTTTCTGGGTCGGACTAATTATGCCAGAGAAGGAATTTAAAAGGCGCCTAGAAAGAAGTTTTGTGATGATTTTATAATCGACGTTTAGATTTGAAATCGGACGCCAATTTTTCAAATCTAAAGCGTCGGATTTCTTATAAATTAGTTTAACTCTTGCTACTTTTGATGATGCTGGCAGTATGCCAGAAAATAAAACGTTATTAATTATAATTATGAGTTCTTTTTTGATTAGGGTCCAGAACGCTAAGTAAAATTCCTTAGACAAGCCGTCGAGACCCGGCGACTTGCCATTGTCCATATTTTTTATTATAGAAAAGACTTCTTCCTCAGTAGTTCCATTTTCAATTAGGCCGTTATCATCACTCGATAACTGAGTGGTTTCCATGACTTTTATAAGTTCATCCTGAGTTGCCACATCAATATCTGATGTGGTTCCCCAGAGATCCTTATAAAAGTCATGGACTATACTAATTATTTCCTCCGGTTTTTCTTTAATTTGTCCGAATTTATCCTTAAGTTGTGTAATTATGGTGTCCTGATCTCTTTTTTTAAGTTTCTGATAGAAGATTTTGGTGGGCTCTTCACCCTCTTCCATCCCTTGAATACGTGCTTTTAATTTGATAAATTCTAATTTTTTTGACTCGTGAAGAAGAAGTTCCTTTCTTAAATTTAATATTTCCGCATGATGTTGTCCATCTCTAATTAAAAAGTCCAGATGGTCCTTTTTCTTTCTATGTAAATCTGCTTTATAGATGGAAAAAGCAATGCTACTCTTTTTAATACTATTTTTAGTGAAATCCCACCAATCTTGAATATATGAAAATTCTTCCATGCGGTGAACAAGATTTTTATAACTATTAATTATTATTTCCCGATATTCTGGATCACTATATAAAGAGGTGTTATTTCTCCAGGCACCCTTGCCCCATCTAATCTTCGTTGAAGATTTCGGTCTAGCCTTTCCATCCACCTTTTTCAAGGTGGATTTCAAGACTAGGGCTGGAGCAAGGGTGTGATCTGAAGCTGTATTTATTATATGATAGATATCTTTCACACAGGCCGCGTAGTGATCGGAGATATAAATTCGATCAATCCTACGCGCCTGTGTATCTACTTTGCAGGTATATACCTGACCAGCCGGATGTTTTTGGCGGAAGATATCAATCATACCAAGAGATTTTAAAGAGGATCCAAGTATTTTTTCCGCCTTGGTGAGCCCGAAGTTCTGTTTAATTAGAACATCACGCTCATCCAAGACGGCATTAAAATCCCCTAAAATTATAAGTGGGTCCAGGGGGTCTAGGGTCTGAAACACACCGCACATCCTCACCATGAAGTCAGTCTGAGTACAGCCCCGAACCGAAGGAACATAAGCATTCATTAAGCATGTAATGCTACTATTGAAAAAAAAGTCCAGACGGCCGAGCCTGTATGGAATTAAAACCTTGTACGATAGAATGGTACAGGGGATGTTATTTTTAACTAGAATTCCAGTCCCAGCTCTGAAATATTTCATCGAGGTGACTTCATGGTGGATGGTATTGAGGTGTGCGGTGTATCCCAGGTCGGCTGCCCAGGAATCAATCTCGTCTTTTTTGCAACGGTGTACTTGTTGCAAGGAAATTATTCCAGGTTGGTGTCTCCGTATCCAGAGGCCTAACCTGTGTCTATTTGAGTTCAGTCCGTTAACATTGAGTGAAACTAAACTCAAAGTATCCATTAAAAGAGATTTGGGTAATAATTATATATTATACCACTCAATAAATTACGCACAGTTGGTATAGTACGATTAATCAAAATGGTTATTGTGGATGTTAATCCACCAGCATAGAAAAAACAGAAAAGAGGGATTATGAAAACTTGGAGCTATGGTTTATTATTCACCGGCCGATGGTTCTGAAAGACCCCGGGATTTACGGGGGGGGAGAGCTGATGACGCGTCCGAAGACGAGCTCTCGCGTCCCCTCTTCTCGTCCCTGAGAATCGAAGGCTTTTCAATTTTGGAGTAGTCCCAGTCCGGACCCGGCTCCTTGGATTTACGATGGATGCGTATCTTCTCGCGAAAAGACACGTGTTCTTCTTCCGAGCACTCTGTTAGTTTGGCTATATTAAGTAAGTCAGCTTCCAGAGAGCTCTCATCATCGTCGCTGTTTTCTTCCAGGTTAGCCGAGTCCTTTCCAGGACCACTACCATTATTTAAAACCCTATTAATTTTATCTCCCATATTTTCCGACTCTAGAGAGTCGGTAATATCGTGTATCTCGGTCGGGACAGGATGGACATCAACTGTAACCCGACTGAGAAAATTACCAGTCTTACTAGAAGAGTTCTCCTTATTATAATTATTATTTTCCTTTTCTTTCCGTACAGGCGTTGCTGGAGCACTTGATGAGATCTTGGCGAAGGTGTATTTCGCCTTCCCCATCAAGGTTTTAGAAACAGATTGTACGGGAGATTTAATTTGCGGTGGTGCTGCTTCACTAGACTTCCTGCCAGATGGAATGGAGGGGAAGTCGGTGCAGTCCCTCTGCACATGCCCGGTTTTTTTGCACAGGCGGCAAGAGGGGGGGTTAATGCACTCTCGGGCCAAATGCCCGGTAGCGAAGCAGTTTAAACATGATTTTACATAGAGTTCCGCGGGGAGGTACGTCTTACAGCGCATACCGGCTATGTTGATAAAGTCAGGAAAATTATTCCTGTTAAAATCATCAACAATGGCTTGAATGTAGCCATTATATACCTTTGTATTTTTAAGGTATATTCGGTATACGCGGCGTACCTTCCCGAACTTCAGCGAGTCGAGCATGGTGGTAATTTGCTCGATCGTCGCCTCCGTCGGGATACTCCGCACACTAATGCGCGTGCCCAAACCACGCGGCAAAAAAAAATTAATACGGCCAGATGGGGTATCAAGCTCGTTTCCTATCGTAGATAGGAACTTGTCACGATTTCCCCCATCTGCCGCCTGGAAGGTGATATTCCAAGTTCCCGATCTAATTGGGAACACTCCTTCAACAAGTGACCTGAAGGGTCGAAGCTGCTCAACCGACGAAAAAAGTTGGTAGAAAGCGGCGACAGTGGGGATGTCCTGCGATGTTGTGGCGTCAATTGACTCCCCACGTTGAACTTCGATCCCCTTCACGTTCGCGACCTTCGGAATCGACGCTGCGACACTTGAGAATAGTGGTTTGGCTGCCGAAGAAGAAGAGGTCTGCGGGTCAGATGGTCCAGTTGCCGGTCTGCCAGAGACACTCTGACTGCCGAGAGGCAGGTGTGTCCTGGCAGACATCAAGAACTTTACGGAGAAACTATAGAAGAAATGTAGAACCCCAGATGTTATTCAACTAAGAGTTATTAAGGAAACCTACTACAAAGAAACTAACTGAAGGATAATAAAAACGAGCTAGATATTATGGTAGTAGTAGAAATTGGGGCTATTAACTAACAGAAGTTTATAAACTAACAGAGCAACAAACAAAAGCGGTAACGGTTTATTATATAAAAACCGTTACGGAAACGCCGGGGTGGCCTCTAAGAAATTCCCGAAGGGGGAGAGGCCACTCCCAATACACCTAGTTCGGAGCGGGCTGGCAAAAGCCGCGGAATGGCAGAAAAGACCACCAGACGCTCCGTGCTGTTGATCAAGGGCTCTAGCTTACCTTAATCAAAACAGCAATAATGATAGCCATTGCTTTGAGACTCATTCGGCTGCACAGTCTATGCTCACAAGATTTGAAGTTCTTGGACGAGCAGTCTGGACATACACAGCGAGTAACGCAGAAACCTGACTCGCCGCGATGTCGGCAACCATCAAACGAAGTGCACCTGCGCGGGTTAACTCGTTGGTCCCACGGAAAGGTTTTTTGACAGGTCAAGTCACGAAAGGGTTAACGTGGACAAAATGAACGCGTTTTCTTCCAACCGAAGAGTGCGATATTAAATAACGAGCCGCGGCTCCAGAACTTACCTTAATTATACAGCGAATAATGATAGTCACTGGTTTGTAGCCCATTCGGTTGCACAATCTATTCCAACAAGACATGTATGTATGTAAGACAACAATCTAAGGGAGCAGAAGTCAGTCGGCGACAACAAAGGATGTATCACGTCGCGTTGTTATCTCGTTCACTTCGCGAGAAGTCTCGTACTAGCGAGAATAGGAAGTCACGAAGGAGTTAGCGCGAACCACTTCGATCTGGAATGTGCAGTATAAAATAACGAGCAATAGCTCGGGCTCTAGCTTACTTTTTTTTTTTTTTTTTTTTTTTTTTTTTTTTTTTTTCAAACGGATCAGAACGACAAAGTCTGGAATCCAGCCCAATTGCCTTCATACCCAGACTATGCCGACGGAAGTTATATGGATCCCTTCTCTTTGCCATAGAGATCACCATTTTATATACCACATGAGGAGGTAGTCTTCCATTCATCACATCCGCTATAAGTGGGATGGTATTATCAAGTTGAGTTTTATGCCATCAACTGGGCAGTTTGTTTTACGCTCGATGTTTAAAGGCCGAATTAAATGTCCAGATTACAGAATTTTGATTTGTGGGGTCCGAATTAACTTATAACTATTTTTTCTTTTTGCCAACAAGTCTAAATTCTAAAGTGGTTGAAAATGAAGAGTCTGATGACGTTTCTTCACGGCTTCTTTTAATAGTATAATCCGAATTGTCAAGATTTTTGGCAGGTAAGTCCTCGGTTTTGGATTTTGATTTGTTGTATTCCAGATTAGCCGGTGCGGAGGATATTTCATCAGGTGCAGTGGAGAAGACGGAAGATGTTGTTAATTCCGGTGGCTGGATGTTGTGCACCATCACTTTTACATAAGGGTTGCCTTTGGATGTAGGATGAAACGGGGTGTTTCCAATCGTCGATGACTGTTTGAGTCTGGAAGATTGCCTTGTTTGTTTGAGTTGCGGCTGACTCGGCGGTGTTGACAGAGGGCTTATAACGCTTCCCACATCCTCGCACTCCGACCAGTTGCTGATTTCTTTTAGGTCGGTTGATTCGGTGGAAGAGGAAAATTCGATTACATTCGAGGTTGGATCAATCCTGTTGTCATGCGGAGTAAGAGTGGTCGATTCAGGTTGTAAATCCATTTGATCGTTTGGTATATCCGGTTTTGTAGGTTGTACGGCATTTTGGTTGTTTTGTAAATCCGAAATTAGTCCAGGCTGTGTAGCATTTTGTAAATCCGATACTGTTGCAGGTTGTGAAGCATTTTGGTTACTTGGTTGTTCCGAAAAAGGTGGGTTTTCTGATTGCTGTTTTTGACGTCTTGGTAAGGTCCATGTAGATCCGGAAATTGATGGAAATTCTTTCCTTCTGGATGGACACTCTTTTAAAAGATGGCCCAGTTGTTTGCAGTAGCGACAGACTGGTTCGCTTTCGCATTCGGTGAAGTTGTGACCGGATTTCAAACACCTACCACAGGTTGGCACGTATAATTCCCTGGGCAGGTAAGTTTTGCAGCTTTTCCCGTCGATGACCAAGTAATCTGGTAACCTGTCCTTTTTAAAATTTTCAATAAAAAAGGAAGTGTATCCGTTATAAATGGACGTACCTCTGTACCAGTTTCTGGTGGCATTCCGGACTTTTCCGCACTGCAGTCGTTCGATTGTCGACACGGCCTTGCTGTAGGAAGTTTCACCCGGTATCCCTCGAATGGATATTCGGACTGGTGCTTCGGTTGGCAGCGATACCGTAATAGCACCGTCTGAAACTCTTATTTCACCCTTTGTGTCGTGCAAGAATTTCTCGCGACAGCTAGAGTTGGGGTCGTCGGTGGCGGCAAAAGTACATATCCACTGACCTTTTCTTCCCTCGAACAGTCCCGTGATGTTGTCGACGTAGTTTCGGGACGCTGAATCGGTCTTGAGGATGTCGAACAGTCGAGGGAAGTCCAGGTCTTTGGTGGTTGTCAGGAACAGAGTGCGAGGTCGTGTAGTCGGTGCAGTCGTTTCTTCGCTTGTAGGTGTAGGCGTTGTCGAGGCGGCTTCGGCGTAGTTCATCTTCTTCTTCTTCCTTTTCTTCTTGCTTCGTTGCTGTCGAGGGCCTAACCCGGTGAGGGGTTGCCTTAATCAAAACAGCAATAATGATTTCCAATATTTTGAAGCCCATTCGGTTGCACGATCTATGCCAAAGCGTACGAATGAATACTAAAACGAGAAGCAGAAGTCGGCGACAACAAACGAGGCCCGCCCGCGGTGTGTCTCGCGCAAAGCCAAAAGATAAGAGAGGGTTAGGACGAACGAATTGAAATATTCTACGAATTGGAGTATGGAAAATGCAATAAAAAATACCGAACCGCAGCTCGGGCGCTAGCTTACCTTAATCAAATAGCGAATAATGATAGCCATTGCTTTGAGACTCATTCGGCTGCACAGTCTATGCTCACAAGATTTGAAGTTCTTGGACGAGCACTCTGGACATACACAGCGAGTAACGCAGAAACCTGACTCGCCGCGATGTCGGCAACCATCAAACGAAGTGCACCTGCGCGGGTTAACTCGTTGGTCCCACGGAAAGGTTTTTTGACAGGTCAAGTCACGAAAGGGTTAACGTGGACAAAATGAACGCGTTTTCTTCCAACCGAAGAGTGCGATATTAAATAACGAGCCGCGGCTCCAGAACTTACCTTAATTATACAGCGAATAATGATAGTCACTGGTTTGTAGCCCATTCGGTTGCACAATCTATTCCAACAAGACATGTATGTATGTAAGACAACAATCTAAGGGAGCAGAAGTCAGTCGGCGACAACAAAGGATGTATCACGTCGCGTTGTTATCTCGTTCACTTCGCGAGAAGTCTCGTACTAGCGAGAATAAGAAGTCACGAAGGAGTTAGCGCGAACCACTTCGATCTGGAATGTGCAGTATAAAATAACGAGCAATAGCTCGGGCTCTAGTTTTTTTTTTTTTTTTTTTTTTTTTTTTTTGTTTATTTTTACGGATCAGAGTTCTTCCAATCTCGGATCAGTGTCTCAAAGACACGTCATATCCGAGTCATATCGGTATTACGCTACATAAGCATGCCACTGCGTAAGCAGCGGTCATACATTAAGGCGGCTTCCGTATCGGCTATGTATTGCAAGGCAAAGACTTCTGCCCCGAGCATCAGTAACATGCTATGTGCCAAATAGCAGGACGTCTGCCCAGGGCTTCCGTCAATGCCGTGTTTAACACAGCTCAACTTCCGCCACCCCCGGCTTCCGTACATACTGCGAGGCGTGTAACACGTATCCAGCATGACATCCACCGTGAAGCTTCCGATTCATCATTTCCGCGAAAATTTGAGGATGGTATTACCAGGTTTAAGCTCCCTTTTATGGTGAATGTAGGTAGGGCGACCTCTTTGGGTGGTAAAGTTCTTTTCAAGCATCGTGTCACATATTTAAATACCCACTTAAGATTGCTTTCCAATTTGCTGGAAAGCCAAGAAACTGTATGTCCGTATGTTTGTATTCCATTGTAATTAGAAATTCTGCAAATTTGTCTATTGTTTTTTGAATTATTTTATCATCGGTTGGGGCCAGGTATTTGTTTTGTATGTCTAGTTTGATTTTTGTTCCAATTATATTCTTCTTTAAAAGGACGAAGCATTTAGTTACTGCTATCTGGTGTGGGCCACCATAACTGTTGTAAAATATTTGCTCTCTGTTGATTTTTATGGGGGTACGTAATATGTCGCTAATAAAGTTTACAGTTTTTCCAATATAATAGTCAGTTTTATTGCAGTGTTGGATAAGATGCTTCGTGTTGTCGGAAGGGGTTTTGCAGAATTTACAGTTCAATATCTTTAGCACTCCGGTTTGGTCGAATCTTAGGGACATTCCCCGCATGCGGTCGCCGAAGATGTATCCTTCACGGACTATGCGGTAGGATAGTAATCGTTCCGCATTTGTGAACTTGTTTCTCAAGGTATTACTAAAGAGCTGGACTTCTTCCCAGTTTATGGTTGGTATCTGTTGGTATTGTTCAGGTGCCTTGCTCTTAAGCTCCTGATAGAGGTGTTTGTGTCTTGCTGTTTCCCAGACATCCCGTGTGATATCTATTTTACGGTAGAGGTCCAGCATTTCTCTCCATGTTGTGGGGGTTGTGTTTCTGTGCGGCATCAAGTTGCTGTAAAGGCTTGGATTTATTTCTTTAATTTTTGACCCAAGTGAGTATAGGCCTTCAATATGCCAAAATTGATTGAGGTTTTCACCTCTCACAAAGGCTTTTATTCGTTCGATCTTACAGGCTTCCACTTTTGACTTAACATCAATCATTCCGATACCCCCACTCGCCACTGAGAGTTGGAGATGTTTTCTCTTTATTGCCTCTATTTTTGCGGGGTACCATATGAATTTATGGAGTACGCTCTCGATTGTTTTGATATTGCTTGAGGAGATGGTCTTGACCCGCGCATGGAATGTGATGATCGACATTATTAAGGAGTTGATTGCAGTTAGTTTACCATACCAAGTCAGGTTTCTTGGTTTCAATGAATTTAGGGTCCGGGTTAGTAATCCAATTATCTCGTCCCACATTTTTTCCAATGTTTTAAAGCCAAAATGGATGCCAAGTATTTTGCAGTCCGGTTTTATATATTGGTGGTATGGAGATTTTGATATCGAGTTGAGCGCTATTTTGGTGATACATAATATTTCCGTTTTTTCTTTATTGATTTGTTGTCCGGCTGCTTGTTTAAAATTTTCTAGTTCTTCAAAGATTTTTGATATGGATATTTGATCCCTAACCGCAAAAGTAATGTCGTCAGCATATTGGTCTATTTTATGCTCATATGCGCCGAGTTTTATTCCTTTTATTTGCGAGTTTGTCTGGATTGATCTTGCGAGTGGTTCGACCGTTAAGCAATATAACATCATACTTAACGGGCATCCCTGTCGTATGCCGCGCCGTATAGTTATTGGGTTGGTTAGACGACCATTCACATCTATACGGCTATATATGTCCGTATACATGCTTTTTATGATGTTTAATGTCTTGCATCCCAAACCTATGTGTTGCAAGACATTAAATACGAAGCTGTGACTTACATTATCGAAGGCTTTTAAGTTATCGATCATTACCAGAGAGCCAGGGATGTTATTATTCTGACAGTGTCGGAAGATAGCATCTATGTTATAATGAATGTCGACCATATTTCTTGATTTGATTGAACATTTTTGAGAGGGGCTTATAATTGGGTCCATAATGGGTTCCAGACGATTTACGATAATTTTTGATATAATCTTATAGTCTGTATTCAAAGTTGTGATTGGGCGCCAGTTTTTGAGGTTTAATTGGTCGTTCTTTTTATACAACAGTTTTACTTTGGCAATTGAGGCAGATTTGGGTAGGGGGCCGAAAGAGAAAATATTGTTTATAAGTTGCGTAAATTGAATTTGTATGGTGTCCCAGAAAGTAACGTAAAACTCTTTTCCTAGTCCGTCCATCCCCGGCGATCGGTTGTTGAACATCTGCTTGATTGTATGCAGAATCTCAGCGCTAGTCACGTATTGTTCTAGGCCGTCGTTATCTTGTTTTGAAATTTGAGTTGTTCCCATGAGTGAGAGATAATATTGTTGGTAGTACTCGGATGTTTGATGTTCCTCACCCCATAAGTTTGCGTAGAAGTTTTCTACCAGCTTTATGATTTCTTCCTCTTTGGTGGTTGCCCTATTGTTTGGTGCCCTCAGTTCAGTTATGGTAGTTTGTTTGGCTCTTTTTTTTATTCGGGCGAAAAAAGTTTTTGTTGGCTTCTCGTTCTCCTCAAGGGTTTGAATATTTGCCATCAAGATATCCAATTTGTTTCGTTCTTCAGACAGTGTTTTTAGTTGCGATTTTAGGTTTTCTATTTTTAAAGTATTCTCCCTTTTCCCTTCATTTATCAATTTATCCAGGTTTTTCCGTAATTGAGCCAAATTGTTTCGTTTATTATTTGCAACGTTTTTTGAGTAAGCCATTGTCACTTTTTTGATTCTGTTCTTTACATAATCCCACCATAATTGTAGCGATTCAAAGTTTTGTATTTCGTTTAGAGCGGATGCATAGGTGTTTTTAATCACTCTAACGTAGGTTGGATCGTCATATAACAGAACGTTATTTCGCCACACGCTTTTTCCCCATCGAATTTTTTGAGCTTGTTTGAGTACTATCTGGGGGCACAACAGGTGATCTGACACTGTGTTTATTGTATGGGATATTTCTGAGACCATATGATCCAAGTTTTTCGAGTTATAGATGTTGTCAATACGTCTTCCCTGCGATCCGGTAAGGTGCGTAAAAATTTGTTTTTGGGGGTATTTTCTTCTATATGTGTCGACAATGTTGTTTTCCTGGATGAATTTTTTTAGAATTTTTTCCGGCGGCCGAAGTTTAAAATTTCTGGGAATTAGAACATCAATTGGCTCAAGCACAAAGTTAAAATCGCCTACCATTATTATGTCATATGTGTCTATGTAATTCTTTAACGTTACTACCAGTTTTTCACAAAATTTCGTTTTTTCAGGTCCGTTTTGGGCTGGGGCATATACGTTGAAAATTTTTATTGTTTGGCGGTCGATATTAATTTCTACGCTATCCAAGCGGTGTTGGATATGTATGGCGTAGGTGGTTGGCAAATTAGTGTTTTCAGATTTAATCATAATCAGAGTTCCTTGCTTGAAAGTCGTATGGTATTTGTCCAATTTATCCAGCGTATTCATAAATATGTTATATCCTAGTGCTTCCGCCCATTGTGTGACCAATAATTTGTCTATCTTGTGCACCTCTTGCACGCACAGGACATTTGGCCTCTCGTGACCGATATAATTTCTTAGATCATTCAATCGGTGTTGGACACCGTTTGAATTCAAGGATATTATCTTCATTCCCGCCATTTCATGCATATAGGATCAGGTAAGTAAGAAGGAGTATGTAGTTATATGGTACGTTGATACCAACGTTTAATACCAACGGACAGGCATGCCCTGAATGATTGGCATAGCACCATACCAGCTTCGGTTCAAACATGGCACGTGTTTTGGGAGAGGTGTACAGTATGCTGTAGCCTAAGCTTTGTGGTAAATAAATATAGAACACTATTTATAGATTTTATCAGAGTATTTTTTCCAGATGTTTCTTACTTTTTGTTATAACTGATTTTTATAACTCACAGTTTTGTTGTCGATCCCTTTTTCTTTTTCCCGGTAGATTTCTCTTTTATGGTGCGAGTAGCTGATAACGATGAACCTGATGACGATGTGTCTTCTCTATTTCTCTTATTGTTATGGTCATCATTTTCCATGTCGCTTCTAGATATGTCCAAATTTAGCCTACTTGGCAGGGGCATGTTGTTTCCCAGATCTGCCGGCGCTGATGTAGTCTCCAGTGGCGAGTCGCTGAACACTGAGGAGAGTGTTGTCTCTCTAGATTCAAAATTTTGGACAAGGACCTTCACGTACTCATTTCCCCTAGGGGGCGCATGAAAGGGCGTGTTTCCAATTGTTGATGTGGGCTTTAGACGCGTGGATGTTTTCGGCTTTGATTTCGGAATTTGTGGTGGAGTTATTATCGGACTGATTGGGTTGCCCGTGTCTTCACATTCCGACCAATTATTAATTTCAATTGAGTCAGTGCCCGAGGATGAAAATCCCTGTGTGTCCACATTTGTCCTGTTTCGGTCGTCAGCGAGTTGTATGGTTGTTTCTTTTTGTGTTATTGTGTTAAGAGAGTCTTCCAAATTTTCAGTATCTGATTTGTTTGCGTTTTGTATTGTGTCTTTTGGTGTATTGGCCGATTTTTCTGCCATGTTGTTGCTTGTTGGCGTGTTTGTCTCGCTTTGGGTTGCGTCCGAAACGAGATGCTGAAACGCTCGTTCTTGTTGAGCTCTTCTCATATGTTTTGGGATCGCCCATGTTGCCGCACCTTGTAGGTTCGGGAAGTCCTTTTCTATTTTATCGCAGTGCTTTCGAATGTGTCCAGGTTTCTTACAGTGCCTACACACCGGCTCATTCTCACAATTGGTGAAAACGTGACCGGTCTGCAGGCATCGGCCACAAGTAGGGATATATAATTCTCTCGGTAAAAATGTTTTGCATCGAATGCCCTCCATGATGACAAAGTCGGGCAACCGATCCTTCTTAAATTCTTCCATGAGAAAGGAAGTGTAGCCGTTATATACATCCGTGCCTCGATGATAGTTCCTGCTGGCACTCTTTATCTTTCCGCAGCCCAGATTGTGTATTATGGCTGAGGCTTTTGCAAAACTCGTCTCGGGCGGTATGCTTCTGATCGAAATTCGGATCGGTGCTTTGGTTGGCAGCGAGACCTCTATCGTGATGTTCTCCGCACGAATGATTCCGCCTGTTTCATGCAGGAAATCACCTCGCACACTTGACTCCGGGTCTTCCAAAGCTGCAAAAGATAAGATCCACATCCCTTTCCTTTCTTCGTATAATGCCCTGATATGCTCGCAATATTTCTGAGTGGTAGTGTTCTTCTTTAATATGTCCATCAGTCTGGGAAAATCCAATTCTTGCTCTGATTTTAGAAATAAGGTCCTTGGTCTTGTAGTGGTTGGTGTATTGATTGTACTCCGAGGTATTGTGGACGCAGCTGCAGAGTATGCCATGCTTCTATATAGTCCGAAATGTGCTAATAAAGAAGCTTTCCTTTCCTGATTTATAGTCCGAAAACACTCAAAATGACTCTCAAATATCTGTTATAAGCTGACGAAGAGGCCCTATGCGATAACGCGGCGGGAGGGCCTCCCCCAAACTAGACTGACTGGAGCGGGGTTTTGAGGCCCAAACGACTCCAGCTGTCTGCTGTTGAAGGTAAGTGCGCCGAGACAAGCTTACCTTAATCAAAACAGCAATAATGATTTCCAATGTTTTGAAGCCCATTCGGTTGCACGATCTATGCCAAAGCGTACGAATGAATACTAAAACGAGAAGCAGAAGTCGGCGACAACAAACGAGGCCCGCCCGCGGTGTGTCTCGCGCAAAGCCAAAAGATAAGAGAGGGTTAGGACGAACGAATTGAAATATTCTACGAATTGGAGTATGGAAAATGCAATAAAAAATACCGAACCGCAGCTCGGGCGCTAGCTTACCTTAATCAAATAGCGAATAATGATAGCCATTGCTTTGAGACTCATTCGGCTGCACAGTCTATGCTCACAAGATTTGAAGTTCTTGGACGAGCAGTCTGGACATACACAGCGAGTAACGCAGAAACCTGACTCGCCGCGATATCGGCAACCATCAAACGAAGTGCACCTGCGCGGGTTAACTCGTTGGTCCCACGGAAAGGTTTTTTGACAGGTCAAGTCACGAAAGGGTTAACGTGGACAAAATGAACGCGTTTTCTTCCAACCGAAGAGTGCGATATTAAATAACGAGCCGCGGCTCCAGAACTTACCTTAATTATACAGCGAATAATGATAGTCACTGGTTTGTAGCCCATTCGGTTGCACAATCTATTCCAACAAGACATGTATGTATGTAAGACAACAATCTAAGGGAGCAGAAGTCAGTCGGCGACAACAAAGGATGTATCACGTCGCGTTGTTATCTCGTTCACTTCGCGAGAAGTCTCGTACTAGCGAGAATAAGAAGTCACGAAGGGGTTAGCGCGAACCACTTCGATCTGGAATGTGCAGTATAAAATAACGAGCAATAGCTCGGGCTCTAGCTTACGGATCAGAACGACAAAGTCTGGAATCCAGCCCAATTGCCTTCATACCCAGACTATGCCGACGGAAGTTATATGGATCCCTTCTCTTTGCCATAGAGATCACCATTTTATATACCACATGAAGGGGTAGTCTTCCATTCATCACATCCGCTATATATAAGTGGGATGGTATTATCAAGTTGAGTTTTATGCCATCAACTGGGCAGTTTGTTTTACGGTCGATGTTTAAAGGCCGAATTAAATGTCCAGGTTACAGAATTTTGATTTGTGGGGTCCGAATTAACTTACCACTATTTTTTCTTTTTGCCAACAAGTCTAAATTCCAAAGTGGTCGAAAATGACGAGTCTGATGACGTTTCTTCACGGCTTCTTTTATTAGCATAATCCGAATTGTCGAGATTTGGTTCAGGTAAGTCCACGGTTTTGGATTTTGATTGGTTGTATTCTAGATTAGCCGGTGCGGAAGATATTTCATCAGGTGTAGTAGAAAAAACGGAAGATGTTGTTAAGTCCGGTGGCTGGATGTTGTGCACCATCACTCTTACATAAGGGTTGCCTTTCGATGGAGGATGAAAAGGGGTGTTTCCAATCGTCGATGATTGTTTTAGTCTTGACGATTGCCTTGTTTGCTTGAGTTGCGGCTGACTCGGCGGTGTTAACAGAGGGCTTATAACGCTTCCCACATCCTCGCACTCCGACCAATTACTAATTTCTTTTAAGTCGGTTGAATCGGTGGAGGAAGAAAATTCGATTACATCCGAGGTTGGATCAATCCTGTTGTCATGCGGAGTATGTCCAAGAATGGTCGATTCAGGTTGTAAATCCATTTGATCGACTGGTATATCCGGTTTTGTAGTTTGTAGTGTAGGTTGTACGGCATTTTGGTTGACTTGTAATTCCGAAACCTGTCCAGGTTGTGTAGCATTTTGTAAATCCGAATTTAGTCCAGGTTGTGAAGCGCTTTGTAAATCCGAAATTAGTCCAGGCTGTGTAGCATTTTGTAAATCCGATACTGTTGCAGGTTGTGAAGCATTTTGGTTACTTGGTTGTTCCGAAAAAGGTGGGTTTTCTGATTGCTGTTTTTGACGTCTTGGTAAGGTCCATGTAGATCCGGAAGTTGATTGAAATTCTTTCCTTCTGGATGGACACTCTTTTAAAAGATGACCCAGTTGTTTGCAGTAGCGACAGACTGGTTCGCTTTCGCATTCGGTGAAGTTGTGACCGGATTTCAAACACCTACCACAGGTTGGCACGTATAATTCCCTGGGCAGGTAAGTTTTGCAGCTTTTCCCGTCGATGACCAAGTAATCTGGTAACCTGTCCTTTTTAAAATTTTCAATAAAAAAGGAAGTGTATTCGTTATAAATGGACGTATCTCTGTACCAGTTTCTGGTGGCATTCCGGACTTTTCCGCACTGCAGTCGTTCGATTGTCGACACGGCCTTGCTGTAGGAAGTTTCACCCGGTATCCCTCGAATGGATATTCGGACTGGTGCTTCGGTTGGCAGCGATACCGTAATAGCACCGTCTGAAACTCTTATTTCACCCTTTGTGTCGTGCAAGAATTTCTCGCGACAGCTAGAGTTGGGGTCGTCGGTGGCGGCAAAAGTACATATCCACTGACCTTTTCTTCCCTCGAACAGTCCCGTGATGTTGTCGACGTAGTTTCGGGACGCTGAATCGGTCTTGAGGATGTCGAACAGTCGAGGGAAGTCCAGGTCTTTGGTGGTTGTCAGGAACAGAGTGCGAGGTCGTGTAGTCGGTGCAGTCGTTTCTTCGCTTGTAGGTGTAGGCGTTGTTGAGGCGGCTTCGGCGTAGTTCATCTTCTTCTTCTTCCTTTTCTTCTTGCTTCGTTGCTGTCGAGGGCCTAACCCGGTGAGGGGTTGCCTTAATCAAAACAGCAATAATGATTTCCAATGTTTTGAAGCCCATTCGGTTGCACGATCTATGCTAACGCGTACGAATGAATACTAAAACGAGAAGCAGAAGTCGGCGACAACAAACGAGGCCCGCCCGCGGTGTGTCTCGCGCAAAGCCAAAAGATAAGAGAGGGTTAGGACGAACGAATTGAAATATTCTACGAATTGGAGTATGGAAAATGCAATAAAAAATACCGAACCGCAGCTCGGGCGCTAGCTTACCTTAATCAAATAGCGAATAATGATAGCCATTGCTTTGAGACTCATTCGGCTGCACAGTCTATGCTCACAAGATTTGAAGTTCTTGGACGAGCAGTCTGGACATACACAGCGAGTAACGCAGAAACCTGACTCGCCGCGATGTCGGCAACCATCAAACGAAGTGCACCTGCGCGGGTTAACTCGTTGGTCCCACGGAAAGGTTTTTTGACAGGTCAAGTCACGAAAGGGTTAACGTGAACAAAGTGAACGCGTTTTCTTCCAACCGAAGAGTGCGATATTAAATAACGAGCCGCGGCTCCAGAACTTACCTTAATTATACAGCGAATAATGATAGTCACTGGTTTGTAGCCCATTCGGTTGCACAATCTATTCCAACAAGACATGTATGTATGTAAGACAACAATCTAAGGGAGCAGAAGTCAGTCGGCGACAACAAAGGATGTATCACGTCGCGTTGTTGTCTCGTTCACTTCGCGAGAAGTCTCGGACTAGCGAGAATAAGAAGTCACGAAGGGGTTAGCGCGAACCACTTCGATCTGGAATGTGCAGTATAAAATAACGAGCAATAGCTCGGGCTCTAGCTTACTTTTTTTTTTTTTTTTTTTTTTTTTTTTTTTTAAATTATTTTTAGTAGGCCTCAACCCACCGATACTTACTTTTTCATACTTACTTGTTGCAGGGGAGGCTTTTAGATGGTCTTTCTTTTTCTGAGAAATAAAAGGTAAAGATTAACAGAACGCCTGGCCTCGACGAAACATTTCCCGCCACATGGGAGGGTTCGGAGAAATGCACCCTGATGCACACTCATTGAACCCTCTAGTGGCGAGTATTCCGTCTTGGCCAGGCAGGTAAGAAATGGAAGAAAAAGAGTCAGATTGACGAAGAAAAGAGTTAGAAAGAAAATGATAGAGAGGAAAGGGCTATAAAAGAGAGAAGAAGATAACAAAAATAAATAAGAGTATAAATTAAATAATAATAAAGGTTGCCAGGTAGGTAGGTGTATGTGGCGTTTTATTAACTATTTGTTTGCCTAATGTTAATGGTAACTATATTACACCTAGTTTTATTCAACTGGTGATCTTATTATCAAAGTAATAGAGTTACTAGGTAGCAATCGAGATGAGGACAGGTTGTTATGACACCCAATACTATTATTTAGATAATATAATAATTGACACGCGAGACTTATGTATGGGAATCGTAACCAGAAAGAATCTCTTTCCAATTAGGAACGAGATCATAGATGGTCACGTCCCCATACTTTAACTCACGTGCCAGAAGATGTTCGTTAAAATCAGTAATCACTGATTTTATTATATTATTCGCGTCGCCCTCCTTCGCATAGCGGTCTTCCTTATCCAGAATCTTTTTTGTTTTAATCACAAAGACCTTGAAAATTTGAAAAATTTTCAAGACCGCGAGAGTATGGTTATCACTGTAAGTGTTGTAGAATATATCATCCATACAAACACTTACAGGACTCGAACAGATTTTATTTAAGATTCTGGATAATTCGGATGCCATGCTTAGGCAGGGCTTGCATTCTAAAAATAGATGTTGAGTGTTATCCACTCCATGGCGACAAAACTTACAAGTAAGTTTAAGCAGCCGGTTATTTAATTTATGGTATTTAAAACCGGTTCCCGCCCGACGTTGTCCAAATAAGAACCCGTTTCGGGCGGTCCTGAAAGAAATTTCCCTTTAGGGGTTACTAAAATGAATCCTGAGGAAGCGGTCCAAAAGGTGGACACGCTCCCAGTTAATATTAGATGGAGGAGTTTCTTCTCTTTCACTCATGAGGGTCCTATATATGGAAGCTAGACCGACAGAATCCCAATCATGGCCTTTAGCCCCCAAAACACGAAATGTGTTGAAGGCTTTCAGCCATGATTCCGGAACGGTGATGGAATGGGGTATCGAGTTGCTAAACAAACCAGGATTAACCTGGATTATTTTACTGCCAAGGCTGAACTGGGCCTCTCTATGCCACAATTGTGTGGGATTAACAAGAGAGGCCAGTTGTTGGAAACGTTCAGCCTGGCAAGCAACTATCTTGGTGTTAAGACAGGGAACACCCATTCCACCTATAGATTTACCGTTCCGGAGGATCCGCCGGCCCAATACTTCCATAGGCTCAGAGATCCAGAGGTAAGAGAAGATCTTGCGATCAATATATTTTATGACAGGAGGTGGTATGGGGACCGACCTCGCGCTAAAAATAACCTGAGACAAGATCAAGGAATCGATAACCAAGATCTTGCCGTACCAGGATAGGGATCTAGACCGATTAAAATTAATTATTTGTTCGATCTTGGAGACCTTCTCGCTCCAAGTTATATTAATTTGGTTTTCACCGAAGTAGATTCCAAGGATTTTAATATGGTTCTTTATGTACCTATGATAGGGGAAAAAAGATAGAATCTCCTTCGCCCTATCATTAGTACAGAGGATGGAAGTTTTTTCTCTGTTGATCCGCTGCCCTGTGGCTAGACGAAAGAGCTCCAAGTTATTGAAAATAGCATCAATCGAGTATGCGTCCGACACAACAAAAGTTGCGTCGTCCGCATACTGATCCAATTTGTGGGTGAAATTACCAATACGAATACCTTTTATTAATTTATTATTGATTACACATCGGCTGAGGGGCTCCACATTGATGGTGTAGAGTAACATACTAAGAGGACACCCTTGACGGATGCCTCTCAGTATGTTAATTTTTTGGGTGAAGGCCCCATTTACCTCAATGATGCTGGTAATGCCGGTGTAAATGGATTTTATCAATCTCAAGGCGCTTGGACATAGGTTAATGCTTTCGAGAAGTCTCAAAAGATAATTATGATTAACCATGTCAAACGCCTTGAGATTATCAATGGAAACAATGAAATACGGACTATTAGTGTATTTGGCATAATTGAGTGCACTTGTGATATTATAACGCACATCAAAGATAGACCGACCCAGAATGGTACTTTTCTGGGTCGGACTGATTATGCCAGAGAAGGAATTTAAAAGGCGCCTAGAAAGAAGTTTTGTGATGATTTTATAATCGACGTTTAGATTTGAAATCGGACGCCAATTTTTCAAATCTAAAGCGTCGGATTTCTTATAAATTAATTTAACTCTTGCTACTTTTGATGATTCTGGCAGTATGCCAGAAAATAAAACGTTATTAATTATAATTATGAGTTCTTTTTTGATTAGGGTCCCGAACGCTAAGTAAAATTCCTTTTACAAGCCTTCCGGACCCGGCGACTTGCCATTGTCCATATTTTTTATTATAGAAAAGACTTCTTCCTCAGTAGTTGCATTTTCAATTTGGCCGTTGTCATCACTCGATAGATTGAGTGGTTTCCATGACTTTTATAAGTTCATCCTGAGTTGCCACATCAATATCTGATGTGGTTCCCCAGAGATCCTTATAAAAGTCATGGACTATACTAATTATTTCCCCCGGTTTTTCTTTAATTTGTCCGAATTTATCCTTAAGTTGTGTAATTATGGTGTCCTGATCTCTTTTTTTAAGTTTCTGATATAAGATTTTGGTGGGCTCTTCACCCTCTTCCATCCCCTGAATACGTGCTTTTAATTTGATAAACTCTAATTTTTTAGTCTCATGAAGAAGAAGTTCCTTTCTTAAATTTAATATTTCCGCATGATGTTGTCCATCTCTAATTAAAAAGTCCAGATGGTCCTTTTTCTTTCTATGTAAATCTGCTTTATAGATGGAAAAAGCAATGCTACTCTTTTTAATACTATTTTTAGTGAAATCCCACCAATCTTGAATATATGAAAATTCTTCCATGCGGTGAACAAGATTTTTATAACTATTAATTATTATTTCCCGATATTCTGGATCACTATACAGAGAGGTGTTATTTCTCCAGGCACCCTTGCCCCATCTAATCTTGGTTGAAGATTTCGGTCTAGCCTTTCCATCCACCTTTTTCAAAGTGGATTTCAAGACTAGGGCTGGAGCAAGGGTGTGATCTGAAGCTGTATTTATTATATGATTGATATCCTTCACGCAGGCCGCGTAGTGATCGGAGATGGCGAAAGATATCAATCATACCAAGAGATTTTAAAAAGGATCCAAGTATTTTTTCCGCCTTGGTGAGCCCGAAGTTCTGTTTAATTAGAACATCACGCTCATCCAAGACGGCATTAAAATCCCCTAAAATTATAGGTGGGTGACTTACATCTTATCCCGTTTATCATAAGAAAGTCAGGTAATTTGTCTTTCTTAAAGTCTTCTATCAAAAAGGATGTAAAACCATTGTAAACAGCGGTACCTCTGTGCCAGTTTCTAATTGCATTTCGAATTTTGCCACAGCCCAGTTGATTGATTATTGCGGCAACTTTAGCGTACGATGCTTCTTCAGGAATTTCTTTTATTGAGATCCGTACTGGGGCTCCACTGGGCAAAGTTATGGAGATTAGAGAGTCATCAACTCTCATTTCTCCATTGGTTGCATTTAGAAATTCCTCTCTGCAGCTAGTATTTTGATTTTCAGTGGCAGCAAATGTGATAATCCATAATCCTTTTCGGCTTTCATATAGTCCTTTAATATGTTTAACATATTCCTTTGTACTATCGCTATCCCGTAGTATATCCATTAGTTTGGTAAAATTCAGATCCAGGTTGGTTTTCATAAATAAAGATCTCGGTCTGGCATTTCTTGTTTCCGTGGTTGGGTCTTCACTAGCAGGAGTTGAAGTGACGGCTGCTGAATAATCCATATTCCTTTGCTTGTTTGTGTTGATTTTCTCCGGCTTTTTAGGTAAAGCTCCGAGAACCGAGAAAGGTTACCTTAATTATACAGCGAATAATGATAGTCACTGGTTTGTAGCCCATTCGGTTGCACAATCTATTCCAACAAGACGTGTATGTAAGACAACAATCTAAGGGAGCAGAAGTCAGTCGGCGACAACAAAGGATGTATCACGTCGCGTTGTTATCTCGTTCACTTCGCGAGAAGTCTCGGGCTAGCGAGAATACGAAGGCACGAAGGGGTTAGCGCGAACCAAGCGAAATCCACTTCGATCTGGAATGTGCAGTATAAAATAACGAGCAATAGCTCGGGCTCTATCTTATTTTATTTTTTTATTTTTGGTAGGCCTCGACCCACCGATACTTACCTTTTATACTTACTTGTTGCAGGGGAGGCTTTCAGGTGGTTTTTCTTTTTTCTGAAAAATATAAAAGATAGAGTTAACAGAACGCCTGGCCTCGACGAAATTTTTCCCTGATGCACACTCATTGAACCCTGTAGTGGCGAGTATTTCGTTTTGGCCAGGCAAATAGGAAATAGAAGAGAAAGAGTCAGAGTGACGAAGTAAAGAGTTTAGACAGAAATTGAAAAAAATTAAAGAGCTATAAGAGAAAGGAGAAGAAAATAACAGCAACAAAAAATAATAAAAAGAGAATAAATTAGATAATATTAAAGGTTGCCATTTAGGTGTAAGGCGTTATAGATTAGCTTTATTTACTATGTTTAGTTACTGTATTATCCAGGTGTTTTATTATATTATGGTTATTTTACATTAGAGGTATAATACAGTTATCAAGTAGCCACGAGTTAAGTAATTGACAATAGGATATTAAATTACAGCAAATTATTTTTATGCACGCGAGATTTTTATATATGGGAATCATATCCAGAGAGAATCTCTTTCCAATTTGGAACAAGATCGTACTGGATGACATTCCCATATTTCATCTCGCGTGCCAACAGATGTTGTGTAAAATCAGTGATAACTGACTTTATTATGTTACTAGTGTCGTCTACCCTCGCATAGCGGTCTTCCTTATCCAAAGTCTTTTTTCTTTTATTACATGTACTTTAAATATTTGGAATATCTTGAGTACAGTAAGAGTACAGTTTTTGTCGTACGTGTTGTAAAAAAGATCATCCATATCAACACGTACAGGACTCAAGCAGATGTTATTTATGACTTTGGATATTTTAGCCGCCATGCTCAGGCAGATACGACACTCCAAAAAAATATGCTGGGTATTATCAAGACCACCATGACAAAACTTGCAGTCCAATTTTAAGAGACGATTATTTTTACTATGATATTTGAAACCGGTTCCCTTCCGGCGTTGACCGAAAAGGAATCCGTTTCGAGTGATCCTATATGAAAATTCTCTTTCGGGATTACTGAAATGTTTTTTGTTATGATGTGTAGAGAGATGTACTAGTTCCCAATCCACATTTGATGGAGGGCACTCTTCTCTGGAACTCATTATGGACCTATAATTGGAAGCCAGGCCGGCGGTATCCCAATCATGGCCTTTATCCTTCAACACACGAAAAGTGTTGAAGGCTTTCAGCCATGATTCTGGAACATGGATGGAATGGGGAATGCTGTTGCTAAATAACCCAGGATTGACCTGGATTATCTTGCTGCCAAGGCTGAACTGGGCCTCTCTATGCCACAATTGAGTGGGGTTAACTAAGGAGACCAGTTGTTGAAAGCGTTCAGCCCGGCAGGCAACAATCTCGGTGTCAAGACACGCAACATCCATTCCACCCTTGGATCTTTTGTTCCGGAGGATCCGCCTGCCCAGAACTTCCATAGGTTCTGAGCTCCAGAGAAAAGAGAAGATCTGCGTATTAATATATTTGATGATATGAGGTGGCATCATTACCGACCTCGCACTGTATAGGACTTGCGACAAAACCAAGGAATTAAGTACCAGGATCTTGCCGTACCAAGATAATTGTCTAGTCCTGTTTAGGTTTATAATATTTTTAATTTTGGAGACCTTTTCACTCCAAGTTGAGTGAACCCTATTTTTACCAAAATAAATCACAAGAATTTTAGCAGTATCCTTCACAAATTTATGATGGGGGAAGAATGATATCATCTCCTTCGCCCTATTATTCGAACAAAGGATGCTAGTTTTATCTTAATTGATTTTCTTCTGCCCTGTGTCAGAACGAAAAAACTCCAATTTCTGGGAAATAACATCGATGGAGTATGCGTCCGCATACTGATCCATCTTATGATGAAAATTGCCTATACGGATGCCTTTTATTAAATTATTATCTACTATACTCTTCTGGGTCGGGCTAATTATAGGAGAAAGATGTTTAATAAGGCGTTTTTAAAGAAGTTTTTTAATTATTTTATAATCAACGTTCAAATTTGAAATCGGACGCCAATTTTTCAAATCTGAGACGTCGGATTTTTTATGAATTAATTCAACTCTGGCTTTTTTGCATGACTCTGGTAATATACCAGAGAGCAAAATATTATTAATCAAAACGAGAAATTCTTTTTTTATTAATGACCAAAACGTCTTATAGAACTCTTTCGACAAGCCGTCGAGACCCGGCGACTTGTCATTCTCCATCCCTGTAATTATTTGATGAACCTCTCCTTCAGTTGCCCAAGCTTGAATTTGACTATTGTCATCACTCGATAATTGAGTGGATTCCATGATTTTTATAAGGTCCTCCTGGGTTGTCACTTAAATATCTGATGTGGTTCCCCATAGGTCCCTATAAAAATCATGGACTATTCTGATTATATCATCCGGGTTTTCTTTTATAGTTCCAAATTTATCCTTTAATTGCAGGATTGTTGTTTCCTGCTCCCGTTTTTTAATTTGTTGAAAAAATATTCTGGTGGGCTCTTCGCCTTCTTCAGTTTCGTGGATCCTGGCTTTCAACTTTATGTAATCTAATTTTTTAGTTTTCTGGAGAAGAAGTTCATTTCGTAAATTTATAATCTCGCTATGATCTTGACCTTTGCTAATTAAATATTGCAGATGGTTTCTTTTCATCCTACTTTCTTTTGCTTTGTTAATAGAAAAATCAATAGACGTCTTCTTGATGTGATTTTTAGCATAATCCCACCAATCCTGAATTAATGAAAAATTTCCTATATGGTGGACCAATTCTTTATAGTTGTGCGTTATAATATCAAGATATAGTGGATCTTGATAGAGAGTGATGTTGTTCTTCCAGGCACCTTTGCCCCATCTTATCTTAGAAGAAGATTTCAACACACCCCTGCACCGCCCTATCCTCGAAGAGGATTTCAGGGTCAGGACAGGTACAAGGGTGTGGTCGGAGACGGTATTTATGATATGGCAGATATCCTTCACACAGGTCACGTAGCTCTCAGAAATATGAATCCGATCAATTCTACGTGCCTGTTTTGCAGGTGTATGCATTACCAGCAGGATGTTTTCTGCGGTAGAAATCTACCATACCTAGTGCTTGAAGAGAAGGTCCTAATATTCGCTCTGCCTTGGTGAGCTTAAAATGATGCTTGAGGAGAACATCACGTTCTTCCAAGACGGAGTTGAAATCGCCAAGAATTATTATTGGATCCAAGGGGTCAAGAGTCTGGAATACACCACATATCTTCTCCATAAAGTTGGTCTGGGTTATACCTCGGACCGACGGGACGTAAGTATTAATTAGACAAAAAATACTATTATCATAAACAAAGTCCAGTCGGTCGAGTCTATGAGGAATTAAGACCTTGTACGTTACAACCGTACAAGGGGTGTTATTTTTAACTAAGATTCCAGTACCAGACCTAGAATGTTTTATGATTAAATCATCATGGAGGATGGTATTGAGATATGCGGTGTATCCCAGATCTGTCGCCCAGGATTCAATGTCGTCCTTTTTACAACGATGGACTTGTTGTAGGGATATTATATCAGGTCGGTGTCTCTGTAACCAGTGACCCAACCTGAGTCTGTTTGAGGCAAGCCCATTAGCATTAAGTGAGGCTATGCTCAAAGTATCCATTGAGGAGGGCGATTGAAAAACACTAGAATAGCCTATATATTAATATTATATCATTACCTATAGTACGTACACCAACTATTGCTACGAGAGAATGTAGTATATGAAGATGTACGACTATTATGAGAAAAAATAACGTGGATGGTAATCCACCTATATGAAAAAATGCAGAGAGGAAGGATTATGAAAGAAATTGGAGTTTTATCATTATTATTCTCCAGTGGGCAGTTTTGTTAAAACCCGAGATTTATTAGGGGGGGGGGGGGAGAGGAAGAGACGTCTGACCACGAACTCTCTCGTCCCCTCTTATCATCTCTGTAGATATGGGGGTTTTCTATTTCAGAAAAGCCCCAGTCCGGACCCGGCTCCTTGGTTTTATGATGGCTGCGTAGTTTCGTACAAAACGACGCATGTTCTTCATCAGAACTCTCTGAAAGCTTGGCGATGTCAGGGACACCAGCTCCCAGAGACCTCTCATCATAATTATTTTCCTGGTTTTCTGAATCTTTCCTGGGACTATTGCTAGTGTTTTCCACCTCATTATATTTTTCCACTGAGTTTCCCGACTCCAGAGAGTCAGAAATCTCACATATCTCAGCCGGGGTAGGATGGATATCCACTGTGACCCGACTGAGAAAGTTACTACGGTTATTGGAAGGGTTTTCATTATTATTATTTTCCTCTACCTGTACTGGCGTTGATGAAGTGCTAGAAGGTATTTTGGAAAAGCTATACCGGGCAGCTTTCATCAAGGCCTTGGATGTAGAAATGACAGGATTATCGCGCGGATTAACGGATTTGCGTGGTACTTCACATGCCTGAGTCACCCCTGATGTTATGGTAGGGAAGTCAGTGCAATCCCTCTGCAGGTGCCCAGATTTTTTGCACAATCTGCATGAGGGTGGATCGGTGCACTCACGGGCTAAATGCTCGGACTTAAAACAATTCAGACATGTTCTAACGTACATGTCGGCAGGTAAGTAAGTTTTACAACGGTTGCCGCCAACGTTGATGAAATCAGGGAAACGAGCCTGATCAAAGTCATCAACGATGGCCTGGACATGACCGTTGTAAACTTTAGTGTTTTAAAGAAAAATTTTATATACCCGCCGGATTTTGCCAAATTTAAGCGAGTTGAGCATGGTGGAGATCTGCTCAACGGTGGCTTCCGTAGGAATGCTCCGCACGCTGATACGCGTACCGGGGCCTTGCGGGAGAGAAAATTTTAACGGACCCAATGGGGAATCGATCTGGTTTGCTAGGGTAGACAAAAACCTATCTCGATTCACACCATCTGCAGACTTAAACGTGATGTTTTAAAGTCCTTGTCTGATGGGGAAAACTCCTTTAACAAGATGTTTAAACGGGCGTAGCTTTTCGACCGATGTAAAAAGGTCGTAGAAAGCTGACATCGTGGGAATGTCTTGTGAAGTTGTTGCGTCCACAGACTCCCCACGGAGCACTTCAAATCCTTTGACGTTCGCAACTTTCGGTAGCGACGCGGTCACAGTTGAAAAGAGTGGCGTAAGCGTCGAAGTTCCGGAAGCGCGCGTGTCGGTTGAAGGTCCAGCAGCAGTCATCTGTCCGCCAGAGACACTCTGGATTGAATCAGTGCCAAGAGGCAAGTGTACAGAGACCGACCTTGCACTAAAAAGAACTTGTGATAAGATTAGAGAAATAATCACTAAGATCTTGCCGTACCAAGATAGAGAACGGGATCTATTAAAATTGATGATCTTTTCTATCTTGGAGATCTTTTCACTTTAAGTGAGATTGACACGGTTTTACCCAAAGTGAATGCCCAAGATTTTAACTTGATCTTTGACAAACTCACGATAGGAAAGAAAGAAATCATTTCCTTTGCCTTATCGTTCGTACAAAGGATGGTGGTTTTAGATTTGTTAATCATCTGACCGGTGGCCATACGAAAAAATTCAAGTTCCCAAAAAATAGCCTCGATCGAGTATACGTCTGACACAATAAAGTTTGTGTCGTCCGCATACTGATCGAGCTTGTGGGTGAAATTACCAATTCTGATTCCTTTTATTGAGGTGTTACTCGTTATAAGTCGGCTAAGGGGCTCCACGTTGATGGTATAGAGCAGCATACTCAGAGGACATCCTTGGCGGATGCCCCTGAGTATGCTGATTTCGCGGGTGAACGCCCCATTAACCCCCTATAACGCTTGTTATATTATTATACAGTGATTTAATAAGTCTCAAGGCGTTTGACCCTAGGTTGATCGTCTCGAGGAGTCTCAATAGATAATTTTGATGAACCATGTCAAACGCCTTGAGATTATCTATGGAAATAAGAAAATGAGGACTATTGGTATTATTTGCATAATTGATGGCACTGTTGATGTTGTAGTGCACATCAAATATGGAGCGACCTTGAAGAGTACTCCTACCCTTTCGTGACTTGACCTGTCGAAAAACCTTTCCGTGAGACCAACGAGTTAACCCGCGCAGGTGCACTTCGTTTGATGGTTGCCGACATCGCGGCGAGTCAGGTTTCTGCGTTACTCGCTGTGTATGTCCAGACTGCTTGTCCAGGAACTTCAAATCTTGTGAGCATAGACTGTGCAGCCGAATGAGTCTCAAAGCAATGGCTATCATTATTCGGTATTTGATTAAGGTAAGCTAGCGCCCGAGCTGAGGTTCGGTATTTTTTATTGCATTTTCCATACTCCAATTCGTAGAATATTTCAATTCGTTCGTCCTAATCCTCTCTTATCTTTTGGCTTTGCGCGAGACACACCGCGGGCGGGCCTCGTTTGTTGTCGCCGACTTCTGCTTTGCGCCTGGCCTATTATTCGAGAAAATGGAGTTAATGAACGCTGGGTAAAAGTTTGGTTGAAATGGGGCGCCAATTTTTCAAACTTAAAGCATCGGCTTTTTTTTATAAATTAACGAGCCATTTTGGACGATTCTGGCAGAATACCAGAAAATAAAATATTGTTGAGTAGAATGAGGAATTCATTTTTAATTAGGGCCCAGAACGTAACATAAAACTCCTTCGACAAGCCGTCGAGACCCGGCGACTAGCCGTTCTCCATACCGGTTATTATATTTAAAACTTCCTCTTCATTTGTCCAGGATTCAATCTGAATGTTTCCTTCCATAGTAATTTGGGTAGATTCCATGGTTTTTATAAGAATATTTTGAGTTGCCACGTCAATATTTGAGGTGGTTCCCCACAAATCCCCATAGAAGTCATGGACTATTTGAATTACGTTGTCGCGATTATCTTTCATATTACCAAATTTATCCTTTAATTGAATGATAGTTGAATCCTGGTCCCGCTGTTTTAATTGGTGCCTTGCCCACTTCAGTTTCAAAGATACGGGTTTTAATTTAATATATTCTAATTTCTGTTCTTGTAGAAGAAGAAGTTCAGCTCTAATTTTATTTATTTCATTGAGGTCTTGACCATCTCTTATTAATTATTGCAACAGATCACTTTTCTATTTTTTCCCGCTACTTTAAAGATGGAATATGCAGTGGTTATTTTTCTTACGCTATTTTTCACATGATGCCACCATTGCTGTATCAGTGAGAAATCCTCTAAATGATGAATTAATCTTTTATAACAGTTTTTAATAATATTGATGTAGACAAGGTCCTGATAGAGGGAGGTGTTATTTTTCCAGGCAACTCTGCCCCACCTTATCTTCGTGGAAGATTTTGGCACACCCTTGCCCCTAAATATCTTCGGAGAGGATACTAAAACTGAGACAAGAACAAGGGTGTGATTGGAGACAGTGTTGATCAGATGGCGGATATCTTTCACACAGGACGCGTAGTGATTAGAAATATATATCCGATCGATCCTACGCGTCTGTGTGTCTAGTTTACATGTATAGTCCTGGCCAGTCGGGTGTTTCCGGCGGATGATATGCACCATCCCTGCAGCCTTTAAAGAAGTACCCAATATTTTTTCTGCCCTGGTGAGTCTGAAGTTCTGTTTGAAGAACATCACGCTCATCCAGGACAGCATTAAAATCACCTAAGAATAATTTTGGATCCCTGGGGTCCAGAGTCTGGAACACACCGCACATCCTCACTATGAAGTCAGTCTGGGTACAGTCTCGAACCGACGGGACGTAAGCATTAAACAAAGAGATTATGCTATTATTATATAAAAAGTCCAGTCGGTCGAGTCTGTGGGGAATCAAAACCTTGTATGCAACAACAGTACAAGGGATATTATTTTTTACAAGAATTCCCGTCCCAGCTCTAAAATATTTTATAGAGGTGACTTCATGGGGGATCGTATTGAGGTAGGCGATGTATCCCATCCTCATGGCCCAGGATCCTATATCGTCCTTCTTGCAACGATGTACTTGTTGAATGGCTAGAATCCCAGGCTGGTGTCTCAGTAACCAGAGATTCAGCAGAATTGGAAACCAAAGAAAACTCGGATATAGCAATTGAAAAATTGGATTACACAAATAAAAGAAACAGGGACGATATCTCATCATTTGAAGCTTCTATGACTACCAGGACAGGAAAAATGAACAAGGCACCGGACAAGAAAAAAACATAAGTGAGTAACTCCTATTTTCGATTTAATAAAGTACAATTTTGGACTCTTGATAAATTTGCTACAAAACTAGTGATACCATAACGTTCACCATAACTTCCGTTACAAATCCCCTAACGACTCCAGTTTTCCATGAAGTCTGGTTTAAAGATAATCTTCCTAAATGTCAATGGATTGCAACATCAACTAAATAAGATTGATAAAGAGATGAAAACCCTGATGTACTGTGTATCCAGGAAGCTCATAGAGCTGATAAGACTTTTGTATGGCAGTGGGCACATGACCTAATACCCTGAATAGGGAAGAAAAGCACTTCTCACAGTTTATGCAAGGGACCGCTATCCTCATAAAGCACGAAATTGCAACACTACCATCCCTATATCAGGGATGGCGAACCACTGACCCGCGGGTCACAAAGTGACACACCGCATTTTATTCGTGACCCGCCAAGTCATGAATAAAACAACAAAAACGCTAAGATTGATAAAACCGGCCTTAAATTTATTTAACAATAACTAAACTATTACATTGTACCGCCAGTTGGGCAGTCAGGGTTGTGATCGTTTATATTCAAATTGTTAATTTCCGGTATGGTAATTTTCAAAACTCCTAATCTTGGACGCATGTCTGCACCACTGTGTGCCCTTATTCAGCTATTGGCTCTGACATCGCTTATGACATAACAATGCAATTGATGTTCATTTCTCGCAACGTCTTGTCTCTTTCAGAAGTGGATCTGCAGACTGTTTTAGGGATTATACGAGACCTAGATGCTACTTTGCATTTTAATAACGCCTACAATGCCGTAGGGGATACAAAATCTTTCAGACTTGAAATAAAAACCTAGAAATCTGGAATGCCAATGCGGCAGTGCAAAGTGCTTTTAATATGGTTTAAGCTGATAGAGAAATATAACACTGTAATTCCCTCCAAACTCTTTGGAACCGTAAAATAATTTGTCGCATCATCCTAAACGTAATTCATATATGTGTTTTCGTACTCTAATTTCATAAAAACCGAGTGCCATGAAAAGTCCCTGATACAAGTGCTGTATAAGTAAAGACCTAAACTACACAAACACAAACAGAATCGTTGTATCATGATTTGTTTCAGAAGTTTCTTATAGCTACAAACATTGATTAAATATCTGTGACCCACTCTCTTCTGTTCCGCGATAAAAATATAATTTTTGACCCATTCAGTGAAAAAGGTTCGCCATCCTTGCAGTATATACAATACACATCCAGCATATATGTGATAGTATTGAGTTGGAGCTGGACAATCGGATAATTAAGATCTTCAATGTGTACGCCCCAGCAACTAATGAACCCGAAAAGACACCTTTTTCCAAACACTTAACTAACATTTTAACCAATTACTGCGATTCGGCCCAAATATTAATTGTCGGAAATTTCAATATAGTCCTGGAAACTATTGATATAATAAACGATAAAAACTTCAAATTGCGACCCCCTGAGAAAATTTTTAAGAACTCTATTCGGCGCCATAATATATTCGACACCTTTCGAAAAAAGTATCCGTTTAAACAAATTTTTACGCATCATCGTAACAAGCAAGGCAGTAGAATTGACCAGATATACCACTCATATAATTTAAAAGATGTAATTTCCGATATAACTCACGTCCCGAATACTATCTCGGATCATATACTTTGCCCCCAAATAACCTTAGAAAAAATTTAAAAAGTTCGACGGGGCCGAGGATCATGGAAAAACAACACTTCCCTATACAGAGATAAAAATTACATAGAAATCATAGAAAACACATACCAGGGGGCACTAATGAACATTGAAAAATTTAGTTACATACAAGAATGATGGGACATGGAAAGCATGATCAAAAAACAAACTATAGCATATTCGAAAACCCTAAAAAGAAACAAAAAAAACAATTCGATTCGACTACGGAAACATCTGGACAAATTAATAAATGAGGGCAAAAAAGGAAATTTGGTAGAAATTAAAATCTCAATTTATGACATATCAAGAAGAACAAAACGAACGGGATATTATAATGGCCAACATGGAAAACCTTGAACAAGGAGAAAAACCGACGAAAACGTTTTACGATATAATCTGGAAAAGAGCAAAACAATTTACTATTGAAAAACTTAGGGATGAAAATAACGATATAGTAACAGAAGATGGGGAAATTATGAATATAGTCGAAAATTACTATGCTGATCTATGGGGTGATGAGAACTTAACACAATAGCAAAACCAAAATTATTATTTATCGCTGATAGATTCGACAAAAATCACGGACGACGAAAACCTAAATCTAGAACAAAATGTAACCCAGGGGGAGCGATCAAATACATAAAAAACAACAAATCTCCGGGACTGGATGGATTAAGGAAAGATTTTTATCTGACGTTTTGGAATTGCATAAAAAAAGAATTTACTCTAATGATAAACAATGTATTTCATTTCGGCCATCTACCAAAATCAGCAACTACAGCAAAGGTGAAACTACTATACAAGAAGGGGGACAAAACTTATTTTAAAAATTAGAGACCCATCATGACACTAAATGTCGATTACAAAATCATATTCAAAATTTTAATTAAAAGACTAGAACCAATGTTAAATAACATAATCAGTCAATCCCAAAAATGCTCATTCCCCCAGTGAAGTATGGAAAATATTCATTACAATATAGATTCGGCCTTAAGATACGTAAAAACAAAACAAAAATTTCTGGAACAATAGTCCTTATAGATAACCTGAAGGCCTTTGATCGAGTGAACCATAATTTCCTGTTCAAATTACTCCGCCGAATAGGACTGGGGCAGAAATTTACTGGAGTAATAATGGGCATGTATGACGACATAAAAATCGTCATAGATGTCAATGAAAAATTATCAAACAAAATAAGAAGGCATCAGACAAGGATGTTCGTTGAGCATGTTGCTCTATGCGCTGACCTCAGAACCCTTGGCAAAGTCTGTAATACAAAACAGCAGCATAAGTGGGATAAAAATCAGAAGATCGACCAATACGCCGACGATACTACTTTCATAATACGGGACCAGTCATCTATACCGGAAATATTTCGAGAACTTGATGATTTTAATTTGGCAGCCGGACAGAAAATTAATATCTTCAAAACCGAAATATTATGTATAACCAAAACCGCACATAATTCCATCCAAAACCGACTAAAACGTTTTACGACAAAATTTTCAGACTCAGGGACGATAACGATTGCATGGTAACCGAGGAAGGGGAATGACTTTGGTGGAAAACTTTTATGGGGGGAGGAAAATACGATACAAGAACAAAACGAAAATTACTACCTATTTTTGATGGACTTTACAATTGTTACGGAGGAAGAAAATCTCATTCTGGAACAAAATATCACACAAGGGGAAATATATAGGGCAATAAAATACATGAAAAATAATAAATCTTCAGGAATGGATGGATTAGGTAAAGAACTTTATTTGACTTTTTGGAACTGCATAAAAAAGGAATTTACTCAAATGATCAACAACATATTTAATTTCGGCCATCTTCCCAAATCTGCAATCACAGCAAAGGTTAAGTTATTATATAAGAAGAGGGACAAAGCGTATCTCAAAAATTGAAGACCCATCACCACATTGAACATAGATTACAAAATTGTATCCAAAATTCTCATTAAAAGATTGGAACCAGTGTTAAATAATTTAATTAGTCCGCCCCAAAAGTGCTCTCTCTCCCAGCGAATCACGGAGGATATACACTATAATATGGGTTCTGTCATACGGTACGCTAAAACAAAAAAAACATCCTAGGGGCAATAGTACTTATCGACAACCTAAAGGCATTTGATAGGGTCACTTTTTAAATGTAATAACAGGTATATATGACGGCACAAAAAGCGTCATAGACGTGAATGGAAGGCTGTCAAACGAAGTAGGCATAGAGCAAGGCATAAGACAAGGATGCCCTTTGAGCATGTTGCTATATGCACTGAATTTGGAACCGTTGGCAAGATCGGTACATCGAAACGACAACATAAGAGGGATAAGACTAGGTAAATATTAATACAACATTGATCAGTATGCCGACGATATAACCTTTACAATAAGGGACCAGTGATCAATACCGGAAATATTTCGAGAACTAAATAATTTCATCAGAAACCGAAAGAGCCGGGCCCGGACTGGAACTTCTCTAACATCGAGGAACCATCTGGCTTTAGAGATGAGTGGAGGGGACGAAAGAGCTCGTCGTCAGACGTCTCTTGGGCTTCCCCGCCCCCCCCCCCCCCCCCCCAAAAAAAAAAAATCCCGGATTTTTTCGGAATCACCTACCGGTGATAATATTAAATAGTATAGTTCCTTAGATCCTTCCATTTCTCGATCACCCCTCCATATTGGTGGATTACCATCCATCTTAACTTTTTTCTATAATATACGTACGATGGTACTTTTTTTATTATCTCCAGTAAATATTGTTATAGTAATTCTCATAATGTTGATGATAGTACCCTTTTATCCACCTTCCTCCGATCGCTACCCTGAGTATTGCTTCAATTAATGTTAATGGGCTCAGCTCAAGCAGACCCAGGCTGAATCTCTGGTTACAGAGACACCAGCCTGGGATTCTAGCCATTCAACAAGTACATCATTGCAAGAAGAACGATATAGGATCCTGGGCCATGAGGATGGAATACACCGCCTACCTCAATACGATCCCCCATGAAGTCACCTCTATGGAATATTTTAGAGCTGGGACGGGAATTCTTGTAAAAAATAACATCCCTTATACTGTTGTTGCGTACAAGGTTTTGATTCCCATCAGACTCGACCGACTGGACTTTTTATATAATAATAGCATATTCTCTTTGTTTAATGCTTACGTCCCGTCGGTTTGAGGCTGTACCCAGACTGACTTCATGGTGAGGATGTGCGGTGTGTTCCAGACTCTGGACCCCATGGATCCAATAATAATCTTAGGTGATTTTAATGCTGTCCTGGATGAGGACGTTTTGGGCCCGCCCGTGACTCACGTTGGTGTAAATTTGGTTTTAGAGATCTTAAACATCTTTCCGAGCGTGCCAGGGGTCATCAATCTTATATGGAGCATCTGGACAATGCAGTAAAATACCGAACATTCGGAAATGTTAATATTGCAGCACAGTTGGATGAAGGACGCGCGGTTTCTATTCGTCGGCACAACCAAAACGTCGAGAAAAACCGCCATGTTCTCGGTCAATTGATAGATGTTTTGAAGTTCATTGGTTGTCACGAGCTGTCCCTCCGTGGGCACGATGAACGGGCTGGCTCTTCTAATAGAGGGGTATTTTTGGATATGGTGGAATACACCGCATCCCTAGATACAGTATTGAGAGATCATCTTGATGCCGCAACTGTTTCGAAAGGGACATCTAAGGATATCCAAAATGATTTGCTCGACTCAATGTATAAAATTTATTTACAACATTTGGCTCTGGAAATTGAGAATTGCCAGTTCCTTACGATTCAGTCTGACGAGACAACTGACATCACGTGCGTTTCCCAACTGGCTGTGATTTTTCGGTTTGTGAAAGATGGTAAACCTACCGAGAGATTTCACAGCTTTGTACCAATCGTTGATCGCACGGCTTGCGGGATATCGGCTGTACTGAAAGAAGTGTTACAGCCTTACAACGCAAAGTCAAAATTGATAGCTCAAACTTATGACGGCGCGGCAGTCATGAGTGGGTCGAAACATGGTGTTCAAGTTTATATGAAAGAAGATTTTCCTCATGCGCATTTTTTACATTGTTATGCACACCAATTTAACCTCGTTATTAAAAATATGTGTCTTGATACCCCTCTCGTCCGTATATTTTTTGCAAATGTTTCGGGGTTTTCTTCATTTTTTTCCGTTTCGCCGAAGCGCTCTGACCTCCTTCGCCAGATATGTAGCCGCCGTCTCCCAGCTTGTGCACCAACACGTTGGAACTTCCAATCACGCGTGGGATGTCCAAAATTAGGTCTGAGCTCATTGAGTGTTTCAATGGCATTCAGAGCTCTCCGGTTTGGGACGAACGCTCTGTGAGGGAGGCGGCAGGTCTAAAGCGTCTGCTTGCAGTCAAGGCTAATGGATGGAGCGTCTCTGCAGTCGTGTATTTCAGACTTCTGCGATGCTGTATCTCGTATCCGGGAAACAATAAAATACGACAACACATGCAGTGCTTTTTTACGCCGCGGGCAAACAACGCAGCGTTTGATTTTGTCTGCAAAGGAATGCTGTGACATTCTGGTGAATCAAATAGGCGATCGTCTGCGCACTGAACACCTTGCCGCGTTCTCTTTGATGAACCCCAAAAAATTTTCAAAATTTGCACGTCAATTTCCCATCCATTTGTTGGCTACTGTCTCCAAATTTTACCCCATGATAAACGTGGGTAAAATGAAAAATGAATTGCGATGTATATACACCAATCAAACTTTTTTGAACATCACATCAACTTGCGCGCTCCATGGGTTCCCCATAGATAACACTAGTAACTACCTTTGCGGCGTCTGCAAAATTTTTGGACATCATTTTGACGACGCCTATTTCTTCCGCCGACGCAGAGCGAACATTCAGCACGCTGAAGCGTATTAAAACGTATCTCAGAAACACAATGAAGCAAGATAGATTAAATTCCTTGGCTGTTTTATCCATTCACAGAGACGTTATTTCTGGGATGCATGACTTTAATCAGCGCGTTATTGAGCATTTTGCTTCCAAGAAACCGCGGCGTGTTGCATATATGTTCAAGCAGTAGAAGTCTAGCAGCATATATATCTATGAGTGAGCGACGCATGTCCTTATCTTTGCATTATCTTTTCTTTCTTCATAGTAACGTTTTAAACCTTATTTTAGGTTTTGTCTGCTTTCCCGAAGTTTCTGTTAATATGTCATTGTATATATCTGGGTAAATATTGCCTTTCCTTTTGAAAGAGGTTTCAAAATAAACTATGTCTATATTTATTAACCCCTCGACTTGGACCGGTTTTAAAGACATTTTCTTATCGTTAAAAATTGTCGCTTTTGCCGATTGGTTGTTACCGATGGAATGGTTTTTATACTCATAAAATGATGGGAGAACTTACAGCGCTCATCCTGTCCCCGTAGATGGGGGTGACTTGGTCCAGCAGTAGCTTGCCCCGGTTGTCAAAATGACCACGCGCCGCCACTGCTATGAGTATAGCCTCCCTAAACGTTAACGGGCTTAACTCAAATAGGCTGAGGTCGAGTCTCTGGATACGAAAACACCGACCAAAGATGGTATCCCTGCAACAGGTACATCGTTGCATTAAAAACGATATTGAATCGTGGGCTATACAGCTTTCCTTAATACAATCTTTCATGAAGTCACAACGATATTTCAGAACTGGTACTGGAATTCTTATAAAAAATAACATTCTTTGTACAGTTGTAACGTATAGGTTTATTCTTCCTCACATACTAGAGCAGTGGTTCTTAAACTTTTTCGAGCGCGACCCAAATCTGAGTTTTATGAATACTCGCGACCCAATCCTAAATACCGCAAAATGTGTTTTTAATGTTAGTACAGTTTGACTCAAATACAGACAACTATTTATTAGAAACAGTCCATTGACTCAGTGAGATTGATGAAACTGAAATTTCCTTTTCATTATATCTTCAATACACAGCTTTATTTTACTTAACGCAATACGCAAGTTGTCACGGGTATCGAGGCGATTGCGAGCTTAGTTTTGATAACCGTCAGTGCCAAATATCCTCGCTCGCACAAGTGCCTTGTCGCGAATTGTAGCAGAAAAGGCGTCCGCTGTCCGTCGCAAACACAACATCCTAGCTGGCCTTCGGTATCTCTCGCAATATACAACTTTTTACTCAAATGTGCACACACTGCTTCGTTCGCGGTAAATGGTGCCTCGAGATGAAGTCACATTTTCTCTAGTTATTGAATAATCTAATGTCGAGAAGCGAGCTTTTTCATTGCGTCGTCTATTACAATTTACCTTACCAAATAGACACCCATTTTTGGTTATTTTAATCCACTAAGACGACATTCCACGCGGTCAACACAATGGCAAGCGACGTGCATGGTTACCGATACCATAAAAATAATACACGTGACTGGCATATCAGAATTGTGATGTAACAATCAGCTCAAGACAGTTCTTTCCGTGAATGAAATTTTATATTTCATTATTTTTAAATACCAGAGTTTAGAAGCTAAATTGAAACATAAGGAAAGCTGAAAATTCGTCCTCCTCCTCTTAGATTGCCCTTGCATTGACGACCTTGTCGCGACCCATGTTTGGGTCGCGACCCATACTTTAAGAACCACTGTACTAGAGCGACTAGACTTTTTATTTAATAATAGCATTTTTCGTTTAAATAACGTATACGGGCGTCCCGTCGGTGCGAGGTAGTATCCAAGCCGACTTCATGGAGAAGATGTGCGGTGTCTTCCAGACTTTTGCCCCTTTTGGATCCTATAATAATAATAGGCGACTTCAACTCTCTCTTAGATGAGCGTGATGTGATGTTCTTATTAAACATCACTTCAGGCCCTCCAAGTCAGAGAAAATAATATGAACCTCTCTACAAGCAACAGGTATGATAGATATGATACCATGTTCCCCTGTTATGAATTTGTAAAATATAACGTGAAATTCTGGGCATTTATTTTTGAAAAAATCGAGTCAATTTAACTTGGAGCTATAATATATTCAAGATCGCTGTCTTGGTATAGCAAAATATTGGTGATTAATTCATTGGTCTAGTCACAGGTTCTTTTTAGACCGAGGTCGGTAGAAATATCACGTCATGTTATTAAATACATAGAACGTAAAAGGAGCCTATGGAAGTTTAGGCAGGCGAATCCTCCGGACCAATAAAGATGGTATGGGTGTCTCTTGTTTAAACACCAAATGAGTTGTTTGTCAGGTCGAGCGTTTCAATCAACTGGTCTCTCTTGTTAACCTTTCTTTTATTTATAGGTCACTCACGACTGACAGAGAAAAAGGCCTACAACTAATATTAATTGGGAACGCGTCTACCCTCTCGATCGCCCCAATAGGATTCATTTTAGTAACCCCAAAAGGGAAATTTCTAATATATACGGCCGTCCGAAACGGGTTCTTATTTGGACAACGTCGGATGGGAACCGGCTTTAATACAATAAACTGAATAATCGGTTTGCTAAAACTTAACAGCAATTTTGCAACACCATGGACTGGAACAAAACATATCTCCTTCGTGAAAGGTACGTGCCGACGTGTGGAAGGTGGTAAAAATTTGGGTGTGAACATTCAGCGGTTCAATTTAATGGGGAAAATGATAAGTAAGGAAATAGTAATAATAAATAGTGTTTCCATAACGGACCCGGGAGAATCGGTGGAAAACAACAAGGAAGAAAGTAGTTGTGAACTCTTAAATGAAACGGACAACTCTTCGGTATCCTCAATACTGCCAAACTTTGAGAGAGCTCTGAATCTTTCCGAAAGAAACATAACTCAAATGAGCCGGGCCCGGACGAGAACTACTTTAAAATTGAAAGACCTAGCTTCAGGGACGAGAAAAGGGTACGCGAGAGCTTGTCGTCAAATGCTTCCACAGCTCTCCCTCCTAGTAAATCCAGGGTTTTCTCGGAACCACCTTCGGTGTGAAAAAATAATTATAGCCCCAATTTATTTATCATAATCCTCTTTTTCTATATTCCCTATTTCTTATAGTTCATTGCTTGTAGCAATAACTTTTATACGATATATAGTGAAATGTATAATAATGAGATATAGGCCACAATAGTATTTTCCTATTTCGATCCTGCTAAAGTGCTACCCTGAGCATATTCTCACTCAATATTAATGGGCTAATCTCAACGGACTTCGAGACATTGGCCTGAGATGGTAACCATACAACAAGTCCATGCACGATAACCATTCTTATGATCACCGTACAATACCAACTGTGCGCATTATAGTAAATGGCATAATATCAAGTTATAATAGTATTTCCCCAATTCATCTCTTTTAAATAGACATTGAGTATAGTCTCGCTCATCGTTAATGTACTTAGCTCAAATAGGCTCAGTCTAAGTCTCTGCCAATTGTGCATTTTTCCTTTTGAACAGTTTAGATATTCTGCAATCGAATTCTATTTTAAAGCCAACGATTCGACCATTTTCATCAATAAATATGATATTTTCTGCAGAAATGTTCCATCTCCTGTCACTGAGTTACCATCTGTTACTGAGTTACCTTACGGTTAGTCAGTTTTGGAGCAAAAATCTTTGTTTTTTATAAGCAGAGTACCCAACTCTAAATTTTGGACCATTTATAATCTGCTCTCCTAAAAAAATTTCACTCACGATTCCAAGTTGATGAAAATTTTGACTCCAGCATAAAAAATGAAACCACATTTGTCTATGGAGAATTTTCGGTCAACATGAGACCTATTGAAATTTACAAATTTTCACTTCACCAAAACTCTCGAAACATTTGACACCTGCGCTTAATTCATTGCCAAGGATCGAATAATTACAACTTATATAGAATATATATATTTCATTCAGCTGCCAACCTGATACACTATGACAGTGATGACTCTAGATGCACAGATGATACATACTGTGAGAGGAAAAAAAACTAGACACCAAACAAGGTATAGTATATTATTATTTTTTATGGTATTGTAAATAAATGAAGCTCTTGCATGCTATTAAAAAGACAGCAACGAATTGCTGGACTCCAAGATGACAATTAATTCTTAAAAAGTATCTCATCTATGTGGTAAAATTCAAAGAATAATATTTCCCTGTAGAGCGGTAAATTTTCTTAAATCCTGCTGTTTTTATTATTATTCAATGCTGTGATCTGTCGACAAGACATTCTTGCAAAGGTTCAAATATACCCAACTCAATTTCAGTTTGTTATCTATTAGGTGAACGATTGTATCTAGGAATGATACTTTTGTGTATTTGAAACTAAATGGATAAATAGTAGAAGTAATTCGAAACTAAATATAATTGGTCATTTTTATTTCATATTTTTATGTCAACAAATGGTATCAGGATTGCTGCCTATTTTTCAAAATTGTCTCTCCAGTCGTGCCGTCGCTCCCATTTTGCCACTCCCCTTTTCTGGCCCGCGAATATCGGCCCGCGATCAATCAACTTTGGGAAACCCTGATCTCTAAGCTGACTATGTCCAGTACACTATTTTCTAGCATTGATCATCAATCTTCACATATTTTCTTTTGATGCTTGCCCAAACTGTTTGTTAATTTTCAATGTATTGTTTTATAACTTATTTTTTGACAATAAAGTTTGAGTTTCGAGGTCAGAGATGAAATCAAAGACAGCTCACCAAACCTATGCCTCAAAAATGCTATGGCTGTGAAAGCAATTAACGCAGTTCATTTGATCAGAAGAGAACTACATTGCAAAGCATTCTGCAGAACCTGAGAGAAATGTGGCATAACGTTTCATCTTGCAACAGTGTGTCGGCAAAAGGATTCTGCGATTGCTATCTGCCCAGAATAGAAACTCGTATACAACTGAACTTCGTTTATTGAGAACAGTGACTCAACTAAAACAGCGATCATAAACAAACGCCTACAAGTTTGCACAACTATGTATCGACTGGTGAGCCAGACGGATAGATTAGATGCATTGCGCCGCAACAATTAAGAGTTGTTGCGCTACTCATCATTTGAGTAATCACATTACGTCACAACATCTGCCAATCATTCTAAACGGAAAACAACATAACAGAGATCTTATCAATGTCACCACAACCCATGATGGTAGTCTTACGCGACAAATGTATTTCTACATATCCAGACAGTGTAACCAGTATATGTTTTGCATAATTATCCTTTTTATACGTTTGGTCTACAACACTGTAATCTAACATCATGTACGAAAGTTGTGCAAACAGCCAAAAGCTTTGGATTGGCCCATCACTTCCATGCCTCCGTATAATTCTTGAGTCGGCCAGTTCACAGACGAAACTGTATATTTGTCCCAGAGTTATACCCGAGCAGTAATAAATGCATTGAACTCAACATCCTTCCCAATTCCAATGGAAATCAGCCAATCACTATCATCAGGAAAATGATAAATCATCATTCAAGGTAGGACAGAACATCACTGTTCATAGCTGTATTAGCAAACACAACGTACCCCTTACCCCGAACAACCAGTATGCTTTCCGATTTAGCTATCTGAAAACAGCATGTACGAAAAGCTAAGCACTTTCAATCCCACTAGGGCATTTTCCTCATAGGTTAGATAGTTGTTCCCTCATACTATGACGGAATGCACCAGTGTTACTAAAAGTGTTTTTAGCTAAGAAAGAATTTTGTGCAGTTCACAGCAAATCGGTGTTGACTAAATTCCAGATTGTCGTGTAGCTTACTTCCCTTTGCCAGACGTCGGGAGAACAAAGTGGAATCTTGACAATTTAGAAACGACATAAATACAATTAACGGATGTCAGTGGCATCATAATCGTTTATATGAACAAAAATTGATGCACTCGCATGTAGCATCGATTAAATGTGCATGGAACGTAAAACTATTTCTCTATTTTAAGCCAATGGTAATTATGTCGATTTATTATTGTCATTCAATGAGTATATAAATATGACGTGACTTGTGATCAATAAAATTCTTTTTTTTTTAATATTCAAATATTTTTAACAAATATCGGAAAACGAGTATTGTAGATACTCTTTTAGAAAATTTATTAGTCTGGAAACTCTGTAACAACGCAGAATTTTTTAACTCAAAGTCTGTGAGTTTACATAGATAACCTGTGACATTTCTGAATTGAAAAAAAAATGTGCTGACGCGCTTCCAGCAAAATTAGGAATTGAACTTATATGATTGGCGCAGTAAGAGTAAATCAAAGATTTTCACATTAATCGGTTCTGTCTGTTAGCGAAAGCCGTAGGCAGCCCCTGTCTAATAGTGATCCCTTGTAGAATCTTGCATTTCATCTGAAGACATGGATGTGGTTTTTTGCTCTCATTTTCCAGTCAAATTAAAGGCTGTTGAATCGGGGTCATTGTGGGCTTTTGGCTGTAATCTTGAGTGGTTTGAACGTTCCTTTCTATTTGGGCGTCCTTTGCTTCAATAGTATGTTATTGCATGCATTCCTTGTTTGAATGATAATATTGATGGCATGACCAAGAGGTGCTACCCAAGTCTTTATAGACATCTTTCGACAATTCATATAAGCAGCTGTCATCTAGTCTATTTTTAACAAAAAGCTGAATCAATGTAAATGACAGATTGATCTTCTTGAATACTTGCTTCCACTTGAAACTCTGCCATAAACAAAGTAATATCACACAATTTCTATTATTGCTGATTTCACCTTAAGACATCTGCGTAACTCTCTGAAAAATAGCATCATCTAGTCTGCCTTAAAATATTTTTATTATCCAATGTTAAAAATTCGCTTAGAGGAATATATAAAGGCAGCTGCGACCATCATTCAACTAGGATCTGGAAAAGTCTGAAACGCAGTCAATGTCAAAAGTCCGGCACCGTGGTACGGAAGTTTATAACGGATATACATCGTTTCAAGAAAGATCACCTGCCCGACTTCGTTGTAAGGAATTAGATGTGAAACCTTCCTCCCCGGGAAATGTAGGTACCGACTTGTGGTAGATGCCTCCAAACGGGGCACATGTTTACCAACTGTGAGAATCGAGCTGTGTGCAGATACTGCTAGCAACCCGAGCACCTACAAAAAGAGGGCCAAGGAGTTTCCGGGAGTAATCAATCCTGTAAACACTTGGTGTTACGTTGTAAACGTACGTTGTTTACAATTTTGTCGTACATTTTGCCTCTGCATCGTGCGCTGCCTTGCCTTTTGTTGTTGATATTGTTAATATATGCTTTGTGACTTAAGTTAATCAATTGTGTTTTATTCATTTAAGGAAACCGCTGTTCTTTGCCAAGTGTATAAAGAAGAAGCTGATTTATGCATGCGTCTCATTATTTGTGGATGAAGGGGGCCGAGAGTGGCGCGATCAATACGTTTTCATTGTGTCTCGTCTATATAGATTCCGGGCTATCAAAAGAAGTGACACTTGGTCTGTCCCGAAATCAAGAAGGGTGCTGGTGAAAAACACTTCCCAAACATCCCAAAAAACAAGAAACATGGAAAACATGCAAACAAAACACAAGGCAACGCGGAAAAGATAATTATATCTAATCAAGAAAAAACACAAGCGAAACAACATACGTCGGAAAAACATATACCCAATGAACTAACACAAAACGATAAATCTACATCGGTCTGCGAGTTCTCCTCGTCAGTCTCTGAACTACGCAAATCGAGAGAAATAAGCGATTGGTCCGAGTGCGAAGATGTAACAAGCCCATTGAAAACACCACCGAAAGACGTACAACCTGTAGGACCAATACAGGACGTACAACATAAAAAAAACAAAAACAGCCAGACTTAAAGAATCATCTTCTATAGGAAACACGCCGTTTCATCCCCCGTCTTATGGGAAACCATATTTTAAGGTCATGGTGCACAATATGGAATACCGGAATTCAACAAGCTCAGCTGTATTCGATATCCACCCCAGGAAATACTCTCGGCTCCAGCCGAATGGGAAACCAATTCTAACTCGGATTTATCAGTCATACAAATTGGAAATACAGATTATTCAAACAAAATGAATATGGAAGATACTTATTCAACAGAAGCGTCCATGACAACTCAGAAAGAAATTAAAAAAAAGCAAATCAGGAGCGGCAAAAGGAGAAACGTACGTGAGTGAGACTCGGATTTTTTCTCTATAAATCGGATTTAACACGTCTACTGACGTAAATTCTAAAAATCATACAATAATTGACTCAGAATATTGTCTGCTTCTACCACATTTACAGTAGCTTACATCCTTCTATCGCTCTTAAATTCCAATAGGACCAAGGTAAAAAGAATCTCCATGAAAGCAAATGATATACATACACCATACATATGAACTGGAAAACTTTATAAAACTAGAGACACCGAATGTATTGTGTGTACAAGAAGCTCCTACACACAAAGCTTTCATAAGTTAATTAGCCGGCAATTGTGGGTAAACCGCCATGAGAGAATTTCTCTCTAAACAACATCATATGTCATTGCTTAAAATTTAAAAATATGAGTGCATTAAACTTTTCATTCTCCCCAATCATGGGTGCGAATTTTTAATTAAAAGAATAAAAATTTACTTGAGGCAGTTTTGCTTTCAATTTCTTTTATCAAACGACCGCTACAGCCATACTTTAACATAGAAACTTCCAGCAGAATGCGCATAATAATTACCCTTATTATGATGCAAACGACGCAATAATGGCTGTTTACAACGTGGTTGAAACTAGTTGTGTACAGAATATTCGTAGGGCTTAAACTTGTCAAGTTTTTAAAAGGAATACCAACTTCGAAACCGAATTTCGAGGCCCTAGGTTTCAGCCTGCCTAGCCTATTGGTAAATCCAGCCCTGGTGATGGTCCCTACAGCAAATTTCTGGCCCTAATCACTCAGCAGATTGAAATAAATGGTTTTCAGCATTTATTAGCAAAGATAGATATTTTAATTAAACATATAGTTCAACTTAAAGCCTGTATAATGATATTATAAATATATGTTCCATTATTACTGCATTGTGAGAAGGCTTTCCACACTATCAAGTCTATAAGGTTTTAGCGTCTTCCAATGTCTCAGATGGTAACTTCAGTCTTCATTTCTCATATTCATTATTTCTTTTCATTAATGCCATTAGCATTTGAAGCTTGACTGATTCCAATGTACCTTTTCCATTGTTGTTTAATGGAATATCCTAAACGTGACTTTAAATTTTTTTTTCACTTCAATCCTCACATGTTTAAATACCCGAGCTGACTTCTACTGATTTGTTATTATTTTACAATTTTTTTTATTATAAATTAACTGCTGTACTTGCTAAGTGTCCACTAATAGGCCGCGAGCCGAGGCCATTTATCTTTCAGTTTCGTAGCGCACATCAGGTAACTACCTGAAAATGATTCTAAAATGTTCCTTAGAAATTTAGTAACAAATATTGCCTTGTTCCCACTTCCAAAAGTTGCACGTTTTACAGAAAAGACGCTTTTACTACAATAAATATGTGTTACCATCTGTCCTATTTTCTCTGCTTTTCCGGTATCATGGGCCAATGAACGCAGACTTCTGCACGACGTAACAGTCAAGTTAGTCAGCTGTAGGTGGATCCCCAGTGGTCGGATGAATATCAGATGTACTCAACTGCTCGCTTTTGCGTTGAGTAGCCTTTCCATAGTTTTTTTCGGTTACCGGTAATATTAGTCCAGTTATTCTAAGGAGGTGTTGAAAAGTATAGGTAAGATATTAAACACTTGTATATCCTTGCCATAAATAGCAATTTTAGTTGAGCACTAGCTCATAAGACGTTGTTAAATAGGTACGGTGCGGTAACTCCAAGGAAGGCTAGACCTAGAACTGTAGAATAATATGTCACAAACAACGATATTTTCTGGCTTGCATGAAATGTTTATGATTAATTTAATGACTCTTCTTGACTATTCAGCAGACTTATACTACTATATAGGCCACAGCATATTTGGAAATATAAATGAATGGCTGTTTCTGTAATGCACGGTTGTGTGAAAGAGAAGAAATTAAATCAATTTTACTAATGTCGGTTGGTCTAAATCTAAATTCATAGAGTCGACAAGAACCTGGGAAGCAATGATAAGTTATGCCGGAGTGGAAAGAAAGGTAGCATTGGAAATGATTGAGAGGTGAGAAATGAAGTTGTAGACAAACAGTTGATGTTTCAAAATATAGTCTATAGTCCATACTCATACTGTCATAGGACATTTCAGACTGTGATCTATCAAAATTTAGTGTAGATATAGTCTAGTATTGGTATGCAAACACTGCTGGACTGTAGAACATGCAATGAGCATATATACGCTCATTTAGTACATCAGATAAAATGCATTATGTATTCAAGGTATTAGTTAGTATTTAGGGGTATTTTTAAAATCATGCTGCTCCAAATATTATTTTCTTCCTTATTTTAGATACTGTACTACAAAAGAAAACGGCAATGTTCCACCAATCCGACCTAACGCAGGCTCTGATCCCTGCTGCTATCAGTGCTATAAAATGGATTAAACAAGAAGTCTTGAAGCTTAAAGGTATATGGGAATCATAATAGTTGCAAACAGCTTAGATGGGCTCTACTTATATTGAAATACTTTAGCACTTTTCTGCAATTGGAACTGCCCATCAAATTCATGTTGGAGACTTCATTGAGATTTTCAATTCATTTTTTTCCCTCGACTATGAAGATCTTTTGAGGTTAACGAGGTATTAATAAATAAAGCTGAGGAATTTGAAGAGGATATGAAGAATGTAAATGATACCAGGGCACGTCTATTTAACACTGTCAAACATAAGGATTATACTCTCCACCCAACAATGATTCACTGAAGAAGCATGTGGCCCTCAAATCAGTTCTTGAGTTGGCAAACTGCAAAGAAAAATAGTCAAAATAATTTATGAAAGCGTGCCAAAATCAACTTAAATTGCACAGATTTTTGTTTTTGTATTGACTGCAGAAATCACAGTACACCTATAGAGGAAAAGTCGATTTTCGAGATAGTGGATTTCGAAAACAATTCAGAAGAAAGTGAATTAGATATTACAGTTGATTTAATAAGTATCATACATTTTTTTTTTTTTTTTCGGACATTTGTTAGTGTCGTAGTCCTGTTTCTAGAAATATTATTGCCTTTGTTCAAATACATAACCACATAAACTAAAAAAAGATTAATTGTAAATTGTAATATTTCTGTTCACTATGTTATGTACATATTGTACATTCATTTAATTTTCTTGACTTTTGCGGTAAATTTCTAAGTGAGAAATAACTGATTTATTTGTGTTTTCGTGCTCACGATGTTAATTTGTGACTTCATTGCTTAAAAATAAATACGTTTGATACTTGATAGCTTCTATAAAATGGATGTAGCTTTTTATGCTGTTCTTGTTGTAAACTGCTTGTGGTTATTACATAAAATTTATTCTCAAATGTGAATCAGCGTTGTTGGTGTCGCTGCTTTCGAGGTCACTCCCGACTCCTGTCACACAATTAAAGTATTTTTTGTTGTTGGTTACATGTATGCCATATTTTTCGTAATCTACCTAATAAATTATGATTGACTGAGGAAGTCCGATTTTGGTCAGGCAAAACATTACAGGAATACATTTGTGTTAGTGTGCTGTAGGGCACTCGAATTGTATAGTTCTTATGTATGCGTTGTAAACTTATGGTTATTGAATTTCCGGGAACCTCTTATATTCAATTTCGCACCAGGATTGTGGAACAAGCTGTAATGCGTTCATTATGTTCGTTTTCACACAAAACTGAAGAATTTATTTAGTTACCAGATGTGCGCTACGAAACTCATTTTCTGGGCGTTTTCATGGTTTCGTCTCACGGCCCATATCCGTGGTAAGGATCTACAAGTGTTTAATAATTTACTTATACATTTTTCAACAACGTCTTAGCATAACTTAACTAATAATAACTAAACAGGGCTATGGAAAGCCTGCCCAACTCAGCGCAAGGTCGAGCAGAAATAACTAATATTCATCCGCTCGCTAACAGCTGGTTTAATTCAATTGTTACGTCATGCAGAAGTCATTGTTCAGTGCCGAAAATGTAGAGAATATAGGACAGATCGTAGCACATATTTCTTGTAGTAAAAGCGTCTTTTCCGTAAAACGTGCAACTTTTGGAAGTGGGAACAAGGCAATATTTGTTACTAAATTTTTAAGGAACATTTTAAAATCATTTTCAGGTAGTTACCTGATGTGCGCTACGAAACTCACTTTCTAGGCGTTTTTCAGGGCCTCGGCTCGCGGCCTATAAGTGAAAATCTACAAAAAAAGCAGTGGTTTGACAATGAACTACAATTTTTTACCGAATCCAAAAATATTCCGTAACTTAGTCAACCCTTCCTCAAAGGAGTAGCGTTTTTTGTTAAATTGTTCAAACATCTTAATTAACTGTGAATCTTGATAGCGAACATAGGGGGCAGGGGAGAGCTGACTCTGATGGTCGTATCGCTCCCCAGTCTATACCGAATAACTGTGTGTTTTGTATATAATTTTTATTGATTCAATGCTTGTATTCTGGTTGACGAAATAAGTCTCTCTCTCGTATTTAGTCATGTTTTTTTAACCTAGTTTAGAGACCGGTATTGTACCGGTATGGATTGGAGATATTCATCTTTGTTTGTATACCAGTACCGTACAACTTATCTGACTATTGGCAGACTGGCCAACATTTTTGTTCGTAGGCCTATTCCCTAAATAATTTAGTTTTCACCTCTTGCAGCCTTGGTACGGTACCGGTAGTTTGAATAACACGTCAGCATGCCTTCAGTAAATGATTGCTAGCTGTACAGGTATAAATGCGTAAAACCAAGAAACAAACGTGATAGAAACAATATGAGTTATATCAGCCCATAGTTATGGGTTATATTACATCAGAAATTGTAAGATATCAGCTACGACGGAGACACTCAAATGACGTTGGGTCAAGCGCTTCATGTTTTCGCTGCACGCGATGGAACGAAGGTGTGTTATGGATGACGAACGGTTTTTGAGAAAGAAATGCTGCTATATGAGACAAGCAAGTAGAGGCCAGGAAACATGGAAAAGTTATGACGCACTATCATCAATCAAATCTATGTCAGTTGAGGCTGAGCGTGCATATTCAGCACTTTTCTGACAATAAAATCAGGAATCGTCCTAACGATGACGCTCTTGATGCTCTCATGTTTTTGCCACAAAAAACATACATGAGATTTGTGTGCTTTTAATTTTTTTCATCCCTGATTACGTGGTGAAAATCCCGGCTCCTGATTTCAATTCTGGTCCCGAAATAGCAACCCTACTCAAAACTCAATATGAATTAAAACTTGCAATTAACTGGACACAATGATTAATGTGAATGATGTAGCCCATACTACATGCGTCCAAAAGCTTGTTTAAGGGTGGAGATCAAAAACCTCAATTAACTTAAACCTGAATTAAGACTAATCTCGGATTAGTTAAACTCGGTTTAACTTCAAAAGTTAACCGGAGATCAAAAACCTAGTTCAACGGTTACTTAATTTATCCTGGTTTAAGTCCGATGCCACGAGGCATTTCATCAAAACGTCGTGGCATGTTGCTCTTTGCCCCCGTATTTCCATGGCGATAACAACGCGAACCCAATTTTGTTGTAATTTGCTGTCTTTGCAAAGTCGGTTTTTGATGTATTTCGTTGATTTTGCCGAAGCAAAACAAGCTGGGCGGCAGAACCACGAAAAGCTGACGCGCATTACCCGAAATATCCAAATAATAACAATTTATCATAAATAGAATTTTTCCCACTACTGGTACAGTCTACAACAGGGTGGGTCGGTCAACCTTTTTGGTCGAAGGGCCATATGTGATTCATCAATAATTGCGCGGGCCACTTGACATGGTAGTTATGATCTAGTTTTGCTACACTACTACAGGTTAATAACAAAAAAAAACTCACATCAAACTTTCATAATTATTAGAACAATAAAACTGTTGTTTTCCAACCATTGACGGGGCGCCATCAGTGATTATTCCCGAAAGTTTAGCCAAATACAAGACAAGGCGCTTGATCATTTTTATCACAGCTCTCGAAAAATCAATGCCTCTAGTCTTACTCTTAACAGGGGGTAATGGCTGCGGTCTCCACGGTAATTTTATACCATCATTAACTACCCGCAAGAAGATAGCAAGTCACCAACTGAGCAGTAAACCTAATGTCAGCGCTTCGTCAAGCGCCAAGGAATACAATAAAAAATTTCCCACTTTTGCAATTAAAATTCCTGCAATAGAATTCCCGTCGACAGGTCATGGTCTGTCTTGACAGGCTATTTTTGCAAACACCTAGAAATGCTTCTACATATGGCCCGTGGGCCACGAGTTGGACGACCCTGGTCTACAACACCAATTGAATCTAACATTTTTCTCCTAAGGCCGGCCGCACACAGCATCAATATTTTTCTGCAAAAAATATTTTCTACGCAATATTTCTCACGAAAATATTTCTTGGCGCAATATCAAGAAAAAATATTTTTTTGCTAGCGCACACTAAGTGTTCTCGTTTGTTCAATAATTATCCGCGCGCCATTTCGTTATGTCAGGCAAAATTCAAGTCTTGCATTTACAAGGTATTGCATTGACAAGCGACCCTACTTATATGGAAATACCGTTTGTTCAATAATTATCCGCGCGCCACTTCGTTATGTCAGGCAAAATTCAGGTCTTGCATTGACAAGCGACCCTACCTCTATGGAAATATGTATGAAATGAAGTAACGGTACCGGATACCGGTACGGTACCCCCACGAGATATATGCAGTCTCTGCGTACGGCGCGCCTGTTCACAGTACCGCACGGAATGCCGGTAAGTGCATGTACAACCGTACCGGTCTGTCGGTACGTACCTGTAGTAATAGATACGGTGCCAGAGAGCAATTTGCAAGGTTAATTTAGGGATCTGCTGTTTTGATTCAGAATAACTGATGCGTTACTGGGTACCGGTATCTGAGATATGCCTATACGAACTTTAGAAAGTCTGAAAGTTAGCAATTACCACATTAAGCCGGAAATAATTTCAAAATTGCACTGTACTGGTACCGTACCCTACTGTAGTCTGTGTTTTCTAGTCAGACTTATGTACATACTTGTACACCGGAAATTTAGACAAGCGGCTGTGCATTATACTTCTAACTGTTTTCTCTTCAAATATATGTAGGCTACAGTAGATTGTAATATTTATATAAGCCTATGTGTTACTGTCAGTATGGATGATGACGAAGAAGATACCGATGTCATTTTATTATTTTGCCTTTCAAAGAAAAAGGATTCGCCGTATCTGGACTCATCCGATTAACAAAAAGCGAAGTGTTTACGGTTCTTATCACCACGTATTCCATGAATTGAGCAATGATCGTCTGCGGTTCTGCAGTTATTCAAGAATGTCTATAGACTGCTTCAACATACTGGTTTCAAAAATAACTCCATTCGTGAAAAAACTAGAGATGTACCGATACCACTTTTTTCGCCGATACCGATCCGATACCAGCTAAAAACGCCGATACTACAACAAGGCCGATATTACCGATACTATGTAATTATTACTTAATGTGGTGTGTTGTGTAGGGCAGACGGGTTAAAACAATAGTCTTTGAGCGTTGTTCATAGTACACATTATTTCAGATCGAAAAAAAAGATATATCACATGATATGAAATTAATGTTTAGTATCCATATGCTTTAACTGATTAAGATACATTGTCCAGTAACGCTAGTAATCTCGGTGTTCAATTAGAAAACTTATAAGCCAGGATGTCCAATTTGAATTTAATGTTAATATCGCGACCTTCGAATATCGGTATTCGTGTTTAAAAGAATATCGAATATCACCCACACATTCTAGCGCCGCCGTTCTACGTTCAAATTAAAAGCATTTTACAAATATTTTATTTAGTGGTTAATCGTAATCGTCGACGCAATAGGTCAACGCCAACATGAAAGAATATCAATCAGCACCGACAAAAAGAAGGCTCACCTATAACCGTCGAGGATGTTTTTTTACCTCACTATTTTATAATATTTTACAATTGCTATATTTTGAGACAGTCTAGGGCTAGGCGGTCATGTAAATATATCTATAAAGAAATTGTGTAGTTAAACATAATTAAAATTAATACCTGCGTAGTGGGATAATTGTGTCGGAATTTAGTTTATCGATGTCGACGGACTAAATGACACTCGTACTTGACGACAAATAGTCAGAATTTATACCCGTTCCAAAAGTCCATGTGCCGTTAATAAGGACCCCAATTCCACTGTATGATTTAAAACTGGGCTCCTAGTTGCTTTTTGTTATGTGCTGTGTTGATATATTTCTTCATAAAAAATATGTAATATTAAAAATGTCAATATATAAATTTGACAGCGAAAATACCCAAATTAGTTGAGCTAGTTTGGCTGATAAATAGCTAAAAACACGTGAATCCTATTCTCTCGCGGGGGTGGGGACATGTATGGCTCATAGCTCACAATCTCTCCAGACAAAAAATATATTAAAAAGTAGTATTCTAACTTATCTTTTAAAAAATCCTGGACCATATCAAAAAGGTAAATATATCGGAAGTATCGGCCCTAATCTAACCGATACCGATACCGAAAAAATGGCCGATACCGATACATCAGTACATCTCTAGAAAAAACGACGAGACACAAACTCCAGGAAATATATCAGAGTTGAAGAAAGATTGGTTGTCACTTTATGGTAGTTGTCTACACATTGTTGTTTGATGCGGTCTGGGACCCCATTCACAAAGCTTCGTTACCGGTTAACGTGTTAGTTAAGCACCGACTTTCTCGTGAAAAGCAAAAACTTTGTAAAAATTGGCATAGTATCAAAAGGCCTTACTCGGGTAAGCGTGTATGTAGTCTAGTGCCGTTAACTTAGCTGTGGGATATCTGCCGCATTTACAGATTAAACTAGGGTTGAGATTCAGATAGCTTGTTCAGTTGTTGAAGTCATTGTTTTTTGTTTATTCTAGCATTGGCCTACAGTATTATAAACACAGATTCGCAAATGGCTACCTATATTGAAGCTTGCAGAAGAAAAGCCCCAACAATCTCTCCATGTCGTATCTGAAAGAAAAAAATCCGCAAGATGCAAGTGAAAGGACCTTAATAGAGGACTATAGACTCGATGAAAAATTAAAAATATGGAATCTTAACAAGCTTTGGCAACTCACTGATTTTATTGTCTGTTACACAAATAGTTCACAATATGTAATTTGTTTTGTGGCAACAAATCTCTCTTTCTCTGTAACTTCAGCATTTATTCCATGTAACCTATCCGTCAGTCTATAGATTACGCCACTGCAATATGAACAAAATTTCAAAACGCAGGCTGCAAAGGTGGAGCAGAGAAAGCCGATAGGTTACCGCGAAGGCTAAACACGCTCGACTGTAAGCGGCGACAACTGATACGGCTGAGTGATCAGTCAGTGCATTTTGTTCAACTGCGACCGTGCGTAAGATTTCGAGAGAATGCTAGCGACCGTGCGTCAAGTGCTTACGAGGTCTTTGGTGAATCGCATTCAACGAGATTTCGCTATCACGATTCTGAGAGACACAGTTACGAGATCGTAAACCCGGCTTTTTACGAAGTTAGCGAATGGCGCCCCTGGTCTTATAAGCTTCTCATGGGTTCGGCGGTATAGGCTGGTAACCAGACGAGAAATCGTGGTTCGCCATATGATTAAGCCATTTTATCGGGTTTCCTCTCCCCCTGGATAAATATGTAAATCCTATTCTATCTATGTTGAAAATCATTTTTTGTTTTCTATATTATTGCTGATACATTTTGGCAAGGAATAAGCTGGCAGGCATTTTCTAATGTAAAGTATTTTACCCACTTTTTGACTAGATTGCATCCAAGCTTGTACATATAAAATAATTTCTCATTTTTATTTCAGGTACCTTGCCACTGGATTGAGTTTTAGGCAAATGAACTTCGATTTCAGAATGGGAGAGACGACCATTGGAAAAATTGTTGAGGAAATGTGCGAGGCTATTTTCAAAAGTCTCAAAAGCGAATACATGCCCACACCCAACCAGAACGACTGGCTTGAAATTGCCAATAATTTTCACAAATTGTGAAATGTGCCTAATACATTAGGTGCAATAGATGGAAAACATGGTTCCATTACATTTGAACCCACGTACATTTGAACCCATGACAATTGCACCTGTATGCTATTGCACCTGTGGAATTTTTTTTGTTTCACGGATAGTTAAACCCATACTAACCCTAACCCATGGGTTTTAGCACCCGAATATAGATTGAACCCGTGGATATACGCATGGGTTCAAATGTACATGGGTTCAAATGTACGGTCACCGGAAAACATATAAGAGTGAGAAAGCCTCATGGAAGTGGATCATCATTTTTCAATTATAAAGGTTATCATCCGTTGGTTCTCATGGCTTGCGCCGATGCGAAGGGATCTTCACTACTATCGATGTTGGTGATTATGGAAGAAACAGTGATGGAGGAGTATTCAAACAATCCCGTTTGGGAAAAGCATTGTATACTGGCCAACTCTCACTTCCTCCTGATTCTCCATTGTCATCATCTGAAACTGAATAAACTTTCCCCTACTTTTTCATTGCAGATGAGGCATTCCAGTTATCCAGAAGAATAATGAAACCTTATCCACAACGAGGGCTTACTTCTGACAAAAGAATATATAATTATCGCATGTCACATGGGCGGCGCATTATTGAATGTGCATTTGGAATGATTAGCGCAAAGTCGGGAGTATTGAATACTGCTATGAAGTGCATAGACATGAACAAAGCTGTGTCAGTTGTTTGTGCAACATGTATACTGCACAACTTTGTCAGAATTTTAGAAGGAAAGTCAATGGAAAAGTTTGTTGAGTTCATTTCCAAAAAAATTTCAGATATTCCCTTTCAACAATTGATAGGTAGTATGCCAGAAAACGGAAATCGTCCAGCAAATGAAGCATTAAGAATACGCGACAACATTTGTGAATATTTTATGGGAGTTGGCAGTGTTCCGTGGCAAACACAATCTGCTTTGGGGCATATGGGATACCAAAGATAAGCTAGAACTACTATAGGTACACTTCTGACACCAACAAACTGATCAAAATGCTTCTTTGCAGTCGAATGCTATAATACTGAGGCTGATATCAATGTGCTAACAGCTTAATGCATACCAACATTACATTTTGAGATTACCAATTCCCAATACATCTGCAGGAAAATATCTTCTATGGGGTCACGCTGAACAGAGCAAGCGTATATACGTTGGACTGATTTTATATTTAAGAGGCTGGGGTAAAGACTGCTTTGAATGGTTTTTACAACTGGCAGAACATGAGCTTGCATCCGTCCAAACAAACTTGGTTTATTTTGTTCAATTTTACAAAAGCGTCAGAAACCAGTATGTATTTGTAGAGTGTAAGCACTCCATATGAAGATGAGCAGATAACGGTTTGGATTGATGGCTGTCAGATTCGAGAAATGGCTTATGACATTGCCCTTCCTATGGAATGAAGATGAGCTAGTATTAGAAAAGGTATTTCTTGCCATTTTTCAATAGTTTTAAGAATAAACCTGAAATATTTTTTATTGAATTTGTTAAAGTTAGCAAACTCAACAAATCTTTTCCCACTGCTAAGGACAAGTATACAACTCCAATCAATTTTTGCTGTATTTGTAGAGTGTAAGCACTCCATATGCAGTGATTGTGGTTCGGAATTCTGAAGATGAGCAGATAACAGTTTGGATTGATGGCTGCCAAATTCGAGAATGCTCTAATTACGTTGAAGCCAGTGCAGCAATGATATCTTGCTATTGGGTTTTCAATTTAGTAATTCCAAACGGCAAGAAAAAGAGTTTGGGTTTCATGGCGGCGTATCTGCTGCATCTACAGAGGTTGTTATTTCTAGAATATGTTCTAAATGTTGTCCTTGGCATTGAAGACAGATGCAAGTCTCTAATGCCAAGGATTTTATTTGTAACCTATTGAAAGAAAACGTAACTTTTGAACAAGACGTTCTAAATTTCAAAAACTTTTTTTCATAATCGTACACGAACAGTTTAAGTGTGGACAAAATTAAATGATTGTATCCATTTTTGTGTAAGTAATCAAAAAATTTATGAATTGCATTTTTCGGGGTCCCCCCCCCCCCCTGTATTACTTTTTTCTTTCGTGACGTTCTTTTCGGATTATTCCGTCGAATAATTAATGGTTTGCATTTTTTGGGGTCACCCCCTATATAGCTTCTTTCTTTCGTGACTTTCGCTTCGGGTTATTCTGTCGAATAATTCCTATTATATTAAATAGTACAAAGATTAAAAATTTGTTTTTGTTTAATTGGAATGCTGTAAATGTGTTTCTTAGTTAGAGGGCGAGGTCTGGGGTAGTTGGTGCTTTCAATCAACTTGGTGTAATTATGGGGGGGTTTGGATTTTTACAAGCGTGGGAGGGAATGTGTTAAGGTGGAAAAGATAATCGCCTACCAAACGGGTGGAAAGAGTAGAAACCGTTGTGAACCAGGTAAGTTGGTGGGAATTCCCACCTATTGCATTAAGAGTGCAGAAGAACTTGGAGAAACAACACCTCTCTCTATATACAAAGATTCAAAATACATAATCGGCATTAGGAACAACAATTGACAAACTAACGACCAACAACCAAACTGTTACCACGGACCAAGATGATATTTTATCAACAGTGGAGAACTTTTACACGAACCTGTAGGGGAAGGAGAGTGATACACCAGAGCTGAGCCAAAACCTTTACCTATCGCTAATGAGCCGGTCAAGAATAAATAAAACTCTATTTTGGAAAGAAATGTAACGGAAGAAGTCTACACTGTCATCAAAAGCATGCCCAACAACAAATTGCCAGGCCTTGATGAATTAAGCAAGGAGTTTTATGTTACCTTTTGAAATTCGATCAAAACGCACTTCACCCAATTAATCAATATTATTATCTCCAATTTGGCCAAATTCCGCAACAACAGATAAAGTTGAACTTATCTATAAAAAAGACGATGGAACACTACTCAAAAATTGGCGACCCTTTACTACGTTAAACATGGATTATAAAATTTTATCAAGAATACTTGTTAAGCAACTCGAACCGATATCAAATTAACAAACAGCACAGATGCCATTGTCAGACATTGCAAAATGAATAAAATCCCCGGGACATTAGTATTAATAGACAATCTCTAAGCATTGGACAGGATAACTCATAGTTTTCTATTCAGAATATTACATCAAATTGGACTTGGAAATAGGGCTTTAAACGTAATCAAAAGTATGTACACTGGAATTAAAAGTAGAGTTGACGTAAAGATATTATCAAAAGAAATAGATATTTGACGAGGCATCAGACGAGGATGCCCGCTTAATATCTTCATATACGCCTTAAGTGTGCCAAATCGGTACAATTACGTTACATCCGCCCGAAAAATTTCTTCGCAACTACATATAAAGCCACAATTTTCTAGACACATTAAAAAAATACCCCAACAAACAAATTTTTACATACATATTCGAAACACAGGTGTGATAGGATTTTTTCGTGTGCTGCTTACCCTTTTGTTTTCCTGTTTGTTTTTGTGATTTGGTTATTGCTACGTACGGTGACGATCAATGATAATTTTTGTGTTTCGTGTGGGAAGGTGCTGCTAGAGTCTTTATTGTCCACTTCATGTTGTATTTTTGATATTTGATAAAAAAAAATAAAGCCGAAGTCGAGCCAAGGAACTTCTGATTTTAGCGTAGTGGATGAATTCAGAAGATAGAGAAAAAAAAGCTTGTGCGAATTATAAGTAACAAAACAAAAATGAACCTTCTTACACCTCCGTGATTCTCTCGGGGAGATGACTTTGACGAATTTATGAGAGGATTCAACTCTTATTGCACCGGTGAGGATGCATCACCAGAGTTGAGAAAGCATATGTCGATTTCTTGTTCAGATAATCAAACTTAATGAAACCGCGAAGTTGGTGGCGGAAATGTTACGACTTGGAAGCTGACAAAAGGATCAGGCGAATACGGTCAAGCACATCTGCTTCACCGCGTTTTCATAAGTTGAGGCATGAACTCCAAATTAATATGATCCAGAGGGCGCATGAAAATCGCCAAAAGTATACTTTCAATTTAACCGAACTCGGCGATGTGGCTTACTCCGCTGCGCCAGATCGTGATATCAAAAAACATATTTTGTACCATGCTTCAATGAGAGGATTTTCTAATGAGGGGAATTTGTTCTCACAATACAAAAATACAACAGCGAAAGAGGGCGCATAGAAACCGCTAAAAAGTTATTATTTTTTAAAAACAGGGAGGTATGATTGCGATTTGAATGAGGGAAGAGATTCTATCATGATTCATTATGTTGAATCATATAATTAGCACCACACAAAAATGCTCCCTTCCACAACGAAAAATGTCCGATATACACTTAGGGCTACTAATCGTCCCGGAATTGACCTCTGGCGTCCCGTGCTGAGCTACGGTTGTCCCAGAATTTACTGACAACTAAGGCGTCCTAAAATAGAAGTCAATGTAAGCGTGTGGGCTTCGTTCAAAGCATGAAATTTCAAAGAACCCAAGCCAATGAGATTTGGAGATTTCTTGAAAAATTTAGTCATTAGAGTAGCGGTTTGAAACAACGTTTTGTGTTTCTTGTTTTAGGTTTATAAAGCACTGCTAGTGCATCTTATTCAGTCAGTTCTACTTTAAGACGACTCGCTGATAGTTCTTTATGTTAGCGAATGTTCATCGATTGTCATACTTCCGTAAGAATTACCAATTTTGAAACAAACTTTTGGCAAAAAATTAAAATTTACTTGTAGAGAATAACAAAGATTTTCTTGAAGCGGCAAAATCACAAGAAAAATATAAATTCAAATACCAGAAAGACTGACTTTTTGTTAAATATTTAAATCTATTTTGCACAAATTGTACATTTTTTTTTTGCATTCATGCCTCAAAGAGTCAATGTTTCACAAGTTTCTTTGACGATAAAATTATTTCCGGGCTTGAAGTTTGTGAAAATCTCGCAGTGCGATCATCAATCTTTGAAGCGCAGCGCGCACTGCTTCTAGACCAGGGTGGTCCAAACCCAGGCCCGCGGGCCACATGTTACCCGCCGCTTCATTATCTGTGGCCCGCGTCGCAATCGGAGAGTAATCAAAAAAATCGTATTTCGTGTTGTTTTGTCATAAAATTAACGAGAGTTTTTTTTTGACTTATTGTTACATCACTAATGTCACTGAAGTAACTAGTGTTATGACTCGCTGAGGCAACTAGCAAAGTTGAATGATGTGCTTGGCAGTCTAAATTGTTATCTGGCTTTCTATCGTTTTGGTCGGGAATATATGCTAACATTTTTGGCGTCATAGGAAACTAAGAACCGAATGCTGATTTTATTAGCTTCGGTTGACTATGCCTGATAACTAAATGTTATGGCCTGACAATGTGATTCATGCCGGGTGATTTTTGCAACTAGCCTAAACAGTTGTTTGTTGTAAACTGCTTGTCTGAGGAAGTCTGACTCTGGTCGGACGAAACGTTACAGAAATACATTTGTGTTAGCTGGACTCTTTAATTGAATAGAATAGTCATGTTTATTCTAGCTACAGTATCCTTGCAGTATACGCATACGGATCCACTAGCATAAAGGCATAGAGAAAAGATAGGAAGTTAGTCACGCGCAACCCAACTCAAATTTAGCCTAAACAGTATTACAAAAAATGCTGCCTATATGTCAAAAACATATACGGAGAGCGAAGTAAACTTAAACAACCATCGAAAAATTTGGGACCGATAACTATTGTATAGCCACCAATGAGGGGGAGATATTGTGTATGGCGGAAAGCTTTTATGCGGGTCTAAGGGGGAACGAAAACACAACACAAGATCAATACTAATATCTATCCTTGATGGGTTCCTCAACTATCAAAAAGGAAGAGAATTTCAATTTGGAGCGACATGTTTCCCAGAAGGAAATATACAAAACAATAAAATATATTAAATACAACAATTCTCCAGGACTTCATGTTAAAGTAAAGAATTCATTTTGACCTTCTGCGACTCCATAAAAAAAGCAGATGCACAACTAATGAATAATATTCTCAAATTTCGGCCATTCTCCCAATTCGGCAATTACAGCAAAATGAAATTATTTTATGAAAAGAGGGACAAAGCTTATCTGACGTATTAAAGATCTATCACCACATTAATCAAAATTGTCTCTCATTTTTTAAAACCTTCATACAGAACAACAATATATCCGAAACCTTTCAAAATAAATATCCAGACGAACGAATTTTACATATTGTTCCAGGTCTAGGGACACATAATGGACATTATTTACAATTCATTGAGCTCAACCAAAAAATTTCGAAAATAGCCTACACAATAAAAACGGTATTCAACCACTTGCACGATGATCCAACACATGTCAATATTATACAGAAACAGAATACCTAAAAATCAGCCTATACCGGTGTAGAAATTTTCGACGCAATACAAGATTGGTGGGACAATCTGAAACTCAGAATTAAAGAATACAGTGGATTTTTCAAAAAACGTTGCAAAAGATAAACGGAACAATATGCCTCAATATTGGAACGGAACCTTATGCCTACGGGAATATCTGGACAACATACAAATGACGGTCTGCCTAAAGAGTTTTACGTGACGTACTGGGACATCATCAAAATACAGTCCACCCAACTTATAAAAATATCTTCTTATTCGGCCCGCTATACCCAAATATTCATCAATCGCTTATGTTAAACTGCTATATAAAAAGATTGATGAATCGAGCCTAAAGAGCTGGCGGCCAATTACAACCTTAAACGTGGATTATAGAATACTTTCCAAAATTGTTGTTGAACGCCTCGATCCAGCCAAGCCACGAACCACCATAATAAGCTAATCGCAAAAATGCTCGCTCAATTACAGAGAGCACATGACTACCTCACCTTCACAGCTGGTTGGTCATGATCAGTCATCTGTGACTAATGACATCACAGGTCATGCTCACCCATGTGGTAAAATGCTGGTTGCCAGAAATACAATAAAAATACAGTTAACAATCTCCCCAGATTTCAAATAAAAGTTCATCATGATGCATTTAACAGTTCGTTTGAAGATGCTCCTTTCTTAGTCAGACAATATGCTAATTGTTGATCACTCGGAAGTTTCTTTTTTGCAGGAGATTTGTTGGGATGAAATCATTTTTTTTAAATCATAAATGTCGATCGTGAGACGTTTCTTTACTTTGTCGATTTGATTGCATCACAAAGGCTTTGACCATCAGTACAAGATTCGATGCCTAATTTTCCTGGTTGAACTTCCCAGTCGTTAGTTCTGAGTACAAAGCTGCTAAGAGCGCCGCTGTACCAACACCATCTGACATAGAGAGAGTTTCAACTGAAAGTGTGCTTCACACGATTCTTTTGATACCCTTGGGTTGCCAACATAAAGCTATTTTTCTGTTTCTACCAATAATGAATATACAGTAATATCGAAAGCATGATCTTTTATGCCTTCAGTTGCTTGACAATTTTGTTAACTTCTATAACAAGTTTAACAATTCTTTTAAAGCAGGTGTGAGTGTAGATCAGTGGTCGGCAAACTTTGTGCACTTGCGGGCCAAATATCAACATTTTGGTAGCGCGCGGGTCGCAATATTTCCGCCTTTGAATAATCGCCACAATACACTTAAAATTATGGTGCGTTTGCACTTTCTATTGCTGCGTTAAAAGCCTGCCACAATGAGATGTGTATGTGGCATTCATTAATATATTATCCAACAGTATATTGTGTTTATTCACTTATCATCAATGTGAAAGAAAGATGTTGTTTTTATGGCAAAAGTCTGCAATGCTGACTGGACGTGGGCATATTTATTCTACGTGCAATGCATTTTAGATAAAGCTGCTCACAGCAATATGAGCTTCCGAACGTCCAGATTACACGTTTTGTACTGTCGCACAGATGAGCTGTGACGCAGTCCCAACGTCTCGGGGTCAAATTTTCGTTGACACGTTTCGTAATGAGTTTAACATTGAATCCATTAAAATATCTGCGATGCTGATTGGGTATATCGAGCAAACTGGTTTTGAAATGCGCAAGGAAAAATATTTTTCTGTCCAAGCATTTTGGAATGTTCGACCATCGTCACGAACTTGACCGCTTCCGTTTCTCAGACATTTCAACATTTTAAAAATCGAAATTAACTCGAACGACACACAACTGACAACTTATTACAAATCAATTGCCGTACAGCAGCACTTGTTACCACACAAATCCGTGTAGAGACAGTAATAAATTTAGGATCAATTTTAGTATATTGTATTAAATGTCGGGTCGTTCGAGGGCTGCAACAAGTTGGCTCGCGGTCCGCAGTTTGCCTACCCCGGGTCTAGTTTGTTCAAAGTATTGTAAAAGATGCTTTACCCCAAGTTAGTTGTCCAACAAGAATTTAACCACCCCATGTGCTTCTTGCATAAATAAAACATTTGGCTAGTTTGTTTCATTGAGCATTTAGGACTTATGCCAATTAAGTTTTACACCTTATGCCAACGGTTCCCAAACTTTTTGTTTCTGCCATTTTACCACTTGAATGAAAAAAAATGCTGCTTCCAAATGAAATATAAAACCTAATTTTGCGATCATTAAAGTTTACTTTTAAAGTACGTAAACATGTAGGTCCGAGCAATAGAAGCAAAAAGTCGACTTTACTTTCTCATATCTGCCCGATTTTCGTTTGGAATGCTGAAAAAATCACTCATGTTTTCTAAATTTGGTTCAGCAGATAAATAAATTGCAGGTCGGGGAAATTCCAGCAAGTAGTAGTAGTTACCTCTATTATTACGTACGTAACAATAGAGACAGACACTAAGTAACAAAAAGAAAACGAGATATTAAGGTGAAATAAATTTATCGATTCATATTCATACACCATTAATGATCAGAAACAATTAAAAAATTATAATAAATACAATAGGTAGAATATTCAATCATATTTTAGTTATGTGTAATACAATTCTGTTAATTTTCTCGACGCACTCAGCAACACATTGCAAAATCGCATGTATTTTATTACAAAGTGATGATAGGCCAATTTCTGACCAATTATATTTTGGTTTCAACAACTCATCCCAATGGAGATAACGCCAAATACCTGACTCTTTTTGGTGTCATTTTTCGTTGATACTTGGCACATCTAAAATCTGTTTTTCGTCTGCCAATACATAGAGTGCCAGCAGGTCAATGATTCCCATAACAGTTTACTAATTCATAAAAAAAATCATTCTCTTCTGAATTGTTTCTAACAGACTTTTTGCAAAATTATTGTAAAACCTGAATTAATCGAGGATTTTCACATAAACTATAGGGGTATCTATATAGCTGCCGACAGAATTATTATGACTCTAAAAATCCAATTTACCATTCGGATTAATCATCTGAACGATTAGTCCAATTACGTTTTCATTCAAAATTGCAGTCAAGTGGATTCATTTGCCGACTATAAACTAAGCGTTGGCCGCCATAAGGCCAAAGTGCCCTCAGTTGTTAGCTGGCTTGGACGCTGGTAACTTTGATGGTCTCTCTGTGGTATAGAGTTTCTTTGAGTCCTCCGTATAATTCGATTAAAATTTGAGCATTTCAACAATTCAATAATATTGAAGTTTGGTGTCTTACCTTAATTGTCCAAACCTATAACAAAATACTATGTGCCTTGGAATTCGACAGTAAACTAAAAGTAATTCAAAACATTACGGAACATGCCAGGCAGCATTGATGGGATTGGAAAAATATATAGCATTAATAAATGCATGACATCTAGGAGGCTAGTACCATGATGAAAAAATCCACTATGTCAAATGGAAATTTCATACACCAAAATCACAAAGCATAAAACTAGCTTAGATTGTCCTACTGTTCAAAGTTCGCGTTTGGCAGTCGTCGGGTGCGGTCGCATTTTTGAACGGCGCAGAATAACTAGATTGACAACAATGAACCAGCACTGAAGGAATATCAACAAGTAGAGACCGAAATATGAAATTACATGAAAGCATAAAGGCAACATACGGACATCATAACAGAATCGAAAAATGAATGCATCAGGGATTGATTCAGATATTTTATTTTGTGACAAAGAGTATCATATTGAATTGCAGACTATCAGCAGATACTGCTATTTCTAGAAATTCCGCTTGAATACGAAATGAGTATTCAACTATATATGTGTAAATAGTTTGTAGTTTAACATATGACCATATCAATGCGCAACATTTTTAAACATTCATTTAATGGCATATTTTTGATTTGTTCTCTCTGTGTGTATACCGGTACTGTTTTAACAATGACATTGAATTAGGCTACAGACCTGCTCACTTGTGGTTAGTGTTTTACCTGATAATTGCTTTTATGAGTGTCCGCACACCGAATTTGCCGCTATGGTTTTGCGTTTGTTTGTATATTAAACCACTTATCACATTTTCCGCAATGCCCAATCTAGCAATCAGTGTAGTTTTTCATGGCTTGGTTTTTCTTAAAGCTTTCATGGCTTCATGAGCATGACTATCGTCGCAAATTTATTACATTCCACTCCCCACATTTTCTTTGCATGAGGTTGTAGGTATTGGTCATTATCAACGTACTTGTTGAAAGTACAACAGCCCGAAAGTTTAATACTATCGTGTATTTTGTTTGTTAAGTTTGGCCCAAGCCTCATTAAATTGGGATTGTGTTTTTGTGTGCGTGTTGGTGGCCAGGCACATGAGATACTGTTACATGCAGGAATTTAACTTTCGGGAATTAACCCATTAATTTGAGTTACTCTGGTCCCGATAAACATGTTTAGACTTGCTGTCGTTTATTTATTTGTTTATATTAAGTGTAGAAGCTTGACGGGGTGTGACCTTATGCTACTACATACTGCTTGCTACACAAAGACGAAGGGCGCTGAACCGTGCGCCGATATTTTCCAGTCTAAACGCTCTAGTCTATCCCAATTCAGCAATATTTGTCTATGTTCGGTCCAGACAATCCTCTCCAAATTATCCCGTCTTATAACTGAGATAAGCAAGCTGAAGTCCACAAGCCCACAATACGCAACTTTAAACACAGGAGAATTGTAATGTGTCGTGAAATTATCAAACACTTGCTCAGCACAAAATATATAATCGAGATGTCAGATGGAGTCAAATTGATTACGGAAACAGATGACGAATAGAGATGAGATAGAGATTTTCTAAAGAAAACAAAATACACTATGAATTTGCCGCATAAATAACCAACATGCTTACCGACTGTTTTCAGCCAAGGTCAACAATATATCGAATCTTTTGTGTAACTGCAGAACACTGAAATAAACATGAACAAATAAGCACTACATTAACAGTACTGAACCCCACAACATTAATTGTGGCAATAAATACAGAAAACTCACCAATAATATTTCACAAAACAATCAAAACGCAGGACAGATTCACAAATTGCAGTTCAATAATCCAGAGTTCAATGCAGCAAATTTTAAACTATTAGCAAGTTAAATAAGCATGAAACAAAGGAAATCATCATTAGCCCATTATCATTAATATGATACAGCTTTTTCTAATGCTAAATCGCAATAGAAGTAACGCATTACAACAGCAAACTAGCTGTGCACATTTACAATTTCGGCCCTAACGCGAGGCGATACAATAACGATGTAAACACGCAAATTGCAGTAGACAGGAACCTTTTCGGCTCGGTCTACAGATGGTCTACGCTCGCTCTACGAAAAGATGCAAACGTGTCAGCAATAAAGAAATAGACACTACCGGCGCTGGATATCTAACATTAAAGGTGAGTTATCACGCAAACATTTTTGTGGGAAATTTGATTCTACATATTTTTTTAGGAATTTCAACGTTTACCGCTTGCATAAAGTGGACTTAGTTTTCTACTTTTGAATTTTTAAAAACCGCTTCAACGAAAATCGACCCAGGTTCGGAAACGGCCTTTGATGACGTAGTAGTGAGAACTTATTCCAGAAATTCGCTCCCTCGCCATTGGCGAGTAAGGTGTTCAACCTCTGTTTTTGGCGTTTAAATCTAGTTTCTCATTGCTTAGTTTAATAAAGATTGAAACAATAATGTATTGTTAAGCATAAATGCTAATGCATAAGAAGTTCTGAATGTGAGGGTATCAAGCCACGGCGTTTTATGTAATGATCGTACCGGTACGTCAGGAGGCTTTGAAGAACTGATTCTAGAGTAAGTATTTACCACTTTATTTCGTTTATCGACTGTTTGATGAAATATTCAGTCAAAGCATGATGATACCCAGTCACACTTTTGTATGAACCAAATACAAATCGCCAATTTGTACATTTACCAAAAGAGTGATAAGGCATGATTATCATGTCCGCTGGGATCGGTCCAGCAGACCACATATGGGAACTATTTCACGCTTCAGTGGTTCGCCTGCGATTCAAATCCGTGCTATTGGTCAACAACATCAGACCACCTATCGAGGAGGTCTGGAAGTGAGCTGCACTGGTCTTGCTCAGTTGCCTCATCCTGCTACTCGAGCTATCGCAGTTACGTACGTTGATCGAAGGGGTATGGAAGTTGTTTTCCTTCTCATCCCTGGTAGGTGAGTTGCTTTTTTCAACAAATAAAAATTCAGCAAGATAGTGCAAGTTTAATTTAAACATCTTCCGCATCAATTCGGTCGCTGTTGAACCCAAATTTGAAATACCGGTACCTGTACTGGTGGGATCCCGGTGCGGCATGCTGGGTTGTTGTTTTGAAATAGAAAAAGAAAATCTCAATGTCTAAAGATCATTGGTAGGAACTGAGCGCAATAGACCTATGTTGATAAACTTCATTTTGCATTTATGGAATTTTGCCATACAGCCATACCTCATCCTAGCTGTACATACCGCTACAAATTCAATGCTTCAGCGGTAACGTCGCAGCAGTAGGGCGATATTAAATAATGAAAGTGCTTCTATTTACATATGATGAGCCCACTTCACACAAAGTGTTCGATTGATAAACTGTAAATATTTAAATTTGATTCCGAGTAGACAACTGGTAACTGTAGGCCTACCGTAATTTTTTGTGAATGGATCGTGTGACATAAGGTGCCGTTGAACGCTGAATGGACGGCCAAAATGATCCAACTCGTCTATCTTTTATGCCTTTTATTAATTTGACGTTTTGTTCTTAGATTATGGGCAAATTTCAACGGGAAAGCAACACCTCATCATATTCTGCAAATAACTTCACAGAACTTCAATCAAGAACCTGCATATAGTTTTGATACTTTAATTAACATTTGTATTGAATTTATGGATTCATTAAAAATAAAATATATGCAGCGTTTGCAAATCACGACTCATTTTCTTTAGTCCGGCAGCTCTGAAACTGCTCTCTGATCTCGTTAGTTTGGGCATGTAATCGAGGGCGCTAAGTAGTCTCCGAGACCACTTTGACATTTCCGAATCGAGCCGGTTCACTGGACTGGTTTTGATGGACGTGTAATCAGGCCTATAGTCTACTACCGGTACCATTTAATGTAGAATCCCAATAATGGCTCAGTTTTTTTATATTCATTTCACATTATTATGCAACAAAACACTGTTGTATGTTGAACCTTACCAAACTGTCTGGTGATATAATCCTGATCTTTTTTTTATGTCAGTTCTATCAATTTAATTTGTATACTCCGTTTTCCAGTGCACTCTGCTATTAACAACACAGTTCAGATGTTATCGATCAACTAATGGATATTCGTGACAACACATTTATTGGCGTGAATGAATTACATATGATGAAAACTTGTAATAAAATGTTAAAAATAAATAAAAACTGATTTGAATAACTGCGTGAAGTATTGTTGTTTCGGGCTGTGGGTAGAAGTTTGCATGGATTCCAACATAATTTTAAGGCTAAAACGATCTTTCGACCTAGATGTCTTCTTTTAGTTCCATGGAGAGACATCAGAAAAGGTTACTTGCGAAAATTGTATCCATAGTTTTTTCCTTGTTTTCTGCTTCAAGACAGATCCGTCCCTGTGAAATCTGCTGTAACCACCAACTACACATTCCATACGTTATATACCGGTTCAGTTAGTTTATACATATCGAAAATATAATAAAAAGACTAGTTATAGGATCAGATAAGCAGAGTAAACACAATGAATTATAAAATCTAGATCATTTGAGACAAAAAATGGCCTGGTATGCGCTCTTTCACTAGAAAATATATTGCAGCAAAAGGTCCCTGCACAGAACTCGAGTACGCCTTGACCTCGATTAGTAGAGTTTACTGCAATTTCTCATAATGCAATAATATTATTTAAAGATATTGGTATTGATTTAAATCACAGAAGCTTCCTCCAAATGCGCCTCCCAATAGAACTAGCACACGGTTCAAAATGAGTACACAGAATGCTATAATTGCCTTTGACCTAATGCAAAGTTTCGCCGAGTTCTCACCACTACGTCATCAACGGGACATACTAATTTGCGTTCGATTTCGGCAGGGTTGACTTTTAAAAATACGAGTCTCGCAAACGAAGTCCATTTTTGCAAACGGTAAACGCCAAAAATCCTAATAAATTATATAGAATCAAATTTGCTACAAAAATGTTTGCGTGATAACCCACCTTTAAGAGCCCTGACCGAGAGAAAGTTTTGGCAATGATGGTGCAATACTCTCTTATATCAGCTGATTTGTATTCATGCCCTTGGTATTCTTATTGTATCATACTTGGTGGCCTATTTATTAATGCGCGGAGACAGTGCAATGAGGCCTGGTCTCATGAATTTCTTTGTTAGCTTCTGCGGCATTGTTTTGCAAATTGTAGGTTTTCAATTATGCTAATTTAGGATTGTTAAGATATTTAGGGAAGTTTAGCGTTACTTAGTAATATAAGTTCTAATTGAGTTGTATATCCGAGACTTAATATGGTATTTTCTTGTTTCTGTGTCTTGTAGCTAAATTTAAGTACTGTTGTTGGGCTGGAGAGACAAATATATTGTAACCATACAATACATCACCATATTCACATCATACGTTATACATACATATATATTCACTGTGCAGCTGTGCTACACTGCCGTTATACTTGCTGTGGAAATTTATCTACTGTGGAACTTTTACCTGATTGTGGAATTTTACTGGACTGTTACTTGTATATACTGTAAATATACTTTCATTACAAGTTCTTTCATACAAGTTGGATGTGTTTATGTGTGCGTTACTACTGTGTCGAGAGTTAGCTACAGAAGTAGATTGACAAGACAGCCCAATAAGCAGAAATAGAATCTGTAGAACCTCTAACTCTACAGATACTTCTCGTGTTTTAAACTTTTTTATAGGTTTTGCTTGCCCTCCAGAACTCTCCATTTTTAATTTATGTTTGTTGTGGAGTTTTGGAAATAAACTATCTATCTATCTACTGTGATTGTTGAAATGTCTGCCGATTTACGCAGATTTGTCATGATTGTGCTTTATTTATTATTGAACCGCCTATATATTGTGTTTTATTGGTCACTTTAAACTTTATATAGTGATTTTGATGCACATTTTGTAACCAACCTGTATTTACCCCGGGGGAGTGGAAAGCCCATGAGATGGCTTATTCTTATGGCGTACAAAGGGCACTCGCCTTGTTACCAGTCCATGTCGGGTATGGGATCATTCATATCAATTTTTTATTTTATTTATATTGTTTTGTATGGGTACTTTTCATATTTTGTTGCCATTTGTTTAAATTTCAGCCTATATACTTGAGATCTTCTTGTGCATTGATTATTTTCAACAGGAATATACCTAGTGGCAATCATATGTGTACCACAGGCGCTCTCCTTGTTACCAGTCCATGTCGGGTATGCACAGTGGCGTAGCAAGACTCTCGTGCCCCCCCAAAAAAATATAAGTAAATTTGCTTTGGGACCCCAAGCATGGAAAGACAAAAGTTGGAAGACCTATCAAGACATACACAAAGCTACTTACAGAAGACACTGGTTTACATCTTGCAGAGCTTCCTAATGCTATGGACAATAGAGAGATGTAGAAGGATGTAGTCAAATCGGTCTGGGTCACTCGCCCGATATGAGGATGATGATGATGTTTCTTTATCAAATTTTTGATTTATCTTGTTTTCATGTACGTTCATTTCTTCATGTTATTCTTATTTTGTTTTTCCACTATTGCGGAAAATGATGTTCCACTAATATTGAATTTTTTCTATATTTAGTTTGCTTTTATATATACAGGATGTGCATAAAGTCCCTGTGCAATTTCAATTTTCCTATGGGGTCAGTTTTCCAAATACAAAACCAGGTTTGTTGTTGTTATTGTTTAGGTCAGGGTGGTCCAAGATTGTCGGCATCGCGGGCCACTATAATTTTTTAATTGTCCCCGGGCCACAATAGTGCCAAGAATAGTTAAACAGTACATATACAAAACAAACACTTTTATTTTTCAAACACATTGATCATTATTTGTCATTTATAAAGATAAAACGTGAAGAAAACTTGCTATATCTACATTTAGTGTAAGATTTCAAACTCTTCATAACGGAAAAAGTTCAATCGGAAGAAAATGCCGTTTTAGATTGTCACTGACACAACTCGCAGACATATTAAGCAAGCATTGTCGTATTTCCCTCCTATATGCAGTTAAAAATCTGTTTGAATTGGTCAGCTTTCTTTTCAAACCCCTGTTTAAAAATTACCTGCAGATTGATTGATTACCTAATTTCACCAAATTTGAGATGGATAGTGACTACTAAATTTTCCGACATAAAGGCAGCCTCTTGCAATACCATTTAGGCTGGTTGCAAAAAAAACACCCGGTGGGAAATATATTGTTCGGCCTCCTCATTCATATTTAGTTATCAGGCATAGCCAACCCAGGCTAATAAATTCCACATTCAATTTTTAGTTTTCTATGAAGCCTATTTGTTAGCATATATTTCCGACCAAAAAATTGGAAGCCAGTTAACAATTTAGAACAGTGGTCGGCAAACTTTATGTAATAGCGGGCCAAATATACAAATTATCGGTAGCGTGCGGACCGCATTAGTTTCATCCATAAACAATGGCTACAATAAACCTCAAATTATTTCTTCAACCGGGTATACGGTATACCTAAGTGTATACCGGACCATAAGTTGGTCATACAACTGATAAAGTGTATACGTAGGGTGTACAGCCTAAGTCAGGGATTCTAAACTCCAATATAATATATTATTAAATATTCAAGCAGAAAAAACTATGCAAACGCGTCGCACATGAAATATAAAATATCATTTACGCAAAGAACCGACGTGAGTACATTGTTACATCACAAATTATATAGATAATGTTTGATTTACGTTGAACATTATTCCCATTGACGCTAAGGCCGTCATTCAAATTTATAACTTGCGGACACTAGCCTATTAGATTGCAGTACAATACGTGCTTAAAATTCAATGTTTATTCAAGCCTTAAATAAACATTGGTATTGGAAAGTAATACAAAGTTCTTGAAAAACTGTAAAAGGTATACCACGATAAAAAAGATTGAAGAACACTGTGTTATACTGAAATGTGTATGTGGACGTTTTATATTTATTATAAAAACACAATGAATTTCATGCTTATTCTTGTTGAATTCGTTCTGCACCTTTGATACTGCACAGTGGAATGGATATTCATGGTTATTTCTGTCTATTTCTTAATTTACTTCATATATTGCACAGTGAAATGAATCTCCATGCTTACTTTTTTTTGAATTCTACAAGGATTGTTTAATTATATGCAGAGAAATGAATAGTCATGTCTTATATTTATTATACTTTTTATTTTGCACATGAGTTTGTTTCTATTCTTCCTGTAATCCACAGATATCTGTGGAAGTGCAGTCACACTCGAGGGTTCATGTTTTGAATTAACCAATATCTTTTTTTGCATTTGTCACCTGCAGTCAAACATAAGTGCTCTCACTTTTGTTGAAATTATACCACAATAGCCATGTGGTACATGATCTAAAATTATAAGTTATATTTCAGATCTCTTATTGCATTGTAATTGCCTTCAGTAGCCTATTTTAATAATATCTGTGCAGTCTGTTTGTGGATTTCTGCTAGATCTAACTTATGTTTGGTTCAACGATAATCTAGTATTTACCAGAATTTTGTTTACCTTTTTAAGTTGATCTCTTTTTCTGTTCATGTATGAATTTGTCACCAGCACCCAGTCATCAGGCCACTGTAGAATTCCATGAGTACGGTACCGTATAGATTTAAAAACCCCTTTCGGAACCTGATTCCAATAATATTGTTTATTATTAATGTCTTCCGAATGAGGTACTACCCCCAAAACAATGGCCCTTACTGCAGCTGACAAGCGAGGTTTCTTAGCCCGTTTATCCATAGTTACCTCATAATGCTATGGTTTATCACTCTGATATCTAATAAAACGCGGTTGACATGGTTACCCCGCCTGTTGTGACTGGAGTCGCTTGCTTCCTTCGTTATGAACGAGACTCGGATATTCGGGTCGCCTGAATATATTCTATTTCCGTATTCTCTTAGTATTTAATGTTCGTCTTTTTATTCCTTTATAAAATTTGATGTTAGACTTCCTTGTAGGTGACGCTGCTCGATAACCATTACTGGTTTATCGCGTCTTCCTTCACACTAAAATGCATTTTTTTCTTTTTTTACTTAATCCTATTCGTATAATGTGTATTTTCGGCATGTGTAAAAATAAACTACTGATACTTATACATGGTTATGGTCAATGGGAAGGATGGTGTTGTTTCTGTGTGATGGCCAATGCTTTAAAATCAACTGGCAACTTTGTTGACGATATCAGCAGTAGGCTACATCGTTTAAATGGCGATCCAACAATCGAGTACGAAGTTTATTCTTTGTGTAATTGATTTTGGAAAAGAGCTGTTCACAGCAATATGTGCTTTTAAACATGCACATTACACGTTTTGCATTGTCATACAGATGTGGATAGTTGGACTTCTGGACATATTCTCTATAAAAGTTGGCGATCGGAACTGAATCGTATTTGACCTTCAAGATATCGGATGATTGAAGTTCAATTAGTTGCATTTGATGTGGCATAGTATTGACATCAACTGAAAATGGCATGGCAAATAAATTGAATTTGTCCTTCTGATTTTTCATATCCAAAAATGGAGATTCAAATTGGAGTTTAGTGGTAACTTATCAGAGTTAGCAGGCTTGCAACGGCTCAAATTGGGAAAATGAGCAAAGTTGGAATTGATGAGTTGAGTTTCCCAGAGACGCAGCTTGTTTATAAAGGCAGTAATATAAACATACAACCGATTAACAAATTGCCTCTTTTCTTACAGTTTTAAGTTAAGCTTGTGTATGTGAGAAGTGAAATCCGCGAGAAAAGCTAAATCTGTTGACACCTGCATTTTTTTGTTCAAAAAGGTCAGAATTTCATATCGCAAATCATAGAACCGTTGCATCATAGCACCGCGACTTAGTCATCTAACTTCACAAAAATACACCAAATCATGATGCGGAGCACTCATTTCCTCTAGAAAACTTTTGAATTGCCGGTGATTAAGACCTCTTGCCAAAATAAAGTTTATAATTTTAGCAACAGTACACAATAAAGCCGCCATATTTAAATGTGTAATTTAACAATTGTGTTGGAAAGGCCCAACGTGATTTTGTAAAACGGCAATTGCATCTTTGTGGGAGCCAACCATAGCTGAGGCACCATCGGTAAGAACAGAAATAAGTTTGGACAGATCAAGCTGCATTCTACCGGTCCATTCCAATATTGCTTGGGATATGTCCTCTCCCTGTGTAGTTAGTACCTTTCATCGGAATCAATTTGGCAGACTCTTCAATTACATCCAAATTATCTGTGATACCGCGGGTGAAAATGGCCAGTTGCGCTGTATCGCATGCATCCGTGCTTTCATCAAATGCGAGGAGGAAATAATCGAAATCAGCAGTTCTGTTTTTGAGTTGCAATTTAAGATTTTCAGAGATGATTTCCACTTTGCGAGTAACTGTTCTGGCAGATAACGGATTAATGTCAAACAGAAGTTTCTTCTCAGGACAAACTTTGTTAACGATGGCTAATGTGCATTTTTTAATATACTCAGCATCAGTAAATGGTTTCATTCGTTTAGCGATGATTGAACTAACAACCAATGCTGCCTTTGTAACTGATTCGCTTTCTTCTTGTTTTTTCTCAAAAAAAACAGGTTGATGTTCAAGACCACTTTTTAGATTCTTTATCTTTAATTTTTTCCTTTCTCCAACATATTCTACGTATTTGCTATGACATGTTTCGTAGTGACGTTTAATATTAAATTCCTACATAACTGCGATGCTGACATATCAAGCAAACAGGTTTTGAATAATGCTCAACAAAGAAATATTTTCCTGTCCGTGCATTTTGTAATATTTGACCTTCGTCACACACTTTACTGCATTTCCCAGACATTTGATGCCAAGATCAAAAAATCGAAATAATCTAAACCAGTGTTTCCCAACCCGAGTCCTCGGTCTCCAATGAGCCAGAAATGCACTGCGGGCCGCAAACGTTTTAGTGAAACTTAACCTTCAGCCAAGTTACGATTTACGTTAAAATTCCTAAAAAAACATGAAATGCAAGTTTATTCACATAACAATAATCGAGTCAAAAATTACTGGACAGTGAGTAGGGCTAGGCATATAATTCGAATATTCAACTATTAGAATTTGGACACAGGTGACGCGACAGATCAATTGCGCGTCGCTTAATCGAACGATTGGATTTCACAACTCACTTTCCGACGAAAACACCGCAAGAGTCCGCACTAGGGATGGGACGAGTCCGGCATTACAGAGATTTGACGAATCCGAGTAATAGGTCAGGGACTCGAATCGAATCTGCCAAGTCCGTGACGTCATAATGGAAATCAGAAAAACGTGTTTTTGACCATGCTACAGCATCGTGCGCTCACAAACATACGTCGTAGTTCATATGATTTGCCTAATGGTTCCGCAGATAGCTGTTGAATCATTTTGAATATATATTTTTTTTTTATTTTGGGCGGTCATAATACAAACGTAAACGTGGATCAATGTGCGCCTTGGCTGTGAACTGGATTTCCAGCCCACCTTGCAGGAAAAATCATAGAACTCGTCAACAGTGATCTAACAGTGCCATTGTCAGAAAGCTCAGAAAATGAAATGATTGAGTTGTCGCGTACAAGGTTTTGATTCCCCACAAACTCGACCGACTGGACTTTTTAAATTAATTATAGCAGAATTCCCCTAATTAATGCTTACTATGTCTTGTCTGTACGTGACTGTACCCAGACTGACTTCATGAAAAAGTGTATTCAACACTCTGGACCCCTCGGATCCAATAAATATAATAGGAAATTTTAGTGCTGTCGTGGATGAGCGTGATGTTCTTCTTGAACAGAACTTCAGGCTAACTAAAGCAGAAAAAACTAGGGTTTTCTTTACAATCACTTGATACGACTGATATCTTCCGCAAAAAACATCATGCTGGCCAGGTCCGATCACTACGCGGCCTGTGTGAAGGTCATATCAATACGGATTGAGATCACACCCTTGTCCTGGTCTTGAAATCTACCTTGGAAAAGGGGGATAGAAGGCTGGGATAAAATCTTCATTAGAGATAAGTTGAAGCAAGGTTGCCTGGACAGATATTATAGCTCTGTTTAAGGATCCATTATACCTAGATATTTAAAGTAACAGTTATAAAGATCTTGTTCATCGCATAAAAGATTTTTCATGCATCCAAGAATGGAAGAATTTCACCAAAAATAAAAACGATAAGTAGTGCTTACTCCATCCATAAAGAAAAACTAAACAGAAAGAAAAATGACCATCTGACCATTTTTTAATAGATGAACAAGATCACGAGGAAATAATAAATTTGAGAAGCTAACTTTTTCAGAAGACACAAAAATTGGAGTACATAAAATTAAAAGCACGCATATAATGAATGGAAGAGAGCAAAGAGCCCACCAAAAATGTCCATCAAAATCTTAAAAAAGGGATCAGGAAACCACAATTTCACAACTTAAGGATACATATGGAAATATTAAAAATAAAGCCGGAAGAGATAATTAGCATGTTCCATGTTCTTTATAAGGACTTGTGGGGAACCACATCAGATATTGATATCGCAAACCAGGATGAATTTATAAAAATCATGGAAACCACTCGATTATCGAGTGGGAATAATGGCCAAATTTAAGACTGGACTACTGAAGAAGAAGAAGTGCTTCAAATTATAATTAACATAGATAATGGCTCTTCGACGGCTTGACCAGGGAATTTATTTGATATTTCGGTTCGTAATTAAGAGCTCCTTATTCAATTAATAATGTTCTGTTCTCTGGCATACTACCAGAGTCTTCCAAAAAAGCCCGAGTTAAATTAATTTATAAGAAAGCAGACGCAATAAACTTGAAAAATTGGCGCCCGATTTCAAATCTAAACGTCGATTATAAAATCATCACTAAACTTCTAGGTTCTATATATATATGTACCATCAACGTGGAGCCCCTCCGCCGCAGTGTAATAAATAATAATTTAAATAAGGGAATCCGAATAGTTAACTTTCAACATAAATTGGATCAGTATGTGGACGACGCAAATTTCATGGCGCCAGACGCATACTCGATTGATGCCATTTTACAAGATTTATAGCTTATTCGTTTAGCCACAGGGCAACAGATTATTAAAGAAAAAAACCTCGATTCTTTGCACCAATAATAGGGCGAAATAAAATATATCTTATTTCCCGTGATGTTAAAATTTTAGGAATTTACTTCGGGGAAAATTGTGTTAATTTGACCTGGAGTGACAAGATCTACAAGATAGAACAAATTATGAATGGGACAGGTCTGTCTTGGTATGGCAGGATCTTGGTTATTAATACTGTAGTACCGTACAGGTACGGCACTTCGTCTAACTTGGTACATCATAGATTTGGTTATTCTATTTATATTATATTATTATTAGAATTATATTACCTGTCTTCTTTATCACCTCATCATGTGTTTATCAATGCCTGGCCTGAACTGCTCTACTCGACCGATTTGAATTGTTACCGTAGCAACTAGTATGCCTCAATCAATTTACACACTTCAGTGCCTTTCAATCGGGGAATCCCCATAAGTCATCTGATTCTGATGGGTTCGATTAGAGATGTTGCCATGTACTATTTGTGGTCGTCTCATATAACTTTCATGTCTTTTGGATGTTATATGTGGTTCAGCTGCCAAAGCCATGCTCATTTATATTAAAATTAATCTAAAAACGTATTTCCTTAAAAAATAAAGTTAGATATTGAACCTCGGGTGTCGCTGCTCGATAACCATTCCCGGTTCCCCGCGACTTCCCTTCCCCAGTAAAAATGTGTTTTCAGTTTTGTATTTTGTTAATTTCGTATGTTATTTTTTACTGAATGGGAAAAAATAAACTTGACTATGACTAATACCTTGGTCTTGTCGCGAGGTCGGTAGAAATACCACCTCACGTTATTAAATATATTGACCGTAAGATCTTTTCCTTACTCTGGATCTCTGAGCCTATGGAAGTTTTAGACGGGCAAATCCAAGATAGTTGCTTGCCAGGCTGAACGTTTCAATTAAGTGGTCTCTCTTGTTAATTCCACACAATTGTGGCATATAGAGGACGGTATAGTCTTGGTAGCAAAAAATGTCTGATTAACTCCGGGGTTAATATTTAACAACCCAATTTCCATTCCATCCACGTTCCAGAATCAGGACTGAAAGGATTTAAACATATAGTGCTGTAAAAACATCTGGCCCTGTTAAAATTCTGCCAGCCCTTCAACTATTTATCAGAGACTCATGAGCGACAGAGAAGAATGTTCTCCAACTAACATCGGTAAGGAACGCGTTCTTCTTATTGATCGCCATAATATAAAACATTTTAGTAACCCCAAAAGAGACGTATTATATAGGATCGTCCGAAACGGTTTTCTATTTAGGCAAAAACGGGTGAGAACCGGTTTTAAATATAATAAACTCAATAACCTGTTGCTTAAACTCAACTGTAAATTTTGCAACAGTGGATTAGACCAGCAAACAGCAACATGCAGCTTTTACTAAGTTCTTTTCCTGTTGTCATAGACTGTGTTATTGCGTCATTCGTATTTCAATTGGCTTCTTTTTAGACACAAGTACTGGTTTTACGGCGTCTTTGCCATGTAATGAAAAATTTGGAAGCACAAACGTTGAAATCCCCATCCTAATGGAGATGGGCTCAGGGGAGTGATTTCGGAACTGCAGAAATTTGGTCAGATCAAAACTGAGTAGTGAATAAATTCTACCACTTCAAGTAATGGTGCTAGCTTCGTAGCGGGTATTATTAGTGATGTTAAACAAATATACCTATTTTGTAGGTATGTTAAATGTGCTGGGCCAAAAGAAGGAATGATCCAGGTAGACAGACACGCAGTGGGAAGACATCTGTGAATCCGTTTGTGATAGCTTAAGAACAAAATGAATAAACACATCTCAATTAGTTTCAGTGGCTACAAATGGAGCACCAAAAATAACATCAGCGCAGTGAGGTTTTGCGAGTTACTTTAAAGGTCACTGGGTAAAAAGTTGCTGTCATTTCACTGTATCTTACACCAAGAGACGTTGTGCGCTTAAACTTCCACTCAAGAGTGTAAATAAGTGAGGAATCTTGTCAATCAGATAGTAAACCAAAATAATGGCACAGAGATTAAGCCATCGACACTTCCGTTCACCACCAGAAGAATGAGAGCATATATGACGATATGCGGCTGCGCAACAACGTCCGATGGCTCTGCAGCGGTACGTCTGCACCGAAATATATACTTGTCACTAATAATTAATCCAGAAGATCTTGTGTGCTGCAAAGTCACACAAATAGATTCGAAGTTCACGATGCAAACGAAGAGACTATATTCAGCGTAAAACACGCGATTAAAGCAGATAATACCAGAGCAACAAAATACGATGCTTACTCCACGACAGTCCAACCAAAAAGAACGCTGCGATACGCAGCATTGCCCACGTATGCAGAGGTGGTTGGAGTCGAGCAATAGGATCTGACTATCGCCGGCGACTAGGGCTCGGAGTTCAAACACTAATGCATATGCAATTCACAGATTCAGACAACATCAAAACCTAAACAAAGAATATATAAACAATGACAAATGTCTGTGTGTTTTGTTGAGTTCCTATTTTTTATAACTCTACATGCTTATTTCGCAGGCCCATGAGTTAGGCAGTTTTGACCGGGTTTGGACTCTGATCACCCATGAGAGGGAATACTTTTCGCTCTCTTCTGGTTGGGAACGGCTGCAAATCGACTGCGTTATGTTGTGTTCTATATATTGTGGCTGTTTTCAGTGTTAAATTGTGGAATTGCCGTACAATGACCAACCAATCCGGAACCCTCGAGTCTTCTGACTCATTTACAACCACAGTAGCAAAACCTTAACTATGACATTAATCAATATGAGCTCTAAACATTGAATCTGTGAAATGGAATAAAAGTTTATTAATTTTAATATCATTCATCTTGACGTAAACAGTAAATATGCATGGACCCGCGAAAACACTTAATTTTAGTTTAGATACAATGCAATCCTAGAAAAAATTGTGACGCCTGTTAATTAGATACAATTGTATTGAGTATTATCATGACAAGCTTCTTTGGGCCTAATATCCTGGTGCACAGATAGATATTGAACCATGTTCTTTCCCTCCAAAAAAATCGATGACTTCGGCAGGCGTGAGCTACAGCATGGCAACAGTTTGAACCATCACCGCAAGTAACTGAGAGCCTAAATCACCGATAATGCGAAATTCGCTGAGCCGTTTTGCAACATGTTTTTATTTACCGTGGAGAATAATTGTGTGCGAGCGGATTGCTGGGCACCTCGTCGCGTGGGGTGGTTCGCGGGACGACTGGTCGGTTACGGCATTCTTCGCCATCGAAGTTCATGCATCTGAAACGAATGGCTGGTCGACCAAACACGACATGGACCTAACGAAAGGTCGTGGTTCATCATGTAAATTATCCTTCTTATCGGCTTACTCTCTTACCGATCGCCCAAATTTGGCTCCTATTCCGCTGCTATTTGTAGGGCTGGATTGTATATCACAGTCTGTTTTTATCTCTTTGAACTCTGAATCCCCAGAACGACGCTACTCTCTCACCCTGACCTCCCACGCCGTCGCATCGATTTGACGCGTTAAAAACTTGTAATATCTATAATTTTAAATCAACATAACTTCTACACCATTAGATATCAGATGGTCTGTAATATGTCATATAAAAGCTTATCTAGTTTTTTTTATTTTTGACTGGCAATATTTTTTACGAGATGTTTTGATGATATGTGTAAGTCCATTTTTAGTCCCATCTACTAACTTTTTGTATTTTGGTAAGATTTAATACCTTTTTTTAGAAATGTATCATCAATATAAGTTAAATTTTGAAAAGTATACAAAAATACCTTTCCGGGAATATACGGATGACCTTCTTGACATACGCATAACTCATTTTATTGCAGAATTTGTACTATCGATTACAATGGTTTGCGAACAAAATTGATCAACTATTTTGACGCCAAGTTTGCGTAACGACGCAAAGGGCGACGACGACATTGTCGTGATAACGTTTCGTTCGTTACGATTTGCGTGAGGTAAATTGCGCAACTGCACATCTGGTCGTTCACAGCTTGAGTTCAGATTGTGTCATCATTGCATCAGTATCATATCCTCGGCCGCAGATAAAACCCTTATATTCAGACGAATCTTGATCGAACATAGTAAAATTGCTGGAATATAGAGGCCATTTTATATACGTTTATTATTTGAATAGGGGACGAAAATGAATGGCCAAAGTGAAATATTTGATCCTCATGCATTTATGAGGTTCCGCCGGAAACATCAAGGCTAATTATTCACCGTTGGATATCATGAAAATTGAATAAAAAAAACAACTGAAAACGGGTACACGGAAGACATGGTGGCACCAGTAGCTCACCTGGTCAGTGTTTTACATTTTGCGGCCTCATTAGATTTTCGAAATTACTGCATAAACGCTACATTCCTGATATCGCTGTATTTACAATGGATTTTAAACGAAAGCTTTCTCCAGATGAAATATTGGATAGTATTCATCTATCGCAGCGGTCACCAAACTACGGCCCGCGGGCCGGATCCGGCCCGTGACGTCATTTTATCCGGCCCGCAATAACACGCAAAAATGGCTAAATGTTTTACCGATGGAGATTTTCCCCATCATCGTCTTCCTTGTTTATTTCGTAAAATTGGCCAATCAGCAAGATGCAAAAAATTGACGTAATAATAGGCTTTTTCGCATCCTCTCAGACACTTTTGTCACCCTGACAGATTTTCAGTCGTGGTTGTGAACAATACTTCGTTTTTGCGGCTTTGAATGCAATTCGTTAGTTTTTGGTTGTGTTTCGGAAATTGGAGTATGAATCAAATAAGTCAATCATCATTTGCCTCCTTAGGAGTTGTAGTTTTAATAGTATAGTAATGAAAAATTAGTCTAGAAATAGCTGTGACAAAATAGGCTAAAATTCTCTACCGGCACGCAACGTTTTATAAAAAGTTTAAGAAAAAGTTTTATAAAAACGGTCAAGAAATAACTGAGATATCGGAATTTTAGTACCGCCCGACACGCCAATTATTTCCATAAGGATTGTATTACTTTTTTGATGAGAACTGTAATAAATATGAAAATAGAACACTTATCAATCACCAATCTTTCGATGTGCGTCACATCAAAGGAATATTGAGACTATTTCAGGATTTTATTCTGGCAACGGTCATTGACACCGCCGAAAGATCGTCGCAAATAAACGCTGGAGTTGTGCATGATAGTTTGACAGTGGTTAATTGTGGGTTATAATTAACGATGTTCTGATTGTACAAACTTCATAAAAATTGGTAAGTATCAAGTTAGGCAAGAAATACACACGTCCATATAAATTTTATTGGTGTCCATAGACAATATCATTAATTTGTACTACGTATAACTGGAGCGTAATTTTTAAAAGCTCCGAATGTTGGAAAATTTATGCGCTAATGGAAAAATTCAAATACCAGATAATAGTTATTTATTTTATCTCAATTATGGAATTCCAAGATACAGCAGGCAATTCGTAGTCATTTTTATGAGCGGTATTCCAACACGGCGTAACGGTAATAGGCAGACGTGTTGCGTACATTTTTTGGCGCGAAAAAGCGGATTTTGTAACATTTCTAATTCATGACAGCAACGTTTTAATAACAGCTAAACTCAGGATAGTTGTCTAGATATAAAAATCTTGTATATTTGTTTTCCTGGGATGTTCTCGATCTTTATTCTGCAATATAGATAGAATTTAATATTCAGGTCTTCAGAAATGTAGAATATATATTGTTGAATGAATTGAATGGATTTCCCAACTTTTGTGAATTTATTGTATTGCATTGACAAAAATATTCATCCGGCCCGTTTCAACACAGTTTGAGTCATACCCGTCCCGCGGTCAAAAAAGTTTGGTGACCCCTGATCTATCGGAAGAAGAAAATATGGCACAATAAAATTCAGCAATGGCGCTAAACAATGCATCCATCGATATGTTCCATCTTTCCGTTTTTAGAAATCCTTATTTTTGCTATTCGTATTTTTCATATCTGTATGCAATTAAAACGGCAATAACACTGCATATTGTGTGTTTTAGTCGAACAGATTTTGAGGCAGGATGTAATGCGTAAATTTCCCCGTGTATCGTTTACAAGTCGTTGGTCGCTTCACGAATACGAACTTAAGTAAATGACGTTACGAGCATGCGAGGAAAAGTGTTTTTCGTATGGAACGTAAACGTGCTACGTGCCAACGTAATTGCTTAACGTCGCTGCGTAACGGCGTAAATGAGTTAGGGTGTTATTTACGTCGCCTCGATCTTGCGACAAACAAAATCACGAATAAAAATGCTTCTAAAATTTGAATGGTGCAACATAATTTTAATCAAATGGTATCACTGGAAAGCTATCTTCAAATTCTACAAATGTTGTCGATAATGTACTAGGTTTAATCTAAAACAAATTGAAGTTTTGTCAATTAGATTTGAGCAATTTTCAGAAGTTTTTATGCTTTTTAATTTTGCCAATTTTCATAAGATGATCACAATATTTTATCTCAATTTTAAAAATATACTTAGTCCTGTAGATTATCTTTCACACGATGTAAAACTTGTCTAAATATAATATATGGTTCGCGAGATATGAGGTTTCAAAGTTGCATACCTCTTACGGGATGCGAAAGCCGCTAAAGCGGCTTTCAGCGTCAGAAGACTTTCTCGGGAAAGCCGCTATAGCTTTTATAGAAATCCTGTAAGTATCGACTCCGACCACCTGCCTACGCAAAATTTCCAACTCACACAAACCTTTTAATCGACAGATCGAAGAGTTGTGAAAAATCAATATTTCTCGTACTGTCGTAGCGTACCTCAAACATACGGTACATTCCTGTATTTTCAATCGATGTTTCGACTGTTCAGTTCTTTATATTGTGTGATCGTGAGTATTATATTGCTTTATTGAGTGTTTGCAACAGAAGAGGCAGAGATGATAAAAGCAATTTTGGTTTTTAACAATCACGGGAAACCAAGATTGGCGAAATTCTTTCAGCACTATGTAAGTTAAATATTCCATAATTAGGATAGGACTTGGTGTATTTTTATTTCAGTCTTTATTTAACAGAATTCTAACTAAATGTTTCCTTAGTTCACTAGTACTCTGGTTACCACAACTGACGTGCAGTACGGTACAGCTCACTATCCAAATTCCAAGAATTTCCATCCAATTGGCTCTATAAAACAAACACTGTATGTGTCTCACAAACGAGGGGCGTCTGGGACCACGTCAAATGCTTGTCTCAATAATGATCTAAGTTAATTGGGCCGTCACATGACCAAACTTGCCGTTTTTTGCTAAAAACTCTCGAATGCTACGATAAAAAAAATTTTCTTCGGTACATCGGATTATTTTTTCCCAAGGAATTCAATGATGACGTTACTAGATTGCGCTTTTTTGTAGTATTTTGCGCAACTTCATTATATTGTATTATTATTCGGCCTGTATTTCATGGCCTTTTTGTGCGAGAAATCGGGCGTGCAATCGGAATTTACCGCGTGCAAAACGACTGGCCCACGTGCAACTGACTTTGACTTTAGATACTGCTCAACACATTTGCGTAAAATCCACGTACACCTGCCATGGAATCCAGTCTGGGGGTTAAGGCTTCCTATACCAATCCCTTTTAATGTACATGATTACATGTCATGATCATGGACATGATTAACTGTTTTAATATTTCAGATCAAGATCTGAGAAGTTCATGTTTTGATAGAGCTCTCTCTCAGGATAAATATGAAATATCACATCGTGTTTCAGCTATTCACTGACTCATCTTTTTTTCTCATCAAATTTTTAAAAATGCTTTCTATTCTTCAGAGTGAAGATGAACAGCAACAAATAGTCAGAGAAACGTTCCATCTTGTTTCGAGGAGAGATGATAATGTGTGCAGTTTTTTGGAGGGTGGGACGTAAGTATTTCAAGGATTTACTGACTTTTGCTGAGCGTTAGGAATATACTCGCTACCGTACCTCTGATAAGCCTGCGTGGGTTTGCAGGCTTGAATCCCATACAGTGTTAGTTCTGTGCGCAAGATTGCTGCCTCTCCTCGCCGCCGTTGGGTGATTCACATAACTGCTGGTCGGTTACGGCTTCCTCCACCATCAAGTCCATGCTTCCTGCTGGTCGGTTACGGCAGGGGTTCTCAAACTTTTGGTGTTGCGGAGCCCTTGAAAGGTTGAATATTATTCGCGGAGCCCCAAAATAAATGTTAAAATGGTTCCTTTAGGATTAATATTCCTGAGTAAGTTGAAGGTACATACTTATTTTAAATGCTGAACCTTTTTAAATAGGGTTTACACAAGTCATAAATAAATTTAAATTTCAAACACAAATTATATATACTAAAGCTGTAAATTTGACACTTGACTAACATATTAATAAATAAGGGGGCGAATCTTTTCCCTTTTGACATTGAAAGACTTAAAAGGCCGCTAATAACGTGCGCGATTTCATTTTGTTACAATCGCCGATATTTTTCTTCAGCATGGCGTGTTTTTTAACCTTTAAACATCTTTACGCCGGTGATTATTCTCCCTAAATCAAAAATTTCCCTAGGCATATACATGTATTGTTACACAATGACGACGTTAATTGCTTTTTTGTTCTCGTGGGGAATTAAGCGTTAAATGTGAAAAACATGTTACCATGTTATAGTCATCGGCGACGAAATGCTAAAAATAATAATTAATAAAGAGGTAAATCCGCAACTGAAATTTCTTGATTGAAAAACGGCATTCTAAATAAAACTTAAAATGGAAGATCACACGTTTGGTTTCAGCAGACTCACCTCAGATTGAAAAGCTTTTATAGACATTGTAAATCACAAAATTTGGTGGTATGTTAGGTTTTTCATCGTAGTAACTGCGAAATCGAAACACAGTCAATTGTGCGCGCGATGCAGGCCTACCTTTTTTTCCCATTTTAAAACTACCGACGGGGCCTTGTGCACGCGATCCGCGATGTACCTTTATTTCATTCTGAAACTACCGACGGAGCCGACTGCAATAAAATAAATTTCAATTGTTCGTATTTTGCCCAGACACTGGGATTTTTTAAACGGTGATATCTTGCTTAAAAATAATCTCAAGTGTGAAAGAACAAATCAAGTTTGACAAATCCCAAGATCGCAAAAATACGACTCCAATTTATTTATAGTTGGCAGTTTATCACATATTTTATGTTATTTTAGAATAGAATTCTTTCATTTTAGTAATCCTAGTAGTAATCTCGAACCAAACGTGAGTAACGATGAGCACAATTACATTATAACGACGAGACAGGTTAAATGCTCGCATTGGTCATGGATTGAATATTTTACCCAACAGAAATCTCGTTATCCGTTTTTCGCGAAGAATGTTGCGCGGAAATTTCCGATCCCAATTTTGAACCACCTTCCTCTTAAGAATCCTGGCTGCGCTCCTGCTTGTAAATAATGTTATTTTTAATTCCGCCTCTTTACCAATTTCGGAGCTATATTGTTGTCAGATTTTATCAAAGCTGTTATTGCTTCTTTGAACAGTTACAAAATTTTGAGTCAGTATTTTGGAGAGTAATCGAATAGCCCGCGGAGCCCCTGGGTTTCTCTTGCGGAGCCCTGGTGCTCCGTACGGAGCACTTTGAGAACCTATGGGTTACGGCTTCCTCCACCATCAAGTCCATGCTTCTGAAAACAAATAGCTAACATTTCCCATACTCGACATGAACTGGTAACCGGACGAGAGGCCGTGGTTTGTAGAATGCTTAAGCCTTATCGGCTTTTCTTTCCCCAGATAAATATGTGTCTCATCCTAATTTAATGTACGCAAATCATCTAAATATTTATTATTTTAGTCTTATCGGGGGTTCAGACTATCGATTGATCTACCGTCATTACGCTACTTTATATTTTGTCTTCTGTGTCGATTCCTCAGAAAGCGAACTTGGAATATTAGATTTAATACAGGTGAGTCAACGTTTGCTGTTGTATTCACTTTTTTCGTTGAAATTAGCACATTATTCAGAAATAAAGGAGATGAATCCATGAGCAAAGTTTAAGTGGCTAATTAGTTTATTTTCTCACAATCTTGAAATATGCACTTTAAATGCAGAAGGGATAAGTAAACTTGAAATTGGCTATTCGTGGTGGTTTGAAGGTCAACATGAAAAAAAAATGATAGCGGTTATTGAGCGGCTGACACTCTTGAACCCACAGATTCAAATTGTATTGAGAATAATAATGTGGCAGAAGATTGATGTGTTCATGTCAGTGCAATGAAGTTTATGTAACTTCTTCGTAACTTCACTTCTTGTGACTTCAATCCATTTTTATATTTCAGGTTTTTGTGGAGACTTTGGACAGATGTTTTGAAAATGTTTGCGAATTGGACTTGATCTTTCATGTGGATAAGGTTAGTAAATACAATCAAACAGATATTATTTTCAGTTCAATATTTTTGTTGGCGATATAATCAAATAGATGTTTATTTGATTCCGCTAAACGCCAGTGCCTACTTAGGAAGAACATACTCGATCAGAAAAATAAATATTGTAATACCATGAGCTAATTTTGAATATATTCAAACAGTCCATTCAATTTAGAGATTCCAATTTCCAATTCTTTAATAAGTTTGTTTCAGTAATGGCCAATTGTCTCAGTTGAAGGAGAATTTTGGGCCCTAAATGTCGGTAATTAGTTATGGTTGTAGACTGTTTTAACAAGTATCGAGGTATTTCATATCACAATGTCAATAATATTGGTTCTTATTCTATTTTAACATCTGTCATTGCACAAAGAAACAAAATTCATATTAATTTTCACTAATGTTCTAAATATGGTTTAAAAATATAGTAAATAGCTAAAATATAATGGGCTCAAATCTGAGCACTGATCTAAATACTTATAGCCTATTGCAAGTTGAAAATCAAAAAACTCCTGAACGAAAACCGCTTTTTTTACCTAGGTCCACTTTATATTATCTGAAATAGTGATGGGTGGAATGGTTTTAGAAACGAATATGAATGAAATTGTGTCAAGATATATGGAACAAGATAAACTAGAAAAATCAGAGGTAAGAAATAATTTTTTGTTTTATTTTTACTTTTGTTTGATGGAAAAGTTGGGTTGGTTTAATCTGAGCTGGTGTCATATTTTGTTTCTAAAGTCTTATCAAAATTCAGAATTTGTCAGAATCAGCATTTCAGAATTTCTTTTTATAAATTTAATAGTGATGTAAGAAGTCAAAATATTCTACAGAGAATTAAATACTTTATCAACCAATTTGAACATTCTATCGAAGAAGGCTTGCCACAGTTTTTGTTTTAGAATTTGATTTTTTCGAGCTCGAGAGTCAAAATTATTTGCATGTCGAATTTTTTTGCAAGAATAAGTTGAAATTTTTTACAAGCTCGAGTACTTTTTTTTTCAATCTGATTGCTTGTAGATTTTTCCCGAATCCACAGTCCTGATTATGGATGATTCCTGAACTATTTTTTTAAATAAAACTCTACATAAACACATTTACCATATTTTATTACATACTGGTTAAAGTGGTGAGTGTGTGGCTTAAACCCCAGTTCTTATGAAGGTGGCGTCTCTAAAAGTTATGTCAAATCTTCTAACCATGTAGCCATAGGACCCATTCCACATTTGAAGTTCTTTATTAATTTAAATCTTTACACCAATTAGGGCGGTGATCTCCAACAACAGCTTGGAAAAATAAAAGCTTTCATAAGTGACGCTATACAGTAGTAACTACAGGCAAGATGATTGGAAAATGCGGTGGTTAACAATAACACATACTAACAAAAACCTAGGAATGTCACCGATTCTAATTCACTAGACTTTTAACAGGGATATAGAGTCAGGGTGATACCAAGGGGGTCTGAGGGTCGGAACCCGCTGCCCTATTTTAAAAATTGATGAAAGCATTTTTCTGTATAATACATACCAAAATTTCGTATCTTGAAACGGTTTTTAGGCCATCAACATCACGACTCTTGAGAACCCACATTTCCGTCCTCCGGCCAAACCCGCTAACTATTATGATCAACTTGTCAAATTGAAAGTTCAGAACCCTCGATTGGGAATCGTTGCACTCTTCACTAAACGAAAGCTACTCAACTATTTTTACCGAAGATCCGCATACACAACTTTAAAATAATTTGGGTCCGGTCTTTCCAGAAATTATATTTGGCATCCTTAAACACGCACTTCCTCAGCCGGCTAATGGTTATTAGCGTATCAAGATTGTTTATTATCGCGGTATAGTTCTTTTTATATATATTCAAATTCAAAACTATAAAAGTGATTTATAAAACGAAACTGCAAAAGTGGGGCTAATGATCCTAAATAAAGAATTAGGTGCGGTCCGAATCAAATACTCGAAAGGTCCAGATTCGGACCGCGGTCCGCCAGTTGAGTAGCCCTGCCATAAAGAAAACCATCCTGCACTAAGCTATCGCACTCAATGAATTTTGCAAAATACTTCCCTTCTATGTTGTCGTTTGATAGTAACTCCAAATCAGTCTCGAGGGTTGCACATGAAATCATTATTATGATCATATTTAGGTTCGAAGCTTCATCCGTTGGGCAATTTAAATACCATCAACGAATCCAGTGTCTGTATGAGACCTTGCTTATTTGATAACTGCGATGCATCTTAGCTTGCTATCCAAATGGATTATGATAGAATAATAATGGATATAACCTAACCTATTACTATGGTGGTTGATTATTATAACAGAGGTGTTTTTTAACAACTTTTAACTGATTTTCGTAAATAGCCTAATTAAAGAATTGATTAGCTGGTTGCAAGAAGCTTTGACTGCTGTTTTTTATTAGAACTTGTTTTCACAAGACTGCACAATATCGGTATAATACTTAAAACAGACATAGGAGATTTTTGAAAAACAGAATTTCCGGCTTCCAAATGCTGTTTTTATTATACTTGTATACTTTTTACTGTTTTTAACAGTAGTGTTGATTAAATTTCTTTAATTAAATGGATTTAATATTAGCTGTGTTGGTGTGATTTTGAAATGACTTGATAAAAGCGGATTTCTTTTGAACATAGTATAGTATGATAGGGTGTCTAGAAGTTTTAAAATTTTAGATGGGATTTATCGATACCACACACACAGATGTATTGAATGAAGTAAAAATACCTAAACAATAACTGATTAAAAAAAATCTGGTTAAGATATATTGAGAACTGACTTTCTAACAAAATTAAACTTGTGAAGGGACTTTATGGACACCCTGTATATCTTCCTAACTTACAATATAATATGCAATATACTAGACACTACAGGAACCTTTAACTTTATTTGTATAAATATGGATTTTGCTTTTACATATATGGTATGAAGTTTTAAATGGTCATACTCTGTGGTACATTTTCAGTTGAATTCTCTAAACTTTCATTACAAGTTCAGGTCTTGGAAATGCAACAGGCAGCATCTAGATCTTGAGGAATTCGTATAGAAGCTTTCGCAAGACAAGAGCATCGTTTGAGTACCATTGCTCCAAAACTGACATGGGCAAACTATGGCCCGAGGGCCGAATCTGGCCCGCCTGATGCTTCCACAATCAAACTAAAACCAAATTTTAATATTTTAGCTAAAAAATAACTCAAGGAATTTGTTGAGATTGCAATTTAAATTCAGTTTTGGCATGAGGCTTATCTTTTCCCAATTTTTCTTTCGTAACACTGTAAATATTGTTCATGAAATGTTACTTTTTATGTCACACTTACATAACCCTGTCTAGGTGGACAAAATTTCTGGCCCCTGGTTCCAAAACCTTGCTGTAATAGGCATGGGCTGATACACTCAATCTGAGTTTAACTTCTGTAATTTCCATTTAACAACCCAAAATTATTCTTTTCAGGCTGGATTATCAGCAGCACCGGCGAAGGCAGCAGCAGCGATCAAGAATATCGATTTGCCAACGTTACCAAAAGACTTGAAGATTCCAAATATTGAACTTCCAAAGCTTCCGTCCTTTAGATAAAAATTTATTCAATTTTTATGTAGTTATTAAATTTCACTGTCTTGTGCTCGTAAAGGTGATATTTTTGGACACAAAGTGGCCCTGTGATTTGTTGGTAGATGATACCCATAGATGTTGAACTAAGGGTACTCCCGCAATGTGTGTACCAGGTTAGGGTTAGGCCATAATTTGATTCCGATTTTTCTTATTTTAGTTATATTACGTGTTCGGGGACTGTCTGTGTTATTCAATTGAATATACCCCCTGTCCATAAGTTCCAGTCCCTTTACACAACTTGATGTGAAGTAGGCGAACAAAATTAGTTATCTCAATATTAGTACACTTACTTCTGGAGCGCAGTTTCATCGTAACTGGTGAGGTTCTGGTCATTCGAAATCTGACTGCGAGAAAATTGAGTCTGTCACTGAGTTATTTTTAGGATTAAAATAATTTTGTTTTCTAGTATTAGATTTCAAAATGAAACATATTGAATTACAAATTTGTTTTATTTCAGTTGTAATTTTTTTAAATTTCAGTTTAAACTCTCGCTATCAGAATTCTGAAATTACAATTTTGGCATGAAAAATACTGCTACAGTCTGAAATGAAACCATACCACACTAGCAAACAGTGTTTTCGATGTCTAAGAGTTCTTTTTCCGCTTCGCAACCTCAATTCTAGGTCATTTTGTGATTACTTGTATTTCATTCTCTTTCATTATGTGAATTGTGTGGCACTTTTATTCTTGTTACATTTTTGGGAGGGAAAATGTTGTTCTTCTTTATATTTATATGCTGAGATGTAAACTATGTTAGGATTAATTTGTAAATCCTATCCAGCTCTTTGCGATCCGAGCCTACGCAGTAGATCCTGAAAAAAATCATCTTTTGAATTCTCACAAAGCATGACTGCTAGGTGAATAATAGAATTTCAGGCCCGGACTCTGCTTTTAAATCAAAATTTTGGCTGCAAAACTTTATGATAAATCTGTGTTCCACTTTTAAAATTCTGACAATGAATGACCAAAACTGAAGAATACCAACCAATTTCCCAATTGCATTTCAAGTAGGTTTGATATAAAACTTTGGTTGTTATTACCACACAACATTGTATTTATTGATAAATGAATACATAGCAATGCAGGATATTTGAGATAAATGTTGTTTTGATTGGTTGAATTTCAATAGCCAAGTTGATTAGTTTTTCCATTGCTTATGGTATGCAAAATCATACACCAAGAAAAGCTTTAATCACTTGATTTTATTTTCAATCTTTCATATTCTAAAAAATAATAATTTGATGTATTTAAAATCGTGAAATATTCATTGGCCATCCTTGGTTACACCTTTGAAGTAAGATGAGTCTTTTAGGCCATCGTTTCAATACTCAATCTGTCAGATAAACTATTCTGTACAATCAATTTTGAATTGATTCATTCCTGTTTCAGATTCTAACAATGTTAAAAAAATGTCTCTGGCTCCAATAACAGCGAAACTTAATTTACTGCTCTGAGCCTATCTTAATGATATTTGTTATTTATAAATGTAATGCTCATCTTGTTATATTTCCAAATAATAGGTTATGATTAATATTTGTTTAATACTAAAGCCTAAAAACTCAGTCAGTTTTCGATATTAGGATAAAATTGGCAAGTACTGACTTAACAGCTGCATATATTAAAGTGTATTTATTCATATTCCCAATGCTTTATTCAAAATAAATGAACATTATATTGAAACAACGTCTGGAATTGTTTGTTTTAGTTTGTTCGGGACATTGCAGATTGAGAATTAGCCGTTTTTCAATGTTTGCCTGTACTAATTAGTGCTGTATTGAAACACTTTTGAACTACTGGTAATGATTTCTGAAGTTAATGAACTGGAATCAAGATCCAATTAGTAGGATTTTCTGATTATTTCCAAGCTGCACATAATTATCCCCAACCAGCCCATGCAGAGTAATTATCACCATAATGATTATATAACTGTGTCTCCTAATCTGGGTGTGGTGGGGCCGGGTCAAGGGTCAAGTCGTTGGTCTTCTGAAACAGTTGTACATTAAGAAGTATTTCTTTTCTTACTCAAAATTTCAGTTGTGTAAAAGTAACTATGAGTATGGTCACAGATGTGTGTAGTAGTGAAATTGAGATTCTTTCTGCTTATGACTTCGAAATATCTTACTCTGGTTGTTATGACAAACTAAATATTGAGGACGAATTGCGAATCGCTGTTATCATGCTCAATAATAAGAAACCTGTTTCACCAATCAATCATTTGCTTCGAAAAAAAAAATATTTCAGAATTGCATTTTAAAAATATAGCCCAGATAAAAAAAGGGATCTCCTGAAGTATGCGCATCAAGATGGTGCACAACCTGAACTCAGGTGTGTACCAGGTTAGGGTTCAGGTTATGCGACATCTTAGTGCGCATACTTCAAGAGCACCAAAAAAAGTGATGGATTCACCTCAACCTTTGGTGAACAAAAAAGTAACAAGATGGCGGCGATTTAAAATTTTCGACCAAGCCAATTTAAACAATGTACTGTTTAATTCGAAATGCCCAGCAGTTGTTTATTACTTCCACCGGCATCAGGTTCATGTACGAATGTGACCAATACGCATTATCAGCCTTCCTAGCCTATCCTTCCTCCTGAAGGCACTACTGTCAAAATCGTTACCAGTTTGTTCATACAGATCTCACAATATCAATGAAATTTATTTCAATTAATAGAAGAAACATATGCGATAATAACCAACATAAATCACGGAACAGGCAAAATTAAGAAAACATGCAAAATGAGTTCACCTCTCTTCAAACGAGGGGTGCCACTTTGAAAGAAATTCAAGAGAATTTATCCAAAACACCTTGGGGTGTTACCTCGATAGAGGAAATAATCGATAAAAAGCTAGGGACGTCTAGTTTAGAGGAGACATGGACTAGTAACCAAGGGAGAAACAGTGGTTTGCCCACGAGAAAAAGCGTTTTTGATTTTCTTTTCCAGGGATGCTAAGAAATTTTAGTTTGAAGGGAACATGGATTAGTAACCAGACCAAAAGCCCTGGTTTGTCATTCTGAGGATTTTTACTTACCTTAGAGGAAAGTCAATACTATTTCAAACAATGTCTCTATTAAAATTCAGATAATCAAAATTACAGTGAAATCAGGATTCAGGTCAAATTTGGTATGCGGTATGATTTTGAAAACAGATAGAATTTCAGTATACACAACTCTTCCAATGGGGATAGAGCTAAGAAGCAAACGTTTGAACTAAAAATTTCTACTAGTTTCCAAACCCTTGAGACATAAAAGTAACTATGGCTCCTGATTCCGGGTTAAAAAAATGTTAACTTCGGCTGACCTCCAGATTGGTGAAAAGTCTGATTATGACATGAGGTACTTTCAAAATGTACGATACAGGTTTAAAAAAACTATTTGGCTTTTACTCCGGGTTGTAAAAGATTTCGACTCCCAGGTAAATCAAATTTTACTGACAAAAACTTTGGTGTATGCAAGCCTTTCTTGATAGCCTACTGTTAGAAAACACTTAGTAAATTTAATGCTCTTGAAACTTATACAGCAAATTTCACTGTTTTTTGTGAGTGTCACCATCAAAAAACCGAAATTCCAATTCCGACAAAGTCCACTTTGATTCAAAAACTTATGTATACCAGACTCCTCCGATCCCAGAGAAATTATGCTAAATTCAACTCCCATAGCTCTGCACAAACCTGAGTAATCTTTATTAGAATGCTCAGAACATATGGCATGGAGTCAAATAATAAAAATATTTGTTTAGATTGAAGAATGAAAAATAATATAAAGATGTGGTATGCAAAAAAATGTAGCCTACCATTCTGAATAATTCCAGACTGTGGTATATCGAATATACATTTCAAACTGAATTATGCTCAAATGAAGAGTACGTAAAATGAAAATATATTCGATGAGCTGAAATGCAGGTAAATTAACATAAACAGTGATTTGGGTGGTTTCTATATTTTCCATAGTTTCAGAAATTTTGGTTACACTGTAGGACATGTATTCTTTAAATTGAGAATTCTTCAAGTATGATAGATGGGTTTTCATGTTTTAGATTACGACAGATTCAAATCAGATAAAAATAAAAAAAATATTGAGTTGCATTGCATACTAAAACGGCAAAATTTTAGTGAAATATAGATCTTACAGGACTTGGAGAAGATTTAAAAAAGTAAACGTAATAGCTTCCTCGTAAAGGCTGAAAATCAGTTCATTAGTTATGGAGAAAATTGATTTTTTCAGTTTCAAAAAACTCGTCCCAACAACGACAATGGGGCTCAAGACTGGCTTTGTACATTAACTTGTAGGAAAATTTTTCATGAACTTTTCTATCAAACACCTAATGAGTAATTTGCCTTTCGATAATCACAAATAAGTGGAACACGAATAAGTGGATCACAAATGGAACTTTGGGATGCTTACAAGCAGTGTTCCCTCTAAGGTGTGCGCGTGTGCGCGCGCACACAGCTTTCAGAGGCTGCGCACACGCATAGATTTACTGCGCACAGACGTATTCCGATGTAATGTAACAATGTTCTCGGTTGGCATGTTGAGAAAGTTTGTTGTTGGCCCACCCGTTACCTAGTTAGAACGCCAAAATTTCTTCATTGGTTTTTGCACAAATATTAGTCATTTCCAAAAAAGTACGCAGACACCAAAATTTCTGCGCACACATACTACAAAAATTAGAGGGAACACTGCTTACAAGTATTCTGCATAAAGATGTATTTTTATTATAACTCATATCTTATCATCTACAACCACGATGTCTGATATGAAACAGCCTTTAAAAATCATGATGAGGTGATTCTTTTGATTACATATAGTAATTTGTTGATGACATATGAAGAATTCCAGATATAGATAATCTTTTTATCTCCACAATAATCATATATACATCTCATCAATTACGACAGTGGCTCTCAACCTATTAGGGATTGTGGTCCCCTTCTGGAGGCTTTTAGCACTCTTGGCTCCCCTGTTTATCATTCCAGTGGTATTTATATTGTTTTTCTGATTTGTAGATTCCAAATTGCATTACGTTTAAACAATTCATGCTCAACAAAATGGAAACACCCTGTGAAATACCCTCAAGCAATGAAACTAGGAAGAACTGGGAAGGGGGGGTTCTTGTAAAAGGATAAGTAAAATCAGTTTTGCGATGAACATTGCAGCCCGCCTTCAGCTGCCCTTGGGTTGACCCAGCCCCCAGTTAAGAACCGCTAAATTTCGGGATTACGGCCATGGTGTCGGCCAGCCTGGATGAAGCCATGTTAGATTCAAAACAACTGTTTAAAATTGCAATGAGGTTATTTTGATCACATAAAGTAATTTGTTGATGCTAGTCATGAAGTATTATCAATTAAGACATAATGTTCATATACTCATCTTATCAATTACGGCCACACCAGCATAAGAGCGCCCTGTGCTCATAGTCGTGGGCAAAAGGCACCAAACATTCATTTTTGGGTTGTAACATTCGACTGTTACCAAATTCGAAGACCCATCGTCCCCTCCTACCACATACAAAAGTCCATTAACGGCCGCAACACCTGCGTTACGACGACACATATTCATGTCAGCAATAGGCTCCCAATGGTCTGTTGCAGGGTTATACACTTCCGCACTCTTTTTTACAAGAGGGCCATCATGACCCCCAACAGCATATAAGAGTCCGTCAATAACGCCAACGCCAGCTCCACTACGTCGCGTGCTCATTTCCGCCACAAAAACCCATTCTTTTGTATGAGGGCTGAAGCATTCGACTGATGATAGGCAATTACGAGAAACCCCGTCATAACCGCCGACAGCGTATAATAGAAATCCAACAACTCCTACCCCGACGCTGCTACGTCGAGTATTCATCGGAGTGCACGTTCGCCATTCATTCAATTTCGCATCAAAAACTTCAGTTGAGTTCAGACCTGAAATGAGTTATCATTATTTAATTAAGGAATAACAGCAATGGCTGCCTAACAGCTTGATAGGTACCGGAATTCATCCTGCCAATGTCATTGATTCTATATCTAATATGTATAATAAATTTGGTGATTGCAAGATTTGACGCAAAGTGGATAGAGCGTTGGATTCAATTATCACGCCTCCACCCAGTACTGGATTACCTATTAAGCAAAATAAGCAAGTGGTTAGGGCTCCAAGGAAAAGGGGGAACCATACACAATCTTTCAATGGTGCCTTAGAGTTTAATGAAACAAAACTATCAGTTTTCTCTTATTTTTAGAGTAAAAATGTCTCATAAAAAAGACTTAGCCAAATGTGAAAAATTTCAATCATTTCGGAATGTAGTGCTCCACATTTATGTGAATTCTTGTGTAGAGCATTTGGTACTCCCGAAGTACCGTATGTGAACCTAGATGGCAGACACCCATCATAGTGTGTATCAGTTCAGCCATAAATTTATTCCAATTTTCCCTATTTTAGTTCAAGGATTAGCCAAGTGACTCTCATAGTATTTGTACTTGAAATTATGGCCTAACCCTAATCTGTTACACATACTACGTTCCAGTGTCCGCCATCTTGGTTCACACACTTTGGGAGTTCATAGCTAAAATAAATAAACAAACAAATACCTGTAGAACCATCGAATCCTCCTACAGCGTACAGCATACCGCCTAGAACAGCGGCACCTAGTGTTGATCTGCGCGCTTCCATATGAGGTCCACTGGTCCAACAGTCTTTGATTGGGTCGTATATATCCACGGTACGAACTCGCAAAGAGCCATTGAAACCCCCAACAGCCCAAATATGGCCTTGGTAAACTGAAACTCCTGCTCTGCATCTGAAATTTAATATGATGTTGTAACTATGGATGCAATTAACGATGGGATATTCAAAATGAACTCAATGAATTCAAAATTATAGTCAATGTTTTAAATCTTGATTTCAGGAACAAGTTTGAAAAATTATCATTTTGGGCTTTTGAAATCGCACCGTATGAGGTAGGACTTAAGCCCCACTCAATGATTTCTCAAATCTGTAAAAATTAAACCAATTAAATCGCTGTTTTATCTGCATATTTCTTGTGTTTCCTAAACAAACTCATATAATACAAACACAGGCACAGACAAGATTTTCAGAGAGGGGGGATTTCCAATGATATATTCCAAGTGAAAACGACACTCGTTAAATGAGCTTGTTTTTTCAGGAAGTATTCAATCTTTTGTTGTGAAATATTCAATCCATGGCCGATTGTAACAAATAAAATGTCTTGCCATATTAATTTATTTGTGCGCAGGGAAACTCTCACCCACAAACCTGCCCCCACCAATTAAGAATATTTGTTCAGAATGTGTGTGAAATATCGGCGATTTAGTCGCAATTTCGATGCCTTTCGATTCCTGTCTGACAGAACACTGCGAAAAAGTTCCGCAGATGTTCTGCAGAACATAGTTTAAGAAACGCTGTTCTAGAATAACTTTGAATGATAGAAATGGAATAAATGAATAATTTTCCACAATATCAATCAATATTGGAAAGTGAGAAGGTTCCACTTAACTCGGTGGTCATATTTTCTAATACAGAGTATCTCAATTTGGTCACATGCAATGTATATTCAATAAGTTTTCGGTTTAAGATTTGTTAACTTTTTTACAGTTTCAAAATCAAATGGAGTTGCTCTTTGGTCATACCATTAGTGAGTATCCTATTTTTTTTCTAAAATCAAGAATCGCATATAATTAATTTCAAATCATATTAGATATCTTTATAATATGACTACAATAGCTAATATAGAATATTTGTACACATGAATCGATTGCGCAAATAATAGCTTAGCAACAAGATAATTGTCAGACAAATACAAACCGTATGGGTGTATTTACACTTGTCATATGTTCATATACAACCCGCTTTGAATTATTGCCCCCAACATAATAGTGACAAGTGTTTTTAATGAGCTGTTATAAAATTTGAAATTAACTTCGGCTCTGTTTGATTATGAGATCACATGGTGCTCATAAGGTTCTTTTACAATTTCAATTTTATCATAAAATCAGTTTTTAATGTATCTTATTCTTAACCAGGTTTGCTTTATTTTATCAGTGTTTATTTAATATTTCAACTTCATTTAATATACCTCTATACGCCTGTCATTAGTCGCATGTGGCACGTCAAAGTCCTTAATTTGAAATAGGCCGTTTATGTACACCTTGTATAACACTTGGTATTAGAGTGGCGTTTCACAAACTGTGTTCTGCGAGCTCCCTCCGAGCATTCCGTGAAACAGGGATCATATTGTGACTAAATTAGTCACCATGACAATCTAGTTCAGGGGTCACCAAACTACGGCCCGCGGGCCGGATCCGGCCCGCGACGTCATTTTATCCGGCCCGCGGCGTCATTTTATCCGGTCCGCAATAACACACAAAAATGGCTAAATTTTTTTCCATGGGAGATTTTCACGAGCATCGTCGTCTTTGTTTATTTCGTAACATTGGCCAATCGGCAAGATGCAAAAAAGTGACGTAATAATAGGCCTTTCCGCGTCCGCTCAGACACTTTTGTCACCCTGACATATTTTCAGTCGTGGTTGTAAACAAAACTTCGTTTATGCGACTTTGAATGCTACCAGTACGTAACGTTTTCTGCGAAACACTTGTACACTCGTGGCGCGTGCTTTCGACGAAACTGTTTGTTTTTTGTGCTAAAATAAACGTCGAATGTGCATTTTGTGCAGTACTGTAATCCCTCGCGTACTGCTCCAATTTCAAAAGCCACACTAACTTTTGTACTGCTTTAATGCGGATATTCATGTAGGTATGTTAGTTACAAAAAATTGAAGTCCATCCGATTTAAATAAAAACTGCTCCAGTGGAAAGATCTGAGTGAAAATAGAAAACAATACCAAGTTTATAATAAACGGTCAAGAAATAACGGAGATATCGGAATTTTAGTACCGCCCGACAGGCCAATTTTTTCCGTAATGATTGTATTACTTTTTTGATAAGAACTGAACTAAATATGGAAAAATAACACATATCAATCACTAATCTTTCCATGTGCGTCACATCTATGGTATATTGAGACTATTTCAGAATTTTATTCTGGCAACGGTCACTGACACCGCCGAAAGATCGTCGCAAATAAACGCTGGAGTTGTGCATGATAGTTTGACAGTGGTTCATTGTGGGTAATAATTAACGATGTGCTGATTGTACGAACTTCATAAAAATTGTATCAAGTTAAGAAAGAAATACACACGTCCACATACATTTTATTGGTGTCCATAGACAATATCATTAATTTGCACTACGTATAACTGGAGCGTAATTTTTAAAAGCGTCGAATGTTGGGAAATTTATGCGCTAATAAAAAAAAAATCAAATACCAGATAATAGTTGTTTATTTTATCTAAATTATGTCAAAATTTCATAGAATTCCAAGCTACAGCAGATAGTCGTTTTTATGAGAGGTATTTTAACCCGGCGTAACGGTAATTAGCAGACCGTAGTAGTATATATTTACGAGCAGACGTGATGCGTACATTTTTTGCCGCGGATTTCGTAACATTTCTAATTCATGACAGCAACGTTTTGATAACAGCTAAACTCAGGATAATTGTCTAGATATAGAAATCTTGTTAATTTTTTTCCTAGGATGTTCTCGTTCTATATTCTGCGATATTCCCAACATTTGTGAATTTATTGTATTGCATTGACAAAAATATTCATCCGGCCCGTTTCAACACAATTTGAGTCATACCCGGCCCGCGGTCAAAAAAGTTTTGAGAAACAAAATACCAAAATAATAATTATTGATTGGTTGGGGCATCCAGAACTATTGCTCCATTCTTATGTTTATGAACCGCTTGTGTACTAACCACTGATTTTTGAAGATTATCAAAATGTCAATTAAAAAAAATCAGTCCCGTGATTTTTGTATCTATTAAAATACTGTTTTCAAAGTGCAAATTCGAAACCTAATCTAAGTAGTTAAAAATGAAATCGCCCCCAGTAAGACTATTGCTTTTATTCGTTTTTAAATTCCCACAGAGCCCCAGTTCTTGGAAATAGGGAAAATTGAACAACTATCAACATATTGCTCTATTTTCTTAATCTATAAATTCTCTTTTTAAAACATCACAAATGAAAAACCTATTTTACCTTGAAATGCTTTTTATTTTTAGCAAACTTACCTTCTTGTAGACATTTCAGCAACATGCTTCCAGCTTTCCTCCTTGTAATCAAAACTTTCCACAGATCTTATTGCTTTCGGTGCTTGGCCGCCGACAACATAGAGAACTTTTGAGAGACCTGTGACGATTTAGTGTCATTAATTTAGTTTTTTGAGGGGTGGGGAAATAAGATAGGATAGTGGTTCCCAACCTTTTATGCTTGTGAACCACTTTCGAAGGCTTTTAGCACTCATGGCCTTCTGTTTATCATTCTAGTGATAATTTGATTGGTAGATTACAAATCCCATTATGAAAGTAAGAAGTATGTGGTGTTCAATTGTAAAGAGAAATATAAAATCAGCTCTGCTTCCGCGCCTAACATTATAGCTAGGGTAAAAATGTGGGTTTTCAAGTCTTGAGGGTCTGAAGAGAGTTTTAAGCTACGACAAATTGCTATGTATGATACAGAAAAATGCTTTGTTCACATTTTGAACAAGGGTGAGATTCAACCTGGCTTGGCGGTGTGGCTCATCGTGCTACGCTCGCCACCGCATCTCTGATTACCCTTCGTGGGATCGCAGGTTCGAATCTCATGTGGAGATGATCGTGTGCGAGAGGATTGCTGGACTCCTTGCCGCCGTAGGGTGGTTCACGTAACCGCTGGTCGGTTAAGTCTTTCCTCCACCATCAAGTCCATGCTTCCGAAAACAAACACCTGGCTAACTAATTCCATACCCGAAGTGGACTGGTAACCGGACGAGAGGCCGTAGTTCGCCATATGATTAAGCCGTCTTATCGGCTTTTCTCTCCCTCGGGATAAATATGTAAATCCTATCCTATCCTAACTTCCCAATGGGTGCGTGCCTCTATCAGCTGTGATATGGAGCAAATTGAAAAAATTTACAAAATACAGACCTGGTGGAACTCTAGGTCTTGTCCTCGGGTTAGACATGAGAGCACGTTGATCTGAGTTCAAGAGATGGTATTTCATTGCTTCTATTAGATAGTCCTTGCATGCGTTGTTGTTTTTAATCAGTGTTTCTTGCTCTACTCGCTCGACAAGAAATTCACGGGAAAGTAGTGGGAGTCGGACGTGTTCTAATAATGAAGGCATCAGATCGGCCCTGAAAAATGATAATGAATTGGGATGAAAGATTGATCTTGAATGTGTATGAGTATGTATGAGTTTAGTAGCTAACTCGTTTATTGAGCAACGCTTCCCATTTTATTCCAATTATCCTTATTTTATTTCTACTACGAGTTCAGGGACTAGCAGAGTGACTCTCGTAGTATTTGTACCTAAATTATGGCCTAAACCTAACCTGGCAAACATACCGGTTACGGTGTCCGCCATCTTGGTTCACATACTACGGAAGTACCCTAATTTTTTAGCATTACCACTGAACTAATATTCCTGAGCAGACATAATGACAAGATGTGCCAAAGATGTGTTTGGGCAGCTGCAGAAATTTCAATTGTTATTTATGTCATTGTTGATTTATTGCTGATGGGTTATTATTACTGGAATAAAATAGAAAGTCTATGCTCACGGAAATATCCGCTCCTTAACTAGTGTCTGCTTATAAGGAGCCTTGTTTGGAGGTAATTATTCAGTTATTCAGAAATCTTTTGGTGATATTGGTATACTTCAATTGCTAAGAATGATAATTATTCAAACAAAACTATTCTAAATCCCTTTCTAAAATCAAGGATTTATTGAAATGTTGAATATAACTACCGTAAATCCGGCGCTCCAAAAGTATGTGTACTAATATGGAAGTAACTAATTTTGTTCGCCTACTTTACATCAAGTTGTGTAAAGAGGCTGAAACCTATGGGCAGGGGGTATGTATATTCACTTGGTTAACAGGGACAGTCACCAAACTCGTAATATAACTAAAATAAAGAAATTCAGAATAAAATTATGGCCTAACCCTAACCTGGTACAGGAGTATCCTAATTCAATTAGCTTGAAATATTCTATTCGTTTCAGTACACTTACTGCACGAGAAATTAAGAATAACATTAAATTTTAAATTTCGTTAAAACTGAGACCTCACATATCCCTAATCCAGATTATATCTGAGAAACCTATTGATCTTACGGAGATTAGGACAAGAGTTGTCAATAAGTAGACGGTAACATGAGGTACAAGATTATTCATTGATTTTAAGCATTTATGCGAGGAAGGTTTTTCTTTAGAATGAAACTTGTGGAGTTTCATTCTGAACAAGGCAGGGGTTCTGTCACGGACCATATCGTCCGTAGAGGGCAACATAAAGCATAAAATTACACATTCATTTTGAATATTTATTTGACTCATATATGGTGAACACACAGCAGTACAAATCTACATATAAGAATGGTCAAAATTGAATTTTGAATACATTATGAAATATTATCTGTGGCTGTTTATGACAAATAAAAATAAATATTTTTCACAATGGGACGTATTTATAAAAACATATACAGAAATTGAATTTGATAATACTGAATATTGTCGATCCATGCGTTTCCGAAATAGGAAGGGATTTTGCATTGTATTTGTGTTACCAATATTTTTAGTTCTTTATTATTGCTATAATACCTGTTTATGCACACATATAAAAACTAAATAATTTCTGACCAACCGATTTCAAATACTTTAACTCTTTACTCTATAACTCAGCAATTTTATTCTCAAACTCGATCGATGCCAATTTGTGTTAATCATATCGAATAAATAACTAGTTGTTAGAAGGGGATCAGGGATTGGTCGAAGCCATTGCTTTTCTATTACAAATACATTCTGATATTTCATTTCCTGGGTATGAAATATCAAATATATCTGAAATATTGCACATCCCTTTATTTTTTACCTCATTTGGAACAAACTATTTGGAATTTGAAATGTTTGAAGGCTACAATACTGAAATTTGGGAATAATACCAACATTTCCACTCTCAAATACCTGATAGCTTCACAATACTCCACCAATTACATACCAAGTATGGGCCAAGTATGTATTGATAATTGCCTAAAAATCCAATATAATTGCATTCTCGACATGTTATTAGTTTATTGACTTCCCTGAGACAAGCACAAGACAAAATGTATCAATTACTAGACAGTAACGCCAGTAAATGTATTGAAATATTGATTGCTCGAACTCTGGGGAATTGTGCATATATATTGCAAAATATTTTGAATGTAAAATATGGTGAACGAATCTGCAGATAATATTACTCTCTAGCTGAAATGTCTAAACAACTGGTTCTCAAACAGTGGTTCATGGCCCACTTCTGGGCCATAGCAACATTTCCAAGTGGGGCACAAACCCGTTAAAAACTGCTAGAGTTATTGATAAATACCGTTTCATTTGCGTCACTATAGTTAAATTTTGATTGTAGCAGCAATGAATGCTGATGCTGTATTTCGCTACTGAGGGGTAATTTTCATTCTGATTAGTAAAGTGAAAGTATTTTCTTGAAAGTATTTATTTGTATTTTATCTTTTGCGTGATAAAATTTAATGGGCCACGAAATATTTGTGCAACAAAAATGGGCCACGAAAGAAGAAAGGTTGAGAACTACTGGTCGAAGCGGATAGCGGATATTTACGCGTTCAATAAAATATATTTTTGAATCTGATTAAAATTTTATTACAGCAAGTAACATCTGACCGAGACCAAAAAATTCTAAGGCGCACCCCACCTCACTTGGGGTGCAATAAATTTAAATAGATGACAGTGGCTCCTTGTATAGGACCTTGTTGGAAATGAGAGTCATGAATATGTGTAGTATAAAAAAAAAGTGCCTGCACTTCAAACAAACTAATTCAGATTATATTCAATATTCAAAATTAATGTTTTAGAATGAATTAGGAATTGTAAGCTATATTCGTCATCATGGCTAACAATAGCTAAAAAAACCTAAACTAATTTCAACTAACCTGTCTCCAATTCCACTCTTAACCCAGCTTATGACAGCTTCGAAAACTTTTTCCTCTGACGCCACGGACAAACGATCGCTGTTAATGAGATCGCATACTTGTTCGCAAGACAAATTGTGAAACTCTTCACCTGTGAATTCAAAAACAATTTATCAGGAAGGCCTAAAAGAAATCAAACATCAAAATCCATCTGAGATTAAGTATATTCAATAACAGTGGTTCTCAAACATTTTAAGCCGTGCCCCCCTTTTGTCAAGTCGCGCACCCCACCTCAAAAATAACTAGCTAACATTTAGCTGCAAATAAAAGATAGTAAGAAGAAAGTATGCTTTATTCACAAAAACATGTTGAAAATAAGTGGATGGAGCGTAAATAATGAAATAAATGAAACGTTTTTAGTATGTTTTCGCATGCTTTATCAAGATTTGGAAAGAATGCGGGATTTCCATTTTGAATTCTCTGAAATAAGGCCGGCAAGATCAAATCTAACAAATATTTTTTATTTAGCTTCACCTCCTCTCAAAAATTGTCTACGATCAACCCCCTTATGGGATGCACCACATCGTTTGAGAACCACTGTTCTACTTGGAGAATGACTCCCGACTCCTACCAAACACTTTCCACTATCAACTGACCGTGTACGACATCAGTGAAATGTTGTTCTGTGAACGACTTTGCTTGATCATGTAGATCAGTGCAAGCATGGATATCCGCAAACTGACGAATTCCAAGACAATTTGTGGGGTGTAATTGTGATTGGAGAAAGAAACAACATGACTCTCGAACGTAGGTTAGTTCCAATAAACTTGCAGCAGGAAGGAGATTCTGGACGTTTTCTTCTGTAATTTCAATTTGAGCAGTGTAGACATATTCCACAAGCTCTTTCAAAGCGTCACCATTTATTCCGTTTAATTTTACACGATCGGCTCGACACTCAGACATTTTTCCACCAAACATAGCCATAAAATAGGGAGAAACTGAAGCCATTATTAGTTTATGAACTGGGACTTCTGCTCCCTCGGCAACAAGAAGAACATCACACATAACCCGATTTTTGCGGAGTTGATTCATCAAAGAAAATGCTTCTTTCGAGTGCACATCATTATGAAATTGCTGCCCGTTACTCGGAACACGACCAGTGGCGTCGCAAACTGCTGCGGCTGTGCTTTCGCTGCACGATTCAAGCTCATTACCGAGGAAATTCATCATTTTGAACTTTGTTAAATTGATAAGTTGAATGGGAACAATATAATTTTGACTGAAAAAGGAACTGTGAAGAATCTATGTCTAAATTATTTTACCAAACTGTAGTTAAAAAATATTATTGATTATGAAGCTATAAATTAGTTCTCGATTCCAACAACCAGACAACTGAACAAGAGTCTTGTAAATTAAACGCTGTACAGCCGCAACTGCATACTGTAAATCATGCTAAACAAAAATGTGATGTGAAAATACAACCCAAATATCTGCTAAAAATGAAAAAAAAATATAAAAGTTTGTCTTGCGCAAACACATTACAATAAACGGCACTGACATACCTGCCTAGTTCTGTAGTTGAAAATTGAGTACCGGTAGGCTGCGAGGCTTGATTTGAAATAAAGGCTTTTTTCTTTCTTCGTCATAACGCTGTACCGGTACCGGCACAAACTTTTGTGGTAATTACATTAAAATGGCATGTCACATTTTAGTTTGGCATTGTTTGAGCAGTTACCGGTACGGCGTTCACTTCACTAAACCCCAGCCAGAACAATGCCCAGCCTGCCAGATGCCCCTGCAAGCTGCAACCCTGATATTTCACCAAAGTTACTCTAGCCCACAATTTCCCAGGGCTGACGGCTAACTCGCCATGGGGGCTAACTCGCCATGCGACGGCGGTTAACGGGTTAGCCTGCAATTGTGCGGAGGCTCTTCTTGTAATGGGAGATGGAAAGGTGGCTGTTTATACTAACAACTTCAATAATAAGGATAAATATATCAAAATAAATGTGTTTGGTTACAATACCTACTATGCAAATGGTAACAACGTGACAAGAAAACGCTTATATATCGGAAGGCATACCGGTACCGGTACCGTACGGTACCGGTACTCGACGCGCAAAGGATGTCTCAACTTATCATTTTCATCTAAGCATGCTAAATATATCATCATATTAATTGATTGTATGAGCACTAAATCAACAACAACGCTAAATATATCAAAAGTTCTATTTGGCTACCGGCAGTCTCATTTTATTCTAACAGCGGCGGTGTGGCTCAACGGGCTAAGCGTTAGGAATACGCTCGCCACCGCACCTCTAATTACTCTGCGTGGGTTCGCAGGTTCGAATCCCATGCAGGGATGGTTATGTGCGAGAGGATTGCTGGACTCCTCGCCGTCGTTGGGTGGTTCACGTAACCGCTGGTCGGTTACGGCTTCCTCCACCACCAAGTCCATGCTTCCGAAAAACAAACAATACAGTAAAAACTAATCCCATACCCGACTTGGAATGGTAACCGGACGAGAGGCCGTGGTTCGCCATATGGATAAGCCGTCTTATCGGCTTTCCTCTCCCCCGGGATAAATATGTAAATCCTATCCTATCCTATCCTAACAGTCGTTGATTGCGAGCAGAGAGGGAGAGAGAGAGCTAACTCGCCATGTCTATTTTCTTTATAATTGACGATCGACATAAATTTATCCAATGACATTAAACAACATGATGGGCAACTCTGACGTCACTCCATACGACTACAGGCTAAAGATTGTATTTCATGATACGCTCCAATGCACATAGTTATCGTCTCCTTTCGCGACCGTTTTCCGTTCGCTTTTGCTACCTGGCGCCTTTTTTACCTGTAGTATCTGCCTTCTTGCGTCTGTGACGAAAGAAAATAATCATTATATCTAAGAAGTTTTGCTCACTTGGAAAGCTGGAATGGCAGACAAGCTAGCTGTAAAGAGTAATTCTGGACATCATAGACGTTTTTTTTTTATCAGAGAAGATTACAAACACGATACTGTAAAGATTTGTGTGGAACATTTTGCAGATAATGACAAAGTTCAAAGATAGTAATTTTAATGTTTGCGCTTAAACATTGAAATTTCATTTAAAGAGGGTGTCATACAAAACAGCAAAACTGTTTTTACTTCTTTTAACGGTGCTGTGATACAATTCCATAACACAGAGTTTGCACCTATCGAACTTGCTTTAGTTGGTGAATTTATTAGACATATTACATATTCAGTTAATCGTGGGTAACATTGCTGGTACATAATGCCCCGTAGATTGGTTTGTTTAAATTTAGGAATTTATCTCATAGCCCACTATTTAATATTATCTTCTATGCAGGAGGTTCAGGGCTGATTCAACTTTCAGCCTTACCGATCACCTGACGATGCTCATTTAGTTTGGCTCGAGTAAGTCTTCTTGAAAGACTTGTGTGGATGGAAACTACCTATATATGTTTTGCCTTCCTCCGATTTTAGAAGACAAATTTATTCTGGGGGATTTTGCATATAATTCTCATTGATTGTTGGCTGTTTATAATTCCTATTAATTGTGAATTCTGATTATAACAAAGAGTTAAAAAAAATTTCACGTAATTTACTGGCACCTTTTTCTTGTCAATACTCAAAGCTGAGGTAATAAACAAGACAATACATTTATGTCATCTGGAAACTAAATATGCACACTAATTAATAGTTTGACACATTGAGATAATACATCATGACAGAACATACAAGTTGAAGATATGTATGACCATCACATGGTAATTGAAATAAAATTAATAGGGGCTGTGGAGTATAAAAGCTCAAAACAAAGAAAAGAACAAAAGTTCATAGCTCATGAACTCTCAATTTTGCCTCCATTGCTTTGTGAAGGCCAATATATTTCGAGTGGCTGAATTGGTTTACCTTTATGATAGCAACGATTTTGTATTTAATATAGCGAGATTTTTTTCAATTTAATTGAAGTGATATTATTTCCCAAAGCAATGCTTGAATCGTCTGGAATAGATCAGTGGTGTCAAACTCATTGATTTTTGAGAGCCGCATTGCATTTTGGAAATTGTAAAAAGGGCCGCAAACAGTTTTTGATAATGTATAATTGAAAGATATTTTTAAGATAGTTTTAGTTTGTGACATATATTGTGATGCAACTAAACAGTTGGATTAAGTTTTATTATTTTCTTTAATTTCAAATGCAATTACATATTAATATTTGCATTCCACTATTATTGCAAGTTAATGTATTTGTTATAAAAAATCCTAAAATTCTATGTACAACCATCAAAATCATTTTTGAACAAGCTTTGGATAAGAAAAAAATAATACATACACTAAAAATGACTTAATCTAAATATATGGACCTAAAATTAAAAATAATACTACAGTATAAATTCAATGTTTTTTTAATTGCATTTGCCCTGACGTTTGGCAGCTTTTTTGTGTCACCAGCATATTAAGGCCAGGCTGAAATGATTTTATAGTTCCAACTCTAACTAACGAGGTCACATGATCATGGGTTAATCTGGATCTTTGCGAATGTTTAATTAATTCCAGTAATGCAAAAAAGTTACTTTTATCATTTCATGTACAGATCAGTAAAAAAACAAATGACAGATTTTTTCGACAAGACATTTCGCGCCACATTGCGTGGCATAGGATTGCTTGAATTATTATTGATATTGATTTTTAGTAACTAGAACGTTGTATAATTATATTAAAATATATACAAACACATGGAAATTTTCTGTTCGAAGTTGGTCTTTGAATTTGTCATATTGACTGCTGAGGTTATTGTGTTTTTTCATTGTATTGATGGAAATATGACAAATTAAACAATGTGCTTCAGAATTTTGTGAAATGCAGAAATATTGCAACTCCCATTTTCTTCGAAAATGCCACCTTCTTCATGTACTTTGCGTTTAATTTAATTACTCAAGTGTTTTATTCAAGTATTCTTTTGCTAGCTTGATGTGTATTCTTAATTGGGCCAAAATGTTAACAAAAAATAAATTAATTGTTCAAAACTACTTTCAGTAAATTGTTTTCTGTGTGAATAATCAATTTTACTTTGAAAGGTTTGAAAAATCTATTACAGTTAGATAAAAAAAAAACTTCCAAAATACCATTACAATTATTGTTAAGCGTTCGAGGGCCGCAGTGGAAGTTCTCTGGGGCCGCGAGTTTGACATCCCTGGTCTAGATTGAAGTTGTCTAAAATATATATAACAGTATTTTATCATGAATCATGTTTTTCCCCTTACCTGAATTTCTTCTATAGTACTACATAAAGTTGATGAACCAAAGAACCATTTTCCAAAGCTGTTTTAAGTATGTCTGGCGTGTTTTGTGCCTTTTTACAAATAAGATCGCTTATGCAATCTTACACTTTGGAATTTTTAGTTATTTTCCTCAAGCTTTTCAGGATGTGGGGGCCATACACAACTCTACTAGAGGGTCAAATGTCTTTGCATGCCTCCATAGGTTGTTCTTCTATTGCAAACATTTATGGAGTACTCCAATTATATTTCTTGGAATCACACCGTCACTGATATCGCCAGACTTCTGATATCTCCCCTTCTGCTATAGTTGTCCTGTGAATAAATAATAGGAAATTGAGATTAGACGAATAGTTGAAAGTTTTGCTTTATGTCGGCTTAATTTATTGATTGATATACTTACTATTTTTGCTATTGCCTCTTGTGCTGCAGGAGTCTCACAATGCTTAGACAGGTTCGTCCACAACTTTCACATCTGAAGAAAGAGAGGAGATTTATTAATTTTCGTTAAGAATAAATAAAGCAGTCTATATGATTTAGAATGGAAAAGCTAATATATTCAATATCTCATGATTTATGTAAATATGTTTTACTGAATTTGGTATATAAACCAACTAATAAAGGGGTTTAGTCAGAAACTTACAAGCATTCGTGGCTCCAAATAATTGAGAGATCAGATTATACAATATAGACCGGTATGAGTGGAATTTTAGGTGAACTTGTTAATCCTTTGATTCAATACGCAAATAAAAGTGAATGCGCAATAGTATGTTACACCAATGAGTATATATCCTGACTGATTAAAAAAATCTAAATGGAGGTGCATGAACTATTTGGAACCATAAGGGTTAGGTAAACATGCAATTTCGGCAAATGGGCAACTACGTACCGTACTGAATTAATACCTTCGTAGTTGTTGACAAAAGCTGGTTTTCCCACATGTACTTAACAGTGCGATTCCCGAGTGTGATATACAACAATAGTATTTACCTTACCTTTTTCCGATTTCTTTTTACCTCAACTTTCCAAAATATCATTAAAATCGACAACAACTGTCAAAGCAGGCACGAAAACCATCCGTGCTATGCCTTGAAAGCAGCACACATCCGCTCGTTTTCGTCTCGTCAAGTATGTGCATTGGAGCGTGCTATCGGATACGATCTTCGGCCAAAAATGCCGTAGTTGCGCATCATGTTGTTTAATGTCATTGGTTTATCATAGTTGGATAGAGCATAAAATTGCCTTTCAGGAAATATTGAAATAAACTTGACCTACTTGGGGATTTAATATGCAAATTAGCTATGAAATAATCCTCTTCTACTTCTGAAATTATTTATTTTCGGTCGATATTTAGTATTAGTTATTACTACTTTTTCAAGACTTGCCACGCATAAGTTTATCATAGTTGGATAGAACATAAAAATACCTTTCAGAAAATAATAAAACAAACTTGACCTCTTTGGGGAGTTAATATGCAAATTAACTATGAAATTATCCTCTTCTACGTGTGAAATAATTTATTTTCGGTCGATATTCAGTATTAGTTATCACTACTTTCTCAAGACTTGCCACGCATAAGTTTATTATAGTTGGATAGAGTATAAAAATACCTTTCAGAAAATGATAAAATGAACTTGACCTCGTTGGGGAGTTAATATGCAAATTAGCTTTGAAAGAATCCTATGCTGGGTATAAACTGATTTTTTGATCATTATTCAGTATTAGTTATTACTAGTTTCCCAAGATTTGCCACGCATAAGTTTATCATAGTTGGATAGAATATAAAATACCTTTCAGAAAATGATAAAATACACTTGACCTCTTTGGGGAGTCAATAAGCAAATTAGCTATGAAATTATCCACTTCTACGTGTGAAATAATTTTATTTCGGTCGATATTCAGTATTAGGTATTACTACTTTCTCAAGACTTGCCACGCATAAGTTTATCATAGTTGGATAGAGTATAAGAATACCTTTCAGAAAATGATAAAATAAACTTAACCTCTTTGGAGAGTTAATATGCAAGTTAGCTATGAAATTATCCTCTTCTACGTGTGAAATAATTTATTTTCGGTCAATATTCAGTATTAGGTATTACTACTTTCTCAAGACTTGCCACGCATAAGTTTATCATAGTTGGAGTATAAAAAATACCTTTCAGAAAATGATAAAATAAACTTGACCTCGTTGGGGAGTTAATATGCAAATTAGCTTTGAAAGAATCCTATGCTGGGTATAAACTGATTTTTTGATCATTATTCAGTATTAGTTATTACTAGTTTCTCAAGATTTGCCACGCATAAGTTTATCATAGTTGGATAGAATATAAAAATACCTTTCAGAAAATGATAAAATACACTTGACCCCTTTGGGGAGTCAATAAGCAAATTAGCTATGAAATTATCCACTTCTACGTGTGAAATAATTTTATTTCGGTCGATATTCAGTATTAGGTATTACTACTTTCTCAAGACTTGCCACGCATAAGTTTATCATAGTTGGATAGAGTATAAGAATACCTTTCAGAAAATGATAAAATAAACTTAACCTCTTTGGGGAGTTAATATGCAAGTTAGCTATGAAATTATCCTCTTCTACGTGTGAAATAATTTATTTTCGGTCAATATTCAGTATTAGGTATTACTACTTTCTCAAGACTTGCCACGCATAAGTTTATCATAGTTGGAGTATAAAAATACCTTTCAGAAAATGATAAAATAAACTTGACCTCGTTGGGGAGTTAATATGCAAATTAGCTTTGAAAGAATCCTATGCTGGGTATAAACTGATTTTTTGATCATTATTCAGTATTAGTTATTACTAGTTTCTCAAGATTTGCCACGCATAAGTTTATCATAGTTGGATAGAATATAAAAATACCTTTCAGAAAATGATAAAATACACTTGACCCCTTTGGGGAGTCAATAAGCAAATTAGCTATGAAATTATCCACTTCTACGTGTGAAATAATTTTATTTCGGTCGATATTCAGTATTAGGTATTACTACTTTCTCAAGACTTGCCACGCATAAGTTTATCATAGTTGGATAGAGTATAAGAATACCTTTCAGAAAATGATAAAATAAACTTAACCTCTTTGGAGAGTTAATATGCAAGTTAGCTATGAAATTATCCTCTTCTACGTGTGAAATAATTTATTTTCGGTCAATATTCAGTATTAGGTATTACTACTTTCTCAAGACTTGCCACGCATAAGTTTATCATAGTTGGAGTATAAAAATACCTTTCAGAAAATGATAAAATAAACTCGACCTCTTAGGGGAGTTAATATGCAAATTGGCTTTAAAACATATATTTGGTCGGTCTAAAATGATTTCTACGGAACACATTTCCCTTTCAATATTTGGGTTCAATGATTATTGTAGAAGCAGAAAATCATGCCTAACGTTGATAGGGCGTAGTAAAACAAAATAACCATTTGCATATCATAACGCAGAATGCATTCAATAATTAAAAATCGGTATAGAGCCCATTGAAATTGACAAAACTGCACTAAAAGAAACGATTGCAGTTACTTTAACAAAGCGATAAAACTCCACTGGATGGGGTACATATTTGTTACAAATGGTCTGGGTGCACTACGTTCAATCCCGACTACGACTTTCTTTCATCCTTCATACTGAGATTCTATACATAAATGAGCCATTTTTATTACACAGAATGAAATGAATAGAAAACGTCTGATATGTCAAATGTTGTCGTATATACGGCGCAGATGTCAAGCAGCCAAATATTGGAATCACTAATGATATAAAAATGCTAATTAAAAATTGTCATTGATGGTCATTACAAATTTTAACACATTGGTCAAGATCATCATTTTAATTATATCATAGGATCCCTTATTAACTAACGAAATAAAAAAAAAGTGACAACACCTGAACTGGTGGTCCGATTAAACGTCTTGGTTGGATATGAGACCTGACAAACAATTCATTTCGTTACTGCAAAATACTTTGCGAAATACACGGAATGTAAGCATTGCTATTAAATATAGGAATCCGAAATTTTGAGCTTTGACATCACCCAGCTCCCTCTTACCGTATCTCTCCTTTTTCTCACCAACAAAAATTTGACATATTAAAGCTCATAACAATCGAATTTAAAGAAAGTTTCGATATTCAATTAATTTTCGTTATCAACACGATAGTTTCCCTCTCTGCCGAACTGCAAACTGGTAGAATAATATTTAAATAAACTTCGGGTGCTGCAGATTAATGCCAGTCTTCACGTTCTGTACAAAATCGACCTGCAACGAAATTATATAATTGAGTCAAATATTCAAGTAAAAATGTTGTTAAACTTAAGATGACAATTTCATAGGCGTCCTGTAAGCTTGTTACTGAATAATGCATGGTTAATTCGAGTTATATGACAAAAGTAAAAAATTAACTAGGTCTTTTGTTTTGAACACATTTGCTAATGAAAAATACAAGACTTTATAAAGGTCTGGAAAGATATAAATTGCATTCATTTATAATAATTATATTGGAAACATGTATACACAATGGCGTACATTACATACCTGCAAAACAGATGATGCTTTCCATAGAAAGTGATCCTTCTGATATTGCTCATCCATTTCGTCACGACTCTGTATCAATGAGAACTACAATGATGCCAATATATTTATGACGATTTACAAAAAAAAATTCGAAATGGACGAAAATAGTTTTTTGAAAATGCTAATAAAATTTACAAGACTATATGAAGAAGCCCTGGGAAATATAGAAATTGTATTGATCTACATCGATTGCATTGAAATCATGTATACACACGTTTACTAGAATTCTCCCAAAAAAGGTTTCGCTTAAGAAGACACTTACATGTTTGCTAAACGGATGCTGCTTTCATAGATAATTCATCTAATGATTTTCATTCAATAATTTGTTTTGTCACGACTTTCTGTATCCGCGGAAACTAGAAAAATGACAAACGAATTAAAAACGATTTTCGAAATACTTGAAAATGATTTTTTTAAATTACTTACCTTGCTGTATTACAACAGTGATTCTACTGAGATTCTTTTTCAGCTCGAACAGAAAAATTTCAGAATATCAACTTACCACTATTATTTGGTTTCTGCGAGACTAACTACTTATCCTTCTTCTATGCTTTTGTGCCGGTGGATCCGTATGCATATATTGCAAGGATGCTGTAGCAAGAGTAGAGATAACAATCCTAAGTGATTCAAGAGTCTTGCTGCACACTAACACAAATACATTTCTGTAACGTTTCGTCTGACCAAGGTCAGACTTCTTCAGACAAACATAATTCAACTACAACACGAAAAGCAGTTACATGCATATTTAAACAATCATAGTAGAATTATAGGAGTCACGCATGTTAAATAATCAATAAAATCTGTGAATTTCTTGATTAAATAACAGCGGGTGGCCGAAATAAGTGTCATTGATGAGATCTCTCTCTTTGTTTTATATTTAGCAATTGAAGTCCAAGTTACACAATGGTGTTTTATTTCTCAGTATTGTATAATGCAGACCAGAAAAGTTGTCTGTGTGTCAAATGTAATATAGTGATATTTTGTCTGTTATTAGCATATCTGGCCATGCATGATCCAATTCTGAGAAAAAAATATATTAGGTACAAGAATTGATTAAAACAATGAATGAAAATAATTTTTTTTTTTTTTTTTGTAATTGGTCTAAACTTCCTTAATATTCATCCCTTGTGGCTCGTGTGTCCCGAAAAGATGAATGTAATGGGATTTCTTGTTCTTTCGATAAATGTGGTCATGAAATAGTTTTTCAATGCCAATGACACTCAAATCTTTAAGCGAATGTCCCGGTTGACTGAAATGGGCGCCAACAACCAGATCTTTGTTTTGGGTTTTTATACTTCTAATATGCTCAGTTATTCGGTATTTTAAATGTCTTCCCGTTTCTCCTATGTATTGCATGCCACACTTTTTGCAGCTTATCAGGTAGATTACATTTTCCGAGTTGCATGTAACTTTTTGACGAATCCTTATTTCTGCTGTCTTCTGTTTGTTTGTTGCAATTTTCCTTTCTTCGGAATATTGGCAGGTACTGCACGATTTTCTGCCACATTTGGAAAAGCCTGGATTCTTTTTAACGGGAGTTTCTGGTTTCAACTTTGCTCTGACTAATTTGTCCCTTAGTGTGGGGCATTTACGATAGACTAATCTTGGTGGTTTTGGGAAAATTTCTTTTAGTCTATCGTTGTTATCTAAAATGTATTGGTAATCTGAAAATATTTTTCGAAGGTTTGGTTGGGTCGGGTGATAGTTTGTGATGAAGGGAAGCAAAGTTTCTTTTTTGGTTTCAGTTTTTGGGATTAAAAGGAGTTTTCTGTCGAGTTCTTTTGCAGATTGTATTGCATCGTCAACTAAATTTTCTTTGTAGTTTCTCTTCGTGAGGTATGTTTTCATTATTTTTGCATGTTTATCAAAGAGCTCATTTGTTGAACAGGTTCTTCTTATTCTGATGAATAGATTTTTGGAATATTTTTAGTGACATGTTTAGGGTGGCAGGACGATGACGAAAGATACTGGTGCGAGTCGGTTTCTTTGCTGAAGATTTCCGTTTCCAATTTGTTGTTAATGATATGAACCTTAACAATTAACATCCAAAAACGTAATCCAGTTTGTTGATCATTCGAATGTAAATTTGATTGTTGGATGTAAAGAATTTGCTAAGGTAACAAATTCTGATAGTTTCTCTTTGCCATGTGTCCATATAAGAAAACAATCATCAATAAAGCGGCAATAGTACTGTGGTTTTAAAGGGGTTTTGTCTAATAAATTGGATTCCAGGTTTGCCATAAAAATGTTTGCATACTTGGGTGCCAATTTTGTTCCCATCGCAGTTCCCTGAATTTGAAGGTAATGTTGTTCGTCAAAAACGAAGTTGTTGTTTGTCAGGACTAAGTTAGCTGCTTTTGCTATCCTAATTCTACTATGATTGTTTAAATATGCATGTAACTGCTTTTCGTGTTGTAGTTGAATTATGTATGTCTGAAGAAGTCTGACCTTGGTCAGACGAAACGTTACAGAAATATATTTGTGTTAGTGTGCAGCAAGACTCTTGAATCACTTAGGATTGTTATCTCTACTCTTGCTACAGCATCCTTGCAATATATGCATACGGATCCACCGGCACAAAAACATAGAAGAAGGATAAGTAGTTAGTCTCGCAGAAACCAAATAATCAGCGCAAGTTAGCATTGCTGCGAGACTTCTGTATCCGAAAATGGATCCTACCTACTCCGGACTCATCAACTACAACAAGAACTGTATTTACATACATCACAGAAGGGACTTTAATAATCTGAAGAAAATTGCCTCTAATGAGATCAACAACGATAGACTAAAAGAAATTTTCCCAAAACCACCAAGATTAGCCTATCGTAAATGCCCCACACTAAGGGACAAATTAGTCAGAGCAAAGTTGAAACCAGAAACTCCCGTTAAAAAGAATCCAGGCTTTTTCAAATGTGGCAGAAAATCGTGCAGTACCTGCCAATATTCCGAAGAAAGGAAAATTGCAACAAACAAACAGAAGACAGCAGAAATAAGGATTCGTCAAAAAGTTACATGCAACTCGGAAAATGTAATCTACCTGATAAGCTGCAAAAAGTGTGGCATGCAATACATAGGAGAAACGGGAAGACATTTAAAATACCGAATAACTGAGCATATTAGAAGTATAAAGACCCAAAACAAAGATCTGGTTGTTGGCGCCCATTTCAGTCAACCGGGACATTCGCTCAAAGATTTGAGTGTCATTGGCATTGAAAAACTATTTCATGACCACATTTATCGAAAGAACAAGAAATCCCATTACATTCATCATTTCGGGACACACGAGCCACAAGGGATGAATATTAAGGAAGTTTAGACCAATTACAAAAAAAAAAAAAAGTATTTTCATTCGTTGTTTTAATCAATTCTTGACCTAATATATTTTTTTCTCAGAATTGGATCATGCATGGCCAGATATGCTAATAACAGACAAAATATCACTATATTACATTTGACACACAGACAACTTTTCTGGTCTGCATTATACAATACTGAGAAATAAAACACCATTGTTTAACTTGGACTTCAATTGCTAAATATAAAACAAAGAGAGAGATCTCATCAATGACACTTATTTCGGCCACCCGCTGTTATTTAATCAAGAAATTCACAGATTTTATTGATTATTTAACATGCGTGACTCCTATAATTCTACTATGATTGTTTAAATATGCATGTAACTGCTTTTCGTGTTGTAGTTGAATTATGTATGTCTGAAGAAGTGTGAACTTGGTCAGACGAAACGTTACAGAAATATATTTGTGTTAGTGTGCAGCAAGACTCTTGAATCACTTAGGATTGTTACCACTATTACCTGTACATTTTTTTCTTCATGCATGTAAATATTTGCATCACATAATTCTTGGTTTAAAATAACTTCTACATTCGGTAGATAAAATGACCTAGTTGGAGGCCCGAGAAAGTACCAATTTACCACGGGGTATCAAAAAAACGGTACTACAGAAGTGTGTGAACCAAGATGGCGGACATCGGAACGTGGTATGTGTACCAGGTTTGGGTTAGGCCATAATTTCAGGTACAAATACTACGGGAGTCACTTGGCTAGACTCCGAACTCGAAATAGAACTTAATAAGGAAAATTGGAATAAAATTATGGCCTAATCCTAATTTTATTCTTATCATAGCACTGTAAACTGTTAAATTAATTATATATTAGTGAGATAAAAATAGAACATTGTTTATATTAGGAATACGCGGTGTCCAAGTTTGGGTTATTTGATGATTTTTATCGGATAATTTTTAAATGAGTTGGGAGTCGGAATGGCAATGATCGTAGTCAAATTTGATTTTTTACTACCAAAAGACCTAGTCGAAATTTAAAGCATTTTGTTCAGTTCACAGCCTGAAGTCAGAAATTCCATCCATTAGAAGTCGTCGCAAACTGTAGTTGGAGTCCAAAATTTTTCAACTTAGAGCCCGGAGTCGAAATTGATTGTAAATTTTCTCCGAACCTCTAGCCCTGGTTCAAATTACGATATGGAGGACATAATTTGACACGATATAAACGATGACTAATGCTAATGAAGCTTAATCATTTGTCAAAATCAACTGTCATTTTATTTTATTAGGGATGGCAGGATCTGTCGATAAATGTTTTGAGAAAGGGTGAATTAGCCTAGACTCCAGTATAGAGCAAAAAATTTCATCCGCAAATCTTCCCCTTCAAAGGACATATATCGCAGCGCCAAGACTTGTCTAAATTTGATATTGCTTCACTTGGAATACCCACTGGAACGCATTCTTCATGGTACCAACCATGGCAAGACGTGCACTGAACCATGAGTTTATTGTTTGAATACGCGAGTTTACAATGACAAAAGATAGTGATATTAAACGTCACTGGCGAAAACGGTTTTGCGTGAACCTTATTGTAAAAATTTATTGTCGTCGATCATTGTCGCTGCGGAGGCTTTGTTTGCACACACGTATTGTGTATCCGGGTTATCTCCAAAGCAGAGAGCCATGCAAAAAGCTAACGCGAATGCGCCACAATGTGGGCCAGATGTTTGGGACTGAACTTCCGGAAATCTCACACAGATTTTACTGCCATTTGGTCGAAGTAATTTTGAAATGTTGTATTTATCGATTGAGTCATAGGCGTTTTCAGAGAGTAAACTGTCATAAACATATACTGTATCCGGCTCGTCGCAAAATATATTAGAGACAGCGATCCAATGCCAAGTCATTTTACTGCTTGTGTGGACATGGAGGATCTGGACAAATGATTGTCGAGGTGTATAAGCCGGTCCGGCACACTCGGCATAAGCTGTAGCACTTTGAAGTCCGTCCACGTCAGGAAATTGGGATGCTAAAATTAAGAATGATTTGTCGATGTGATCGTTGTCAATTAGTTTTCTGGGATTTATCAAATTTTTGCGCGTTTCTTTATTATACACAACATATGATTGAAAGTTACATTTGATTGCAGTTAAGCAAGAAACTAATGGAGCTGGATAGTGTTTTTTTACGCATTTTACTCCCGGAGACGTGACAATGCGGTTTTTAGTAATTTTTTCGTTGGAGTAGATTGTTCATCTATGGCTTCTATGCCCTCTGTTTTTTTGGAAACATCCTCAAAATTTGGAATAATCTCATTGTATGGTGACTTTTTTACGCGCAATTCAGAAATGTCTTTCACAACTTTTTTGGGTGCTTGCAGATTGTTATAGTTCTCCTTATTGATGGCAACTATAATTATTATTATTGAGGCATCTTACTTCCCAACCATCCACACCAACAATCAGCTCATATATTCAAGTATTCACATTTACTTCTAACACAGCACAGCATCAAATTTTACGTGTTACTCCTAGAACAGCGAAACGAAGACACCTGTAAACAAGGTATTCATGCGCCACAACATACATAAAGAAAATAGGGCACGCATGAAGAGTCATTAGAGCATAACAATAATACAATATTATACCTATTGTATGACATCCCCCTTTTTTCGATAAATAAAAAAGAACCATTATATGCACATAAAAAGGGTACACTCTAATCCCTAAACTTGGCTGGAACTTGTGTAGTTCTTCCTGACTTGGTTGTCTGAGCTTTTGGTATAAATCCAGTATTTCTATCCATTGTAGGTTGAGGTTCTTTACGTGTCTCTTCTGCTTTTATTTCTTTTTCCTGATTTTGTACTTCTTCAGGAGTTGTACTGTTCTTTAGATTATTATCAATCACTGGAGCTTGTGTATAATAAAATGGTTTCAATTCAAATTTCATTTCATTATACTTTGACTTATTTGCAGCAATTCTTGGTTTTAGGTGTTCACGAGTTCTCCTATATAATTTCGAATTCAATAGAACTGTGTAGGTTCTTGGCTCTCTAACAGGATTTGGTATATTTTCAATTTTTCCTGGCTCCCATATTCTTCTTAGATCATTCCACACATATACATCTTCATTTTTCGACAGTGGTCTTCTGTCAATGGAAGCTTTTCGATCATAAAATTCTTTTTGTTTCACCTGTTTATTTTCATTAATCTCTTGCTGCTTTTCAAGCTCTGTACTTTTCGATTGTAAAGACCGTTCATTCATAGGCATAAATGTTCTTGGTCTTCTACCAAATAACAATTCAAATGGTGATGGTGTTTGATAATCAAGTGGTGTGACTCGATAAATCCATAAGCTTGATTCCAGAGATTTCCCCTCTTCTTTGGCTTTTTCCATAATGATTTACAAGTGCCAATAGCTCTTTCTGCGAGACTATTTGCTTGGTGATGATAAGGTGAACTGAAGGTCATTGTAATTCCATTAGCATCACATTTTCCTCAGAACAATTGACTCACATATTGAGATCCAAAATCTGCTAGTATTGTGGAACATAAACCATATTCTGCAAGTACATTTGAAAATTGTTCACATACTGATTCAGCTGTCATATCTTGCAGTTTTCTCACAACTGGAAATCTTGAAAAGTAATCCACAATCATTAAATACTTCTTGCCTTGGAACTCAAAAATATCTGTTCCAAGTTTTTCCCATGGCCTTGAAGGTAAATCAGGTTTCATCATTGGCATTTTTGCTTGAGCAGAATGATATTTGTTACATAACTCACAACTCTTTACCATGTCAGTTACATTTTTTGTAATTCCAGGCCAAAACACTGATTGTCTTGCCAGCAATAAACATTTAGTTTCACCTTGATGTCCACTGTGAAGGGCATTCAAAACTTGTGACCTTAGTTTGCTAGGTACAACTATTCGATTTCCTTTGACAATGAGGCCATTTTCAAGAACTAAATCACATCGAAAGTTCCAATAGTCCCATCCCTCTTGTGGACATTGTTTTCTTTGATCAGGCCAACCCTTGTAAATAATTTCTTTCAACTTGTTACATACCATGTCTTCATCTGTCGCTTGTTTTATAACTTCCAAATTTATTGGTGGTGCTTCACTTGCCATGAAGTGTATTTTATATTGCTCGCTATTCTTCTCTTTTTCATTTTCAATCACTCTTGACAACGCATCAGCGACAGGTATTTTTATTCCTTGCTTGTACTTGACTGTGACATCAAATTTTAAACATTTTAGCAATAACCGTTGCAGTCTTGCTGGAGCGTCAACAATATTTTTCTTGAATATTTGTTCTAGTGGAGAGTGATCTGTTTCAACAATTACATGTCGTCCATATAGATAATATTCAAATTTCTCCAGACCATAAGCAACTGCTAAACATTCTCTTTCTATGTTAGAATACCTGCTTTCAGCATCTGTGAGTGCTCTTGATCCCATTGCAACTATATTTTCTTCACCATTGCAATCAATTTGTTTAATCCAGTCCCCAAGACCTTTTAAACTTGCATCACATTGCAAAATTGTAGTTGTGTTTGGGTTAGGGTCATAATATGATAAAATTCTCACTGTACAATGTTCAGCTTTTATTCTATCTAAACCATGTTGATGTTTAGACTCCCAAACAAATTGTACACTTTTCTTTGTCAATCTTCTCAGCGGTGCTGATAATTCTGCAATTTTCGTTGAAAATCTGTTGAGATATGTTATCATTCCGAGGATGGTGAGCAATTCCTTTGCATTTTCCGGTGATTTTATATTCTTTATCACTCTCAATTTATCCTCAGATGGTTGTATTCCTTTATCTGACAAGGAATGTCCATAGAATTCAACTTTTTTCTGCTTGAACTGCAATTTCTCACTATTCAGTCCAATATTATTTTTTCTGCATTCATTCAACATTTTTATGAATGATTTGTCATGTTCTTCTGGTGTTTCAACATACACGATTATATCGTCGGCTATACCAGTCACATTGGGGATATTTTGAAATATATCATCCAGCTTCTTCTGGAATATATCCTGGAAACACATGTTCCAAATGCGAGTCGCTTAAATCTATGTCTTCCAAAAGGTGTATTAAATGTGCATAGTAGACTTGACTCGTCGTCTAGCTCTACATGCCAAAATCCCTTTTTTGTATCGACAACAGAGAAATATTTCTTCGCATGCAATTTTGGCAAGATTTCATCGATTGTTCGACTGTAATAATGTTCCTTTTTATTTAGGTCCTTTGGGTCTAAGCATAGGCGTACCTTTTGTTTTCCATCACTTGTCTTTGTGACGTTGCACACAATTGAGTTTACCCAGTCAGTAGGCTGTGTAACTGGTTCTACCACATCATTTGCAATCATATTTTCCAACTCCTTTTTGTACAAAGGTAAAATGTGTACAGGCACTGTTCGAGGTGGATGTACAACTGGTTGTGCATTATCTTTTAACTGAATGTGGTATCTATCATGTGGAAAACGACCAATCTTGTCAAAACAATCCTTATATTCATCAAGCAATTGACTTTTTGTGAGAATTCCTTTCTCAGCAGCTTCTTGACAAGAATTTTCTGTATTACACGGATTCACATTTTTCTGCTTTCCGCTCTCAATATCATGGATATTCACTGTAATTACACCCAATTCTTGCGCCTGTTTGCATCCAAGAACTGATGGGCTTCCATTACCTTCAACTATAATGAAATTAATCCACATTGATTTTCCATTGAAGGTAACTTTTATCTTTGCTTGTCCAAATGTTTTTATACTCCCACCGCCATACTTATGTAGTATACAGCTATTGTCTTTTACATGGAGCTTCATATCCAAGCGTCGTAAATCATCTCTCGTGATTGTACATATATCTGCTCCTGTATCAATTTTTAGTTTTACATTGAATTTGTCATTCAACTTCACTCGGACAAATATTTTCTCTTTGACAGGGACTGATCCGCTTCGTGAAATCATACCATTCACTATACTGTGTTGTCTATGCAACTTATTTGAGCTTATGCACTCAATATTCCCTGTTTCGTCTTCGCTTGATCCACCATCATCAATGTAATGGCTATCAAATTTATCCACTACTTCGTGTAGCTTATGTCTTTCTCTTTGCATTATGCGGCAAACTCTTTTGAAGTGCCCGATTCGCCCACAGTGATTACATCGTACTCCTGCTGCAGGGCAATCATCATATCTGTAGTGTCTTCTACCGCATTTTTGACATCTATCTGCACTGGACTTATTTTCATCCTTCATGCTTGGCTTACTGTGTCTTTGTCTTTGAAACACTGACTTGTTGTTGGATTTTCTATATGCTGGTTGTCTCTTCATTGCATGTAAATCATTGGTTATGTTATTTGTTGTAATAATCTCCATTTGTGCTTTGGTACTTTCCTCTATTTTAGCAAGATCATAAATTTGTTTGAATGTCAACATATTACCCAAAGCAATTGCATCTTTACGCACTTTGTCAGATTTTAAACCAAAAACCAATGTATCTCGTAGTGTTTCATCTACTGCAGTTGCAGCATAACCACTTTCATCAATGAGAGATCGTGCTTTTGTGACAAACTCTTCTAGAGATGTGTCACCTTGTTTCAAACTTCGCAATTGAAAACGAGCTAGTATCTGGTTACCTTGCGGTTTAGTATAGGCTTCAAGCTTTTCCAATACTCTTGCCAACTTCATGTTATCACCCTCCTCTGTCCAAACAGATGTATTGTAAATTTCAAGACCTTTATCATTGATCCAGAGTAATAACATTCTCACCTTGTAGGCTTCCGGTTTATCAGCAAGTGGCCCGTCGAAGATAAGGTCGCACTTCTGTTTGAATAACTTAAACCGCTTATGCATATTGCCTGCACTCGTCCAGTCCATCTCCGGTGTTTTAAATTTATCCGCCATTATGCTTTGTTAAGGCAAAATAGGCTTACCGGTACGAAGTTTTAATCCAGCTTTGGTTTTCACGGAAGTAAATTATAATCCCACTTCTGACACCATGTTTTAGTTCTCCTTATTGATGGCAACTATAATTATTATTATTGAGGCACCTTACTTCCCAACCATCCACACCAACAATCAGCTCATATATTCAAGTATTCACATTTACTTCTAACACAGCACAGCATCAAATTTTACGTGTTACTCCTAGAACAGCGAAACGAAGACACCTGTAAACAAGGTATTCATGCGCCACAACATACATAAAGAAAATAGGGCACGCATGAAGAGTCATTAGAGCATGACAATAATACAATATTATACCTATTGTATGACACAGATATTTGCCAATAGACCGATCAAGTCCCGTCTCGTGTTTGTATTTTTTGACCATTTTTCGATAGCTTCATTGGGCGACTTTTGTGGTTTACGCTTTTTGTATTTTTTCACAACTCTGTTGTTGGTATATTCGCGAATCAATGCCGGATGTAAATGTTCATATACTGTAGCAATTTCGTCTGGGCGGCTGTATTTGCGGTTAGGAAGGCGCGTTCGTTTCAATTCTTGCTGGCTTTTTTCCATGATGCCCTGAGTCCTATTACATTTAGTCAAATTTTGGGCAGTCGAGTTTTCAAGTGAGCGATACAATTTGGACTGTCTTTCGTATGGCGATGTTTTCCCGTGTCGACCCAAATTCCCAGTCATGAGTCTACTCCACAGGGCAATCTTGGGAAAATAGTACTTACGGAGCGATAGAAGCATTTTCGGATTATAACACGGATTTTGATTGCCGGAAGGGGTAGTTTTAATAGCGGTACCAACTTTTTTCATGATTTCAGAAAGATCTTTATCAAAGGGATTAGAGTTTTGGAACCATTCATTCGTTTCAAAATCATCGGATTCGCCGTGAGTAGAGAAATCTTCTGAGAGCTCTTCGCGATTCATTTTCAGTTTCAAGTATTGCCAACTACTGTCTGCTAAATTGAAATACTTGGACATTAAAATAATGCAAAAATGGTATATCAAATTCTTGATTTCGGTGTAACTTTCTGACGAAGCTATTAATCCTAAAACGTACATTGCCTGTTTTTTCCAATTTAGCGTTGAACAGACTCTACTAAAATTTTTCATAATATGACTAGCGCAAAGTCTCAGAAAGGGTTTTCTAAACATTTCCGCGGAGACTGAACCTGAAATCACAGCATAGCACCGGTTGATATAGTTCCCCGAGCTTTCACCCATTGGCGCATTGAGGACTGAATTAATTAAGGCGACACTTTCGTCGCAAATAATTAAACGACCCGACGGCGAGCTGTAACAACGACTCTGGTCTCTGCGAAATCGCGTGATAAAATTGCTGATCGATGCGGCGCCAGTAATTGGTCGTAATTATCTTACAATGCCAAAGACCTTACACAGAAAAACAAGCAACGTCTTGTATGAAATCCAAAACAGGAATGAATTTATTATCCACGATAACACGCGCTATTGCGCGAGAGAAATAACACGAGGAAAACGAAATCAGCGAGGCATATCGTAATCAGTCGACGCTTCAGATGCGTCGGCAGTACAAACACTTATTATCACACAATAAAGGACAAACACTCGTTATTATATAACTGGCGCATCCCTCCTTCTCTCCTTCGCTCCCATAATGGGTATTACTATGAAAAACATTGCTAAAACTTAGTAGAATGACGAGAAAGTATAGGTCACTTAAAAACCGAATGCCATAGTAAACGAAATTGTAATCAAAACAAATACAAAACCGGGCTTATTCTAAAATGTAATCACTCAAATATGAAGGCTTACGATGCTCACGACGGGGGTAGCGAGATTGTGGTGCTGGGCCATCTTGCAAAAATAATTCTGGTGGTCCAGGAGGGGGAACATTCGCAGTAGGTAATTGGGGGAGTAAATCTACAAATGAGCTTGGTAGTAGCGGAGGATAGAAATCCTCAGAGTTCTCGTCATTGATTGTGGTATCTGGTATAACTTGGGAAGGGGAAGGTAATGTGGGTGAAACTAAAAAACAATCAGACTTTCGAACTTTGTACGAATTGGCTCGAAGCTGATTACCAATGAATTTTTTTATATTACACCAGTCACCATTGACAGACACAATCAAGTACCTGTCCCGGGCTTTAGTTTTTTTGCGGTCAGCATATAAATATACAAGATCACCTACACGAATCATGGGAGATATAGGAATAGGGTTACGGCATTTTGACTTTTGGCTGGGCTTATGGTTCTGGAGTCGACTAGCATATTGTTTTTCAATCATGTGTCTGTCTTCCATAGGAATTTGTTGATTAGTGAATTGGTCTCTTTGGGTCCACATTTCCCGTGATGATAATCCCCTCTTGCGTAGTCGTGAATTAAGATTAGCAAGGGCCACTGATAATGTGACATGAGAAACAGGCTGATTGTCCGGTGCAAGTCTTAGTAATTCTTCCTGCACTTCTTGTACGGCTTTTTCAGCAATGGGATTTTTATTGATGTTCTTCGAATGGCCAAGTTCGAGTGTAAGTCGATGCTTGGCTAGTCTGTTATTTTTTGCCATTGAAGCAAAGGCAGGAGCAGAGTCTGTGCGTATTAATGCTGGTGGGCCATCAAGAGGGGTCATATCCAAAGTTAAACACACAAGACCATTACGTAAAGTCTCTTCTCTTTCATTTTCAATTAAGCAGGCACGTGTGAAAGAGGTAACACATTCTCGTATGACTAATATCAATTGTTTTCTTTGTTTAATAACGTCTGCAGCAAACATTGATCCGACGGATGGTAAGTTATCACTGGTAGTTTGTGGTATGAGGCGGGACACAAACTTTTTCAGGGAGGCACATTGATGGCAGGCATTAGAAACATGTTTAATCATAGCATCAGAATCAAGAGCAAAAAAATAACGATTAAATACAGATGCCAATTGGTGAGCGGAGGGGTGCTCTAATTGAATATGTAAAGCAGTTAAAATAGCATCAACGAAATGACGTGGAATAATAATACGATCTTGGCGAGAGGAAAAAGGGCGAGATGTATGATAAACAAGTAATCCATCACTAGCAATAGTGGCATGCATGAGGTAACGTTTCACGTCAATGATCTTAGTCAATTTTTTTGATGGTCTGGTGCCTTGTTGTAGGTGAGCGTGGACCCGCCGAAGATCCGCACATTCTTTTTGAATCGTAAGCCAGGCAGACCTAGAAGTAAACGGCATTTTAGTGTGGCCTGATAAAATGTCGCGAACAGAAACCTCACGCATGACAGGTTGTTGCTTGATATCATCAATAAAAGCACAAATTTGACAGTTATTAGTACAACACTGCGGTGCATTACGACTAGCAAAATCTGAGGGGAGATTTTTAGAACCCGCTAAGTGCTCCAGGGTGACTTGATATTGACTTGTGACTGATAAAAATGTTGAGAGTCTTGGGCTAGCTGAAAACTCTCCTCGGCATAGCTTTTGAAAGGCCTGAACGCAAGGCTTACTGTCTGTTAGAACCCGTGTAGTATTTGCAGATTGGATGATATAGGGAGCAAAGTGCTTGATAGCAGATGCAATACTGAGGGCCTCGATTTCGCATGGAATCCAGGAAGTGAAGCGAGACTTAAGTTTAGCGCTAAAAAAACCAGCAAGGTGTGTCTCGCCCTCACGTGTAATATACAGTGTGGCTCCTAAACCCGGATGTGAAACTGAACCATCAGTAACTAGCCACAATAAATCACTGGGTCTTGGTAATGTTATAGACTTGTTGCTAGATAAATGAGATTGAGCAGAGTGAAAACTTTGACGTAGCTCATCATTCCACAAAATACTTTCTTGGGAAGCACGGTTATCAGTGACTTTTTGTAGGTCACACAGAAAATTTGCACATTTGGGTATGACTCTAGCAAGAACACGGTAAGCTCCTAAAAATGACCGCATAGCTGCTACAGTTTTAGGTGGGTCGCATGTGGATAATGTGGCAATACGATGTGGGGATGCTTTAATTATGCCTTCTGACCATATCCAACCAAGGATGGTGGTTGACTTGGGGGCTATAATAGTTTTGGAAGCAGATAAACATAAACCACATTTTGATAAGGCAGAAAGCACACTACTCCAGTTACGGAGCAATTCCTCAGGAGTATTTCCCCCACAGTATAAATCGTCTGCTATTTTAGTTACGATACCAGCCTGTAATAGGTCACCTAAAACCCGGCACATAAGCTCTTCCAATGCAGTTTCAGATCCAGGCATTCCCATAGCAGATCTGGTATATACCCGGGTACCACGAAATGGTGTTACCACACCACAATATTTCATAGACTTCTTTTCAAGTGGGATTTGATAGAAGGCACTTGTGAGATCCGACACGACTATGTATTTCCAACATGCAATTTTGCGCAGAGTAGAGTCAACATCAGGTAAAAGGGAAGGTTGTGGTTTTGAGTATCTCCCAACGTCTGCGAATGCAGTGACTAGACGATAACCCCCCGAGGCTTTCTTGACTAAGAAGGAGGGGTTTAAATATTCTACAGTGACCCCAACGCATTCTGGTTTTTGGAAAACACCCAATGCCTCAAGTTCATCAAACTTTTGCTGTAACTCAACTAATTTATCACGCGAATATTGAGGTATTCTACCTTTCCGTTGAGGGGGCTGGGTAGGTCCCATATTAACCACAGCTTTGAAGGGACCAACAGCTCCATTGTAACCGGGAGGGCTCGGGTTAAACACGCTATCAAACTTTTGGTGTAAGTGTTGAAATTTTGCGACAACGTCTGAGGGCAGGATATGTTCAGGATCGACTTTTATGTTGGTTGCAAACGGAGGGGATGGTCGAACGAAGGAATTATGGTTGGTAGACTGGGTAATGGATTGTTGAGATATAACAGGTAAAAGTTGGGCGAATTGTTGATGCTTGTCAATACGTGCAGGTTCGCATGATGAATTTTGAATAAGGATGTAATCGTTATGGCGGGGAGCAATGCAAGGCGTTAACCATTTTTCAGTGGTAACGGACTGACAATCGATGCGAGGCTCGACAGCCACCTCGTCAACATCAAGCAAATGATTTGGTAAGGGAACTGTCATAGTTTCGCCAGGCCAAAGGACGCGTGACTTGCTGGAGTGTCTAATAATATGAGGCGGGTGACTAGCCTCACTATTGAGACGTTTATCATCATATGGCAGTGGAGGAAGGTTGCGAATACTGATGGTATGCTTTGCAGGTCGCAAAATGATATCGTTCTCGACCATAAACGGGGTGCCAGCCAAAATGTCGGAATCTAAATGCTGAACTACCAGTGCTTTAAAAGGCATAGAAACAGCATCAAGTGATAGGGTAATAGCTGTTTCGCCAAGTACATTTAAAAATGATGATCCGTCAGCCTGTAGAGCTTTTTGAGAGCACTTTGATATTTTGGCGCCCAAAAGACTAGCAAGGGATAGAGATATCATATTACACTCAGCACCAGTGTCAAGCACGACACGGATGGGTTTTCCTTTACAGTACAAGACCAGGTGAGGGCAATGGCATATGTTAACACGTCGTGAGCGGTAAATATAATGATTAGAGTTAGAATTTACCTCAGGACAGTCAGAAGATGCTGAACTTATGTCCACCAAAGGATCCATGTCATCGTGATCCGTACTGATCATACGTGCTTTAGCCATGAATTGCTTGTCGTTGTCAGGAAGGAAAGGGCAGCGGCTCAAGTAATGCTTGAATGGTCGACCCCCTTCCTTGCACAGAGGGCATGATTGACGTATGTTAATGTTGCGGCGGCTGGAACTATCCTTCTTTGAATTCAACTTTTGAGAGTGAAGAGATCTACACACTTTGGCATATTCCATGGAGGCCAGCTCGTCTAATAGCGACTCGAGCGCTCCTGAAATTTCAGGTTTGATAGAAGCTAGTGTGCGAGAACGCAGCTCAGTTCCATAACGTTGCTTAACGAGCATTGGTAAATCCTGGTGCAACAAAGACAACCAGAAATAAACGATTGTATTTTCCAAGGTAGGAGTTAAGTCTTCGTCTTCCGTTGGCACAGAGCCGTGATGAGTAATTGAGCTAATTGTGGTAGCGAGGTTGTCTTCAAAAAAAGACACTAGGCGTTGGTAAAGGTCTTCTGCTCTTTCCCCATCTTCAAGTTTGATATTGGCTAACTCCAGGAGATGGGCGCCGGTAGTATGGAACCCAAAATGCATGCGGAGCGCTTGCAAAATACAGTTCAAAGATGTGGAATTCTTGACGATGGTGTTGCGAGACATAATCGGACAATAATTTGCTATTTGTCCGAGCATCAACTCTAAAGTGGCGTTTTTTTGAATTGCCGACTTTCTGCGGTCTTCAGCTACTGCCTCTCCATCACCGGTCAGACCTCTCAGTGGGTTAGCTTTGGTTTGTTTCTCCCATTGGACGTCAGGGGCAAGAAAAGGCGTAAAGTTATTGTCCAGGGCTAAAGTGTATAGCAGATTTTGTCTCCATGTTTCGAAGGAAGTGATTGTCTCACATTTCTTCAGAGGCCACTGCTTGGGTGCTTTAACAGCTGCCATTGTTAACCTCAGTATAGGAGATATACAGCGTAGAATTCGTCTTCGCTGCCACCACGCCAGTAATTGGTCGTAATTATCTTACAATGCCAAAGACCTTACACAGAAAAACAAGCAACGTCTTGTATGAAATCCAAAACAGGAATGAATTTATTATCCACGATAACACGCGCTATTGCGCGAGAGAAATAACACGAGGAAAACGAAATCAGCGAGGCATATCGTAATCAGTCGACGCTTCAGATGCGTCGGCAGTACAAACACTTATTATCACACAATAAAGGACAAACACTCGTTATTATATAACTGGCGCGGAATGATGTTCGTTGGTGACAAAAGACGCAACAGCTAAGTACAGGGTTACCTTGTACAGGATGGCGTATAACAATTTCGTAAATATAAAAAGGTTTTTTATCTACGAAAGACTTCAATACGCTTTCAGTAGCATCAATATAAATGATGTCATCATTTCCAACTTCTTGTAAAATATCAATTGTGTCTTGAGACCAGAGCATAACACTCGGCGGAAGGCGCGATATTTGTTGCAAAATCCCTTTAATTTTATTTTTATGATCCGATTCATTTTTTAGTTGCCGTTCGCGTAGCAGTTGCAGAGATTCCCACTGATTTGACCCTAACTGATGAATCTTCCCACATTCGAATCTTGCCTTTTTTAAAACACTAACTGATGGTGCGTTGTCTCTGTTTCATGAGCGATAAACGTAATCAGAAATTTTGTTCAGGTTGTCCAAGTAATTTTCGCGGGGCTTCGTATTTATCAATATTTCTTGCATTTTCGGCGACGTTCTCCTTTTAAATGGGCAGAAATTACGGTTTTGTGATTTACATCGCCGTTGTGAGAAACATGCATTTTTCTACAGTTTTCCCGAAATGACTCGATTGTGAACTTACATTTGCATCTGGGGAAACGAAAATAACCGACACAATGAAATATGCGCGAGCCTCGCTTATTATTGAACGTATGGCGTTGAAATACAAAAGAACAATACGAGTTGCTAAGTTTCAAACCTTCCCTAATTTTATCGCCCCAATCTTTGTAGGTAATTGTGCGTTTTTTTACCGATTGCGATATAACATTCCAATCGTCCTCCAAGACCATAAATTCCGCGTTTGATGCAAGCTGATCGAGAGGCTTCCAGCACTTGTCAATTTTGCTTCATATTGTGTTTTTTTTGCAGGTGGCTCAAAATCATTCTGCTCAGAATTAGAACTATCGGAGTCCTCTACTATTGATATTGGTTTATCCGGTGTACTTCCATCTGGAATTTCTTTGTTGGCAGCTAAAGTGGCCTCAATACGAGATTTGTACAGTTTATTCTGTGAATGTGGAGTGGAGTGAAGATTTGGTTTCGGAAAAACAGTTTTAGTCAAATTACTACTTTGTACCGAACCATTGGACAAATCTGATGCATGAAATTCAGAAGAAATGTTGAGTTCGGGGGATTTTTGTTGCTCATCATCAGAGATATGTGGCGACTCGATTGAATGAGGGCTTTTGTTTTCGGGGGAAGTTCTAGAAAGGTCAATATCACGTCGAAAAGGTATACCATGAAAGTCAGTTACTACAGCCGCATCTAATTTCGAACCGTTACTACTTTTCGTCACGGACGGCGATTTTGTAACTTCTGCGAAAGATGTGTTTGGAACGCGAAAATCGACTTTATTTTCTGAGCGTGGAACATTAGTGGAAATCGCTAGGTTACAATATTTGTATTTATACTTTGATCTATACTTGTACTTCGGACATGTATTGTGGAAATATTTGTAGTCATATTTAGTTACAATTTTTTTCGGATTCGGAGCATTATTCAAATCGGTAAAGTACTGACCTCTATGCTTAGGTTGTTCTACATTTTTCACAACTTTGACTAGAATTGTTTTTTTCCGATTCTGCTGAAGTACAGTTTGAGGTTAAATTAGCAGAAAACGATTGGTCGTATTTTAGTGGAAGTGGGTTGGACAATCTTTGTTTTTTCATGCGCAAAATGTCAGATTTGTTATTGTAATAAAATCTTGTAATTTCACGAATTTTTCTATTTCTTTCAAATTTGGTCAAGTTCTTGGTAAAAATTACAAATGCTAATTCGCTCCAAGACTCGCTACGACCCGGGTCATATTTTTTCATTCAAAGCAAAGCATCTACGAAAATAACTATCGTATATACCTTTTTGCAATGATTTCCCCCACCTCCACATGATGGTATTCGACGTTCGTTGAGATTCTACACTGTAAAAATATGTCAATGTTAAATTATTTGAATTAAACGCTTAATAAATATGCCAAGGTTGGACATATTACACTTAAAAGCAAAAATTTGTTTATATTTTTTTCCAAGTTTTTCATGCACCTAATTAAAAAACTTTGGTACAATTTATTATCAAGTGGGTCCTACAGCCGATTTATGAACTACGTATACGTAACACAATAAAATACTTCAAATAAATCCCGTGGTAACAAATATAAAAATATATCTTTAATGTGTTCAATGTGCATCATCGTCAATTAATAAATAAATATATTGGTTAGTTGAGATTATTTTGCCGGGATGAAATGATGTATTTACCTGCATGATGTCAGGTTAGTTTCGACATCACAATTACCTGTGATCCCGATACTGTCTTTCTGTCGCATTTTGCTTCTTGTTTCTTCCATCTTATCCCTTTTCCTGCCTCTTGATTCCTTCCGAGTCACGATTACGGTAGCGGTAGAAGGTTGGCTATCTGTAGACGAAAAACGATTATTTCTGCGCCTGGCTGTCTCACCCTTAGGCGACACCTTCTTCTCGCATTTCATCCTTTTATTCTTTGTCCTCATATCTTTGTGTGTTGCATTTTCGCATCCAATTTCTTTGAGTTTGCGCGAGACCTTTACTTCCTGAAAAACTAATCCGTTTAAATGAGCATTAGATATAGTTATCTGTGCCTTTGGTGATGCAGTCTTATTGCTGATTCTTGTGTTCTTCTTCTTATTGGTCGTGGTCTGCAAATTCATCTTTTGACGCCGCGATAAAACATTCCCAGCTCTCGATTCGTTGTAGGATTTCATAGTTGATACCACGTATTCCATGCTGAACCTGATTGAACTAAAATCGTTAATTATCGAAGTTACCCGATTCGAAGATTTCTTGTTTTTCCTTTGTCTTTTTCTTCTCTTCAGTGTTTCTTCGTTGGTCTTCTTATCTATCACTTCCTGTGACTCTGAAGTAAAAGTATCAAATGTAATAACTTTTTTTCTTTTCATTGGAAGCTTTTTTCATTATTTTCGATACTGAACGCTCCAAATTCTCCATATAATGCTGCAGTCCAACATCAGAAAGGTGAAGGTGGTCGCTCCAGTATTCACAATCGCTGCCGACGTCGAGGTACAATAGCAGTACTGAAGCATCCGACGTTATCCCCCCAAAGGACAACGTTGGCCAGGTGAACGAGAGTGTGACGTCCGGCCTGAGGCAAGATATTCGTAAACAATATCTGAAAAAAAAATCAAATATTAGCAGTTGATTAACAATAAAACCGATTTAAAAGTGTATCTCCTTTGTGAATTGAAAAAGCATAATATTGTAATTTGCCTACATACGAACAATACGACCGAAACTGCTGATACTGGGTAAAATACACTTTTCTGGCTTCTAATTACTATTTTCTGATTAGTTACGCCCCGAAATTGAACGAAAATAGCGTTAATTCTTTTAAATACCGGTTTAACCAACGTGGTTGGAAATTCACAATAAAAATATCCTTTATCCAATAAAAATAGCTTTCCTGCACTTTTCTATGAAGTTTACTGCAACTCTGTGAAAGTTCATTGAAAACGATCCTGAACACCCATTGTGGTTGGCGACATCATTCGTCCCCAGCGCAACTACCAGGTAGTCAAACAAGAGCGTGAGGGAACGACTACCTGCAATACAAGTTTGAGCGTGTATTATTATCGAAAATGGTTTCATGATAACTGCGGCATTAAGAAATCGAAAATATGTTTTTGTCGAACATTCCAAATGCAGCATATAAGTTTACTGCTATAGATTATTGATGTTCCGTTAAATAAATGAATGATTCTTTATGAAAAGATAGATTTATAAAAGTGACCAGCATAAGTGTCCAAACGTAATTAAATAGTCTTGATATTAAAAATATTTCAAGCTTCGTAATAATATGACGAGTTATTTCGTTCCGTTCATGCAGATATCGATATTTATGGTAAATAAACGTATTAATGCTGTTAAATCTTACCTATTTCGTAACAATTACCATGCATTAATGTTCCCATTTCACCAAAATCGCTTGAATCAATGGTTACCTAATCATGAAAAGTTATATAGCAATTAGCAATTGTTCGACTGCGGCCCGATTTAAATTATTATAGAAGCACTTCGAATGTATAACTTTGTATGTGAGAGTTTCTGTCACAAAATCCAATATTGTTGTTAGACCTCGTCACCCCCTTCTTCCATTTTACATTGATTACTTATCGATCTTGATCGGTGAGTATGTTGATAGGTATATTTGTCTGTCTGTATGTCTGTTTGTTAGACACTTTTGTATGTTACGCGATATCTCACGAACGCGAGGATGAATCTGCTCCAAATTTTGCATGTGCATTCATCATATCTCGGACCAGTTACCTATACATTTTGGATGATTTATGTCGTATAATTAGCGAGTTTCTGACCAATATTGTTGTTTTATAGTTAGATAATTATAAGAAAATACCCGGGGGTGCACCAGATTTCTTGAATTGCTGTCCGAAAACAGCAGCAGTCTTATCTTCCATCGGGCTTAGCTCTCAAGTACGCAGTTTGCTTTGCAGATGCCCCCCTCGCATATTGAATTGGCCTGGTACGATAACCTCTCATCCTGATACAACTCTTGAAAGTTCTTGATATATTCTTTACCGCAGTAAACTTCGAAAAAAATCGTATTTGTATAGTATTCGAGACGCAACACTGTAGCATGAAACGTGGGAATGGAACAAATTGCAATGTGAATTTGCATTTATTCGACGGGGACCAGTCGGTTGAATTCTTTGATCACCGCGCTCTCGTCCTGGAGACGTAGACTCTCGTTTTGTAACTGTACCAGTCCACTGAATTGCGCAATCTACATTTTGTGCAATAATGCCTAACGGTACAAGGCTAATAATTGATCATAAAGTGACTTCGATTGCATACATTCCTTATAAAATAAAATTCACCGCTCAAGCGTTCATCGCAGTTTTATTGCATGAATAGGTTATTTGGAATCACCGTATGTATCACTTTTTTGTGCGCGAATTGTTTAATAATAATGAAATTTGAAATCTACCAATTAAAATAGCTCGCCGGTTGGCCGTCTATCCTGTGCAGGTTCACTAAACTGCGTCTTCGAGATAACCTTCGCTATCATATTATAACGCAAGGCAAAAACGTGTTTGTAAATTCCTAATGCGCAAAATACGAAAATTGAACGACATTTGCTTTGATTTTGGGTTTACGAAAATAAATCGAGATGATAAAGAATAGACTAAATGCCTGAATTGCTCTTATGTAATGAGTGGTGAATCATTACTTCCATTTAAATTCTAAAACCTCAGTCACAAAAAATCACCTCCCGGTAAAAGACGTCGCCATCCAGCCATCGGTTTCTTGACTGCGAAGCGAGTTAGATTTGACAAGGAAGCAACATTGAGCAAACATAAAAACGTTAAAAACATAAACAACATATGTCGAGCTCTGAGAAGCCCCTATACCCCCTCCCCCCATTAATTTCAATTAAATTCTTATTTCGTGAAAACTGGGGGAATCCCACGAAATCGGGGTTTTGCGATATAAAACATTGTATAACTTTCAATGTATAACATAACCTGGTGCTCTTTAGTATTTTTGATATTTCAGATATGTGCGACTTGTATTCTATGTAAAGAATATTGAAGGAATTAATACAAACTGACTCTTAACATTAATCAAAAAAGGATATTTTTATTGTGAATTTCTAACCACGATGGTTGAACCGGTATTTAAAAAATTAACGTTATTTTCCTTCAGTTTCCGAGCGTAACTAATCGGAAAATAGTAACTAGAAGCCAGAAAAATGTATTTCACCCAGTATCAGCAGTTTCGGTCGTATGTAGGCAAATTACAATATGATGCTTATTCAATTCACAAAAAAAGATACACTTTAAATTTTTTTTTTTGTTAATCACCTGCTCATATTTGATTTTTTCCCCCAGATTTTGTTGGCAAAAATCTTGCCCCAGACCGGACGTCATTATCTCGTTCACCTGGTCAAGGTTGTTCTTAGGAGGATAGCGTCGGATGCTATAGTACCGCTATTGGACCTCGACGTCGGCAGCAAAGGCGAATACTGGAGCGACCGCCTTCACCTCTCCGATGTTGGACTTAAAATATATATGAAAAAATTGGAGTGTGCAGTGACAAAAATAATAGAAAAAGATGTAACCAAAGTGGTTTAAAAAACAAGTTGAAACAAATTTTCAATTTCATTCTGAGTTTTTTATTCATTTTAATATTATTTTACGTAATAAAAATACAATTTTCACATATGTTAAGTCTCAGTATGAATGACCATGGAATGGCAGAGTAGCTTTCCCTGGAAGTTGTATAAGATCTCAACGTTAACATAGTGACTCCGAGACCGTCGGTCTCAACTATGTGGTAGTAAAATGCAAATATGGATTGTATAGGGGAAAATGTCTGGGCGTTCGACCCCCGTACTAATAATAGGCGTGATAAATTTTTTTTTAGAAAATATTAATACATATCACTACAAATTGATCGAAATCAAATCATTTCGGACGTAGAAGAGGATTATTTCATAGCTAATTTGCATAATGACTCCCCAGAGAGGTCAAGTGTATTTTATTATATTCTGAGAGGTATTTTTATATTCTATCCAACTTTTATAAATTTATGCGTGGCAAGTCTTGAGAAAGTAGTAATAACTAATACTGAGTATCGACCGAAAATAAATTATTTCAGAAGTAGAAGAGGATTATTTCATAGCTAATTTGCCTATTAACTCCCCAAAGAGGTCAAGTTTATTTTATTATTTTCTGAGAGGTATTTTTATGCTCTATCTCCAACTTTACTAAACTTATGCGTGCCAAATCTTGAGAAAATTTTTTATAGCTAATTTGCATATTAACTCCCCAAAGAGGTCAAGTTTATTTTATCATTTTCTGAAAGGTATTTTTATACTCTACCCAACTATAATAAACTTATGCGTGGCAAGTCTTGAGAAAGTAGTAATAACTAATACTGGATATCGACCGAAATAAAATTATTTCAGACGTAGAAGAGGATTATTTCAAAGCTAAATTGCATATTAACTCCCCAAAGAGGTTAAGTTTATTTTATCATTTTCTGAAAAGTATTTTTATACTCTATCCAACTATAATAAACTTATGCGTGACAAGTCTTGAGAATTTGCATATTAACTCCCCAAAGAGGTTAAGTTTATTTTATCATTTTCTGGAAAATATTTTTATACTCTATCCAACTAAATTAAACTTATGCGTGGCAAGTCTTGAGAAAGTAGTAATAACTAATACTGAATATCGACCGAAAATATATTATTTCACACGTAGAAGAAAATCATTTCATAGCTAATTTGCATATTAACTCCCCAAAAAGGTCAAGTTTAATTTATTATTTTCTGAAAGGTATTTTTATGCTCTATCCAACTATGATAAACTTATGCGTGACAAGTCTTGAGAAAGTAGTAAAAACTAATACTGAATATTGACCGAAAATAAATTATTTCAGAAGTAGAAGAGGATTATTTTATAGCTAATTTGCATATTAACTCCCCAAAGAGGTCAAGTTTATTTTATTATTTTCTGAGGGGTATTTTTATGCTCTATCCAACTATGATAGACTTATGCGTGGCAAGTCTTGAGAAAGTAGTAATAACTAATACTGAATAATGATCAAAAAATCAGTTTATACGTAGCATAGGATTATTTCAAAGCTAATTTGCATATTGACTCCCCAAAGAGGTCAAGTTTATTTTATTATTTTCTGAAAAGTATTTTTATGCTCTATCCAACTATGATAAATTTATGCGTGGCAAGTCTTGAGAAAGTAGTAATAACTAATACTGAATATCGACCGAAAATAAATAATTTCAGAAGTAGAAGAGGATTATTTCATAGCTAATTTGCATATTAACTCTAATTTGCATTTTATACTCTACTCAACTGTTATATACCCATGCGTGGCAATTGCTCTAAATATCTTTTTATATTATTGAATATTGACCGAAAATAAATTATTTCAGAAGTAGAAAAGAATTACTTCAACAATTCCACAATCCCTTATTACCTTTGTGTTGAATACGAATTCAAGGTTGCACTCGTTGTGTAATGTATTTATTCACTTAATTGCATGGTACAATTTTAAATATAGGTTATATTGTCAATTTCCATCGAAAATCCAAGTTCTTGCCGGTGGTTATTTACTGACATCTAGTGTTTTCGGATAATTTGTAGGTCTTCTGTTGCTGCAAAAAGTTACTCTAGCCCACAATTTCAGTTTCCAGTTTTAGAGGCTCTAGTTCAAGTATTTCTGTAACGCGAAGTATCGTACAAAACTTTGCTTCAAATTAACTAGAAAAAGGGAAGAAGTTATCAGGGATATAATTAATACATGTGGACACAGTAGCATTTTGTTGTAGAGCAAGGTTACCCCAGCCCACAATTCCGGTTACGCTTGCCCACAATTTCGGTTACGCTAGCCCACAATTTCGGTTACGCTAGCCCGCAATTTCGGTTACGCTAGCCCACAATTTCGGTTACCCCAGCCTACAATTTCGGTTACCCCAGCCCACAATTTCGATTACGCTTGCCTACAATTCCGGTTACTCCAGCCCACAATTTCGGTTACGCTAGCCCACAATTTCGGTTACGCTAGCCCACAATTTCGGTTACGCTTGCCCACAATTTCGGTTACCCCAGCCTACAATTTCGGTTACCCCAGCCCACAATTTCGATTACGCTTGCCTACAATTCCGGTTACTCCAGCCCACAATTTCGGTTACGCTAGCCCACAATTTCGGTTACGCTAGCCCACAATTTCGGTTACGCTAGCCCACAATTTCGGTTACGCTAGCCCACAATTTCGGTTACGCTAGCCCACAATTTCGGTTACCCCAGCCTACAATTTCGGTTACCCCAGCCCACAATTTCGATTACGCTTGCCTACAATTCCGGTTACTCCAGCCCACAATTCTGATGACGCCAGCCGACATTGCAGTTTAGCGGTCGGCACATTTGATTGTGGGTACTGGTTTTAATGTAAAAGAACGTGTTATTAGTTCCATAAATAAATTCAGTAGGTTTGCCTGGCTTAAAGTCCTTTAATCGCTGTAAATATATGCATATTTAACCCTCTGATCTCCAAGTAATTGTGGGCTGGGAAATTGTGGGCTAGAGTAACTTTGGTGATATTTCAATGTCTGAATGTGAAAAATGGATTAGGCCTACTGATTTTTTTATCCTACAAAGATTTCTACACTTTTTCTACACCTCTTTGATTACAGATAGTTTGAGTTACTACTGTACAATTGTTATTTTGCTTTAAAAATAATACCGCGCCGGTACCGGTATTTTGGCAAAGTTATTGTTGCACAGGAGCCGATGTACGGTAACGGTACCGCTACCACATGCGCATGGAAATTAAAATCATCGCATAAACTGTCTTGTAGCTAGAAAAATTCCGAAGTTCAGGGAACGGTACCGGTATGTCGGTACCTTAAAATCGCCTAACTTCGGACAGTTCCTAACTTCGGACAAAAATTCCAAACTGCCATAAAAGCGCCGTATAATGACATTTACAACTATTATAGATAGAGCTGTTATATGTTCATCCAGTGGCGGCGCGTGGTCATTTTGACAACCGGGGCAAGCTACTGAGGGACCAAGTCACCCCCATCTACGGGGACAGGATGAGCGCTGTAAGTTCTCCCATCATTTTATGAGTATAAAAACCATTCCATCGGTAACAACCAATCGGCAAAAGCGACAATTTTTAACGATAAGAAAGTGTCTTTAAAACCGGTCCAAGTCAAGGGATTAATAAATATAGACATAGTTTATTTTGAAACCTCTTTCAAAAGGAAAGGCAATATTTACCCAGATAAATACAATGACATATTAACAGAAACTTCGGGAAAGCAGACAAAACCTAAAATAAGGTTTAAAACGTTACTATGAAGAAAGGAAAGTTAATGCAAAGATAAGGACATGCGTCGCTCACTCATAGATATATATGCTGCTAGACTTCTACTGCTTGAACATATATGCAACACGCCGCGGTTTCTTGGAAGCAAAATGCTCAATAACGCGCCGATTAAAGTCATGCATCCCAGAAATAACGTCTCTGTGAATGGATAAAACAGCCAAGGAATTTAATCTATCTTGATTCATTGTGTTTCTGAGATACGTTTTGATACGCTTCAGCGTGCTGAATGTTCGCTCTGCGTCGGCGGAAGAAATAGGCGTCGTCAAAATGATGTCCAGAAATTTTGCAGACGCCGCAAAGGTAGTTACTAGAGTGTTATCTATGAGGAACCCATAGAGCGCGCAAGTTGATGTGATGTTCAAAAAAGTTTGATTGGTGTATATACATCGCAATTCATTTTCCAATTAAAATTTGGATAAAATTTGGAGACAGTAGCCAACAAATGGATGGGAAATTGACGTGCAAATTTTGAAAAATTTTTGGGGTTCATCAAAGAGAACGCGGCAAGGTGATCAGTGCGCAGACGATCGCCTATTTGGTTCAGCAGAATGTCACAGCATTCCTTTGCAGACAAAATCAAACGCTGCGTTGTTTGCCCGCGGCGTAAAGAAGCACTCCATGTGTCGTCGTATTTTATTGTTTCCCGGATACGAGATACAGCATCGCAGAAGTCTGAAATACACGACTGCACAGACGCTCCATCCATTAGCCTTGACTGCAATGCGCCGTATAATACATCCACGTGATAGAATATTGTGGAGAAAAAAGCGAGAAAAAATGAAAACTCACCATCTTCTAGCAGACGCTTTAGACCTGCCGCCTCCCTCACAGAGCGTTCGTCCCAAACCGGAGAGCTCTGAATGCCATTGAAACACTCAATGAGCTCAGACCTAATTTTGGACACGCCCTGCACCACGCGTGATTGGAAGTTCCAACGTGTTGGTGCACAAGCTGGGAGACGGCGGCTACAAATCTGGCGAAGGAGGTCAGGGCGCTTCGGCGAAACGGAAAAAAATGAAGAAAACCCCGAAACATTTGCAAAAAATATATGGACGAGAGGGGTATCAAGACACATATTTTTAATAACGAGGTTAAATTGGTGTGCATAACAATGTAAAAAATGCGCATGAGGAAAATCTTTTTTTATATAAACTTGAACACCATGTTTCGACCCACTCATGACTGCCGCGCCGTCATAAGTTTGAGCTATCAATTTTGACTTCGCGTTGTAAGGCTGTAACACTTCTTTCAGTACAGCCGATATCCCGCAAGCCGTGCGATCAACGATTGGTACAAAGCTGTGAAATCTCTCGGTAGGTTTACCATCTTTCACAAACCGAAAAATCACAGCCAGTTGGGAAACGCACGTGATGTCAGTTGTCTCGTCAGACTGAATCGAAAGGAACTGGCAATTCTCAATTTCCAGAGCCAAATGTTGTAAATAAATTTTATACATTGAGTCGAGCAAATCATTTTGGATATCCTTAGATGTCCCTTTCGAAACAGTTGCGGCATCAAGATGATCTCTCAATACTGTATCTAGGGATGCGGTGTATTCCACCATATCCAAAAATACCCCTCTATTAGAAGAGTCAGCCCGTTCATCGTGCCCACGGAGGAACAGCTCGTGACAACCAATGAACTTCAAAACATCTATCAATCGACCGAGAACATGGCGGTTTTTCTCGACGTTTTGGTTGTGCCGACGAATAGAAACCGCGCGTCTTTCATCCAACTGTGCTGCAATATTAACATTTCCGAATGTTCGGTATTTTACTGCATTGTCCAGTTGCTCCATAGAAGATTGATGATCCCTGGCACGCTCGGAAAGATGTTCAAGATCTCTAAAACCAAATTTACACCAACGTGAGTCACGGTCGGTAGCAAAAAGTAGGCAATAAAAACAAAAAAGTGCATTTTTGTCCTCGCTGTAACACAACCATTCGTGTTTTTTATACCAAGTTTCTGCGCAGAATGTACGCCGACGCTTTCCTCCGTCATGGGATTGTTCCAGTGAACAATTTTTTGGTTGATAAGGCCCAAGACGTTGTACCTCTAATTTTTGTTCCAGCGGCAGCTGCGAAAACGGAGTGCGAAGTAGTGCATCAACCTTATTCATTATGAGGTCTAAGGCTAAGAAATGCGAAGCCGGAAAGAAGTGAGGAGCTCAAAAGGAATGTGGAAAATCGAAAGCAAATGGACTAAAGGTCTCAAACTGATTCGAATAGCGAAACAAGCGACAAAAACGAAGGCGAGGAAACTATCAACTCTTCAAGCAACCAACGAACGAGAAGGAATGCGTAAATATGTCAACACGTTGTTGTAAGAAACGTCGGCATTGTGTCGTCATAATTTCGGGGCTAACCCCGATCGGCCCCGATGATTTAGTAAAAGAAACAGAAAACAAACGAGACAAACGCGGCGAGTGGAAGATAAAAGAGAGAATACGATATACAATGAGCAACCGGGGCAAAATCGGCGTCGCCCCGTCGACGTTCGGCGAAGGCTTTGCGAGCGAAAAATGAACCATGTCGGGAGAATATGGCTAGTGTAGACAGTCTGTGCAACGGATATTGAGGTATTTTTCGAATAATCTTTATTATACCGAAAAAACAACCGGGGCATTGCCCCGGTTGGCCCTATTGACGCGCCGCCACTGTGTTCATCTATTCTTCACTTTTTGAATTTTTCATAAACTAATTTTCAGTGAGAAAACGGCGATTTTTACAAAATGGGCGCGTTTCAAAGACGCACAGCGTCGCTTCAATTCACACCACAATTTTCAAATTACCATCACCCGATAGAGGGCGTAAACAATATACATAATCCATTGAACTGATCACGAGATTCGTGTAAAACATAAATTTCTAAATTTTATTCCCATAAAAAATAATGGGATTTCGTGCCTGCGTACACAGTTACGTCGGCGTCACTGTTGGGAATGTCCAATTGAATAATACGTATAGTCATAGATGCTCTAAAACAGGGGTTCTCAACCTTTTTTCTGTCAAGTATCATAGTCATAGTCAAGTTTATTTTTTCCCATTCAGTAAAAAATAACATACGAAATTAACAAAATAAAAAACTGAAAACACAAATTTACTGGGGAAGGGAAGTCGCGGGGAGCCAGGAATGGATATCGAGCAGCGATACCCGAGGTTCAATATCAGTATCAGTAATATATTTTTTCCACCATTTGAAAATACGCAAGGCACATATACAGAATAAAATAAAAAAAGAATGGCATTTCATGGTGGAGGGAAACGCTGAAAAACCAGTACTGGTTATCGAGCAGCGACACCCTAGGTGGGATCTAACACAGCATGACGAAATAACATGAAATAGAAAGCTTAAAATGAATATAAAGGAAAAAGCAAAATAATCACACTAAATAAAATTGTATATTGGAAACGTTTAAGTATCCAGCGGATTTTCGGGAAATCCAGAGTCTCTCGTTAATATGAAAATAGACTCCAAGCACCATCAAGGTAACCACGGCAACTGCTCAGCTGAAGCACTGGCTGCGGGCGAGTGTACAGTTAACGTCAAACCTGATAGCCGGAAGGATGTCGGTATTGCAGTAGGAAATTAAAGATTCTATTCAATGGATTGGACAATAAATAACAGGTAACAATAAATCTAATAAATTAAATAATAAATTATCTAATTTATGTAGGACATGAAACTGTAGCAAATAACATGTCCACAATGAGCAGAAGATTGAAATGTGTAACAACAATTGGTAAGTAGACTACTAGTGTAGAGGTGATACAATTCATAATGACAATAGTTGCAAAATAATATAAGAAAAATATAACATTTATTATCATATAGCATGTAATGGACTAAAATGTTGGAGACTGAAGTCTTAGTTATTGACCCAGCTCCATATAGAACTAAGGTGCCTTTAAGACCGGGAATTGATTGATTGCGTGGCATGAATGAGCTTACTGCACACAGTAAGATTAGGGTGATACGCTTAAGATACTGTTATATCCAAGTACATGCCACTGGTCCCAGATAGGGAAGATATTGAATGGAATTTGAGCAAATCACAAAAATAAGATACGAATAACTATCATTCCAGGTATTAAAGACCCAACAGCTTGAAATGTGGTCAAATGTTGAGCTGACAATAGCAAGAATACAAGACTCAGACATGATATCAACTGGAAGATGTGGCGGCACCGGATTGGTAAGTGGAGATCAAGAGTTTTTTGTATTTAGCTTTGAACATATTGTATGTTGTATCACGCAGGGTTTGGGGAATGCTATTCCAAGTTACTACTCCTTTGTATTTCAATGAGTTTTGGGATTTACTTGAGAGGAAGCAGGGTACAAAAAAATTTGACTTTGCGGAAGAGCGAGTGTGATGTTCGTGCACAGACCTAACCGTAAAAAAGTAATTGTCAAAGGCTGCCGGTAATCGATTGTTTTGGAACTGATGCATGATTTTAGAAACCTCAAGCTTGTGGATGTCAGACAATTTAAGCACATTAGTTTTGAGATATATCTTATTTAAATTAAAACGAACAGGTGCTCTAGAGAGGATTCTAACAGCCCTGTTTTGTAACAATTCCAATTTGTGCAAATTTGTAGGGGCTGCAGAGCCCCATGCAGCTATGGCGTATTGAATGTGGGACTGGAAGAGAGAAAAGTATACGGTCCGCAGGGTCGAGTCTTGAACATAATATCTCAGTTTACCCAGAATCCCGGTTGATCGTGATAATTTTTTATGTATTTCAGTGATATGAGTATTCCATTTTAGTTGATTGTCAATAAAGAGTCCAAGATATTTATATGAGCTGACAACTTCTAAAGATATACCCTTAATTTTGATTGTAAGATTTACATTTCCAGAACGAGCTTTCGAGTTAAATAGCATTACTTTAGATTTGTCAATGTTAATTGTGAATTTGTTGCATGTCATCCAATTGTGTATTTTATTTATTTCAGTGGCTGTGTTGGTTTGAAGAGTTATCAAATTCTTCGCGCTATTGAGAAGGCAAGCATCGTCAGCGAACAATTTGCTTAAAAGATTTGATGAGTTCGATAAATCATTTATGTATAATAAAAATTCAAGAGCACCCAACACAGAACCTTGAACAACTCCATAGTGAAATTACGTTTTTAGAACACTTTTATATGAATGACCAATGCTTTGGCAGCTGAACCACATATAACATCGAAGAGACATGAAAGTTATATGAGACTACCATAAATAGTACATGGCAACATCTCTAATCGAGCCCACCAGATAACTTATGGCGATTCCCCGATTGATAGGCACTGAAGTGTGTAAATTGATTGAGGTATACTAGTTGCTATGGTAACGTGGAATTCAAATCGGTCGAGTGGAGCAGTTCAGGCCATGCATTGATAAACACATGATGAGGTGATAAAGAAGACAGGTAATATAATTCTAATAATAATATAAATAGAATAACCAGATCAATGATGTACTAAGTTAGACGAAGTACGGTGTTTGTTTGTGGGTAAATACACAACTGTTCAGGATGCTTGAGTATATTATAGATATAACATAGACATAGATCACAGCACTCAACATCTAGCAGCACAAGCAGAGAGAGAGAGAGCAAGCAAGCAAGGTCAAAGGTGACAAGTATAGCATTAATAATAACGTCATAAATATATCTTACATACGGTACCGGTGCTATGTGTAATCAGTCATACAGAGGTGTGATACATCATTGTATACATATGAATACACCCACACAAAAAAAAACATTCTGAGTCAAGTTGTTAAAAGCATCCAGAGAAAGTCGACATGAAAGTCTTCTTTGAATTTGATTTGGAATGTGAATAAAGCAACAACATGCCTTGTTCAGTCTTGAACATATGAATAACCATAGCTCAAGACAGTATTTTAATTTCACAGTAAAAGTGAACTCAATAAAGATAAATTCGATGATATTTCATTTGACATAGAAGAAGACAAGTAATATGAAAATTCAGAAAAAGCTGTTTGATAATTACATAATATATCAATTATCATAGCCTGTATAATATTCTTTAGGTCAGCAGGTTGGTGCAATAACTTTTTTTTTATTTCCAGATGGTGGTATGGTTACAGTAACAAGAACATTCAATTTGTTGCAAACATTCGAAGTAAGCCGACAAGAAATTTCTTTTCATATCTGATTTGGAAAGTTGATAGGATATCGATATGCATCATTTCTTATTGAACATGTAAATGGCACATGCCATTCTCGGAACAGTGATTTAGTTTCAAAGCTCAAATGTGAACTACCGGTAAGTAAAGTAAATGATAAATGGGCAAGAATAAAAAAATAATCATTAGTCATAAGAGGAGACAAGTAATAAGAAATTGAGAAAATTGGTGAGACCAGTAATGTAATAGTTATATTATAACAACTATCACACATTTGCAATATTTAAGTCCCCGAGACACCGAACAAAGTTGTGATATATTGACTAACGATTCGTTAAAACAACAATTTATTGACCAGATGTAACTAAATTAAATCTTCGTGTTGATATTATTGCCCTTGTCCTCCGCCTAACTAATGAATTCTTAAAATCTCTCCCAAGCTTTAATAAGCATAATCACTTCTTCCAATGCTCGCAGCACGTTGTCTTTTGAGATTTCACAGTTTGCCTGCAAAGCCGTGAATTTCACATTGTTGCGTCACGGTCACAACATCAGGGAAAATCTACGTTTCAATTGGCACCTAGTTTCAATTGACACGCATTTCCTCTAGTAGTAATGAAGGATAATAAAAAAACAGCAACACACAAAAACTCGACTGCCGTCCGAGTACCACTGGAAATCTTCTCGTGAACCCCTGGAGGTTCGCGAACCCCAGGTTGAGAACCCCTGCTCTAAAATGACGGAATATCGCCGTACAGGTGTGCTCAGCAGGATATCCCAGCGTTTACTGGCAAGTTTTAAAATGAAGAAAATAGAGATAAGTTTTTGGTAACAATTTTGGTCATTTAAATCTGTCTTTGTACATGATATTACGATTTACTACAACTTCTAACGACTTTGAAAATATGGCAAAACGCGATTTCAACTCCTTAAATTCGTAGGACCTGAGAAGAGCTATGGATGACGTTGAAAGGGGGATGTCATCTGCAAAACTGTACGGGGTTAAGAAGTCAACGCTTTATGACAAAATGAAAAACCGTCATCTAAAAAAAATTGGTCATCCCACAGTACTGACTGAAGAGGAGGAGTGCCGATTTGCGTCATGTCTGGAAATAGTAGCTCGTTGGGGGTTTCCGGTCGGTCCAGACGACATGAGGAATATCGTCAAAATTTATTTGGACAGAAAAGGGGTGAAGTCATTTTTCCCAGAGAACAAACCTGGCATTAAGTGGCTGAATAACTTTTGAAAAATACGGCGTTTGACGAAACGTCTAGCTTTTAACACAAAACGGGCGAGAGCTGCAGTCGGACGCGAAGAAATCAAATCATATTTCGCAGAGATGAAGCCCATACTATGCGAAGTTCCACAAACAAACATCTCCAACTATTACGAGACTAACCTCCAACTTGGAACAAATAGGGTCGAGAGAGCAGCTGGATTTCTGCTTCCTCCAATGGTCGTGTACGCTGCAATGAACGTCTATACTTACTGGACATCTGATGGCCCACCTGGCACTATATATGACGCCACACCCAGTGGTTGGTTTGATAGTAGAACATTTATAAGGTGGTTCAAAGACTTGTTTGTGCTCCATTGCCAGCAACTTGAAGGAAAGAAAGTTCTTGTGTGAGATAACCTATCTTCCCACCTAAGTATGGACGTAATCGAAATAGCCGATCGCCACAATATTTATTTCACCTGCTTATCGCCGAACAGCACCCACATCTTGCAACCGCTGGATTGTTCGTTTTTTGCTCCATTAAAGTCAACGTGGAGGAAAATTTTGTCTCAATGGCGAACGGATACAAGAATAAGGCCAAGGGGATACCCAGAGGAACATTTTTCTCTACTCCTAAAAACTTTATATATAGACGCAGAGAAAACTGCGGCAAAAAACTCATTCCGGGATTTCGAACATGCGGTCTCCACTCATTCAACCCTGAGCTTGTTTTGAACAACTTGCCACAAAACCAAACTGATTACATTTCAGTACCGGTATCAGATAAAGAAGAAAGTGAACGCGACGCTACCACATCGTGCTTCATTAAATATTTAAGTCAAATGCACAAAAAGACTACAAGTCCAGTGCGCCGCCGAAGAGGCCCAAAGATTACGCCGGGACGGAATTTATGTCTACGCGATCAAAGAAATATAATTGGAAGTAGACAAAACAAAATCTCAGGACAGTCAACTTTATCGGATGATTCTTGCACAGCGTGTGAATTGTGGAATGATCCTATGGGCTGCTCAAGCCAAAAAGATAAATGGATCGGATGCGAATCATGTGATATTACGCATTGGTTCCATTACAATTGCTGTAGTGATCCTTATGGGAAATTTAAGTTTATTTTACAATTTTCTTTCTTTTATCATTTCTTAATCTTTTATCTTATTTTACGTACGGTAGTTCCTTTTCATTTAGTCGTTTTATTTATTTTCCCTTTTGTACTTGGTAACACATAGAATGATTAGAAAAAGTTACGTGTATTTGATATCAATTTATCACTTATGAAGATAACAACGTAACATCAATGAATATGTCCGTCGAAAACAATAATATTTCAAAGACTTACAATACAAGACCGTTACAATATTCCATTGTAGATTGAAACGGTTTGCATCAGATATTTTTACGTATATGTATTCCCGAAATGATGCCAGACATTCTGGCGCCGACAAGTTACATAGATTTGAAAAATATAACTCTGTCAGATTGGAATTCTCTCCAAACTCTCTGAAAACCGTAAAATAGATACAAACATTGATTAAATAGCTGTGACCCAGACTCATTTGTTTCGTAATAAAAATATAATTTTTTACCCATTCATTGGAAAAGGTTATATATACCAAATATACTGTTATATACCAAACTTCCATCCTAAAAAATAATTTCAATGGATTTGAAAATTCACTTGGTTAATTCCTCCTTCCTGTTTCTGATCAGATTATTTCGTTATATACTGTATATAGATTTTTTTATATATCTACTGAGAGTTCATATTGTAACAGAACCTGTCTTAATTTATTCATTAAATATTTGCATTGGGTGGTAACAGACTCAGATGACCGTATCGTTATCACCCAGTAACATACCGAAAACTGCATTATGTGTTGTTTGATTATTATTTGTTATTATATCATCATGTTTTCTGGTTTGACGAAAAAATAAATTCTCTCTCTCTAACCCCAACCTTGTACACAAACTACGTTTCGGTGTCCACCATGTTGGTTCGCATACTACAGGAGTACCGATGTATGGCCTATGCATAGCATCATTTTTTCAGAATCAATGGACTTTATCGAGTCCCGACTACAAGATTACAAATCATCAATATGTTACTAAAGAAATTGAGGCCAAATATAAAAACTGAATTGGTTGAAAATATGGCTTTAGTAATAAACAGGTGGATAGATATGAGTGATAAAGAAAAATTTGTGAACATGTTTCGTTTTGTAAGTAAAGGAAGATTTGAGTTGGAAAAAGGTGTGAAAAAGATTAAAGAAAAATCAAAATGGAAGGTATTTTAAATGTCTAACAGGTATGATAGCTGGATCGAACAAGGCAAATCCTTATTGTACTTTTTCATTCAACTATCACAATGTGCAAATTAGCGAAAACTCTTATTTCCAGGAATTTCATTGCTTTGGATTATGCACTTTCACAAATTGTTCAATAACTTTCTAAATTGTCACTCCGGGTGGCAAGAAAACTGCCACTTTCAACCATTGTGATTCGTCACGCATAAGGCGAAGTCAAGTTCAGAGAGATACAGGGAAGTTGCCGAAAGGCCCTCTTGATTGTCTGAAGACATTACCAGAAGATGTTTTACCTTTAGGTTATCGTGACGACGCGTCAAACAAAAGTGTTCTAAAGCAGATATCAATATCACTGATGAACTTGCAAATTCAGTAAAAATACACAGGAAACAGTACACGTCTCACGAAAGTAATAATCTGAAAATTCAGGGAATATTGCAAAAGATATCTTGCATAGCGCCTTCCGCAAACTGCTCTACAATGAAGCATCGCTGCGGATTGCCTATCAACGTGGTAAAATTGATGCCGTGTATATTAATGTCACTGGAAACATCTTGACCAGGGGTGGCCAAGGTTTTTGCACCAGGGGCCAAAAACTTTGCCTAACTAGAATGGCGGGCCATGTAAGTGTGACATAAAAAGTTACATTATATGAACACAATAAACCACGTTCCAAAACTTAATTTACCGTAATCGCAATCTCAACAAATTCCTTGAGCAATTTTCCAGCTAAAACATCGAAACTTGGTTTTAGTTTGGTTGTGGCATCATCAGCCGGGCCAGATTGAATTAACTATATTTGGCCTGCGGGCCGTATTTTGCCATGTCAGATTTTGACCAATGGTAAAACAAAAACCAAACCTCTTTACGAATACGAAATAGTTGTGCGTCATTCTGTTGAGTCGCCGTTTGCATTCGCGACGTACCTCACTTCAAATCACGGAATGACATCAATAACCTATTTCGTAGCCATCATTAGTGCATCAATTCAGACTGATATCATGTCGCAAGTGGAATCCCCGGTTGAATATATTCGATGGGAGTATAGTTAATATAAGCTCGGCGATGAAAGTCGTCACTGGAGTATCGATGGCGGAGTACAATCATTGATTTATTCGAATATGCACTGGGCATGTGACACAAAGGGTTGTTGCAAAAAAACGATTTATCACATCTGCACTAGCCCCCCTGCCAAAATTAATTAACATTGATTAATCTGATACAAATAGGGATAAACTTCCCGACCTAACTAAGCCATAGCTATGATGAAATTAGTTTCTTTGTACGGCAATGGCGTTCAACACCATCTGAACAATTTTGAAAGTTTCATTGAATGTGGAAATACAAATGTTTTGTGCGTACAAGAAGCACACGGAGCCGCCAAGAAATTGGTGAAACGCTGGGCCAATGAGTTGAATACCAATAAATGCGGTCTTCAGAACCGGTTCAAATCGGAATGATCAGAGTCGGTGTGACGGACCGCTTCTCGTTGTTCATTACATGTCTAAATGCTGAACGGAATCGTTTCAATTCAGCGAACCTGCGAGAGCGTTCGCTTTTCCCGCGAGAGTCGTAGTTTCAGACTTCTGGATGGCTAGGCGCGTATGGTATATAAGTATAAGTTTATTTCGACTCTATAATAGCCATAACAATAAAAATAATTGATATTTTATGAACAAATAAATAAAAACTGATTATGAAATCAGGAGAGCAAACAAAACCTTAGACAAGGTTTAAAACGCACAGAATACAGGATGGACGGTTTTGCCAGGAAGGGGTGGTACGTTTTCACTCATCTAAAATTATTTTACACTCTCACCACATAACCGCAGAAAAATTATTTTAGTAAAAAAGAAAATGCTATGGGCTTAGGAGAAACTAGACTAGAGTAGCACGTACTGAAAAAAGTCGGAGAAGATAATAACTTGGATTCTATTAAAACTAGATGAACAATATTTTAGCTGATTTACCCGTATCTCTTTTTATCATTTATTCGACCAATCTAGTAGCAACATGTCGACGCTTCTTCCAACGGGCGCATCAACGAAGTATGATGCGGAGGCGTCGACAAATCGCTAACTTCTCCATGCTATTCAGAACAAAAAAGCAGAAATAGGAAATCTTTAAACTATTGCTGCTGAATTCTTAAAAATCATTCCATATATTGGGATAAATGTGCAGGAATGTGTCAGGTTCTTGAACAACTTTATGAACTGTAAAAAAGTACTTGATTTTTTCAAAAATCAGAATCACGTGACTTTAGCAGAAATGTTTAGCAAACAAAAATTTATTGGAAACAAAGCTTATTTGACTGACATTTTCAATTCATTGAATGAATCGAGATCCATGCAGAGTACTGGATTTACTGTTATTGATTCCAGTTGGTTGGTGCTCACTATAAAAAACTACTCTTGGTAAAAAAAACTTCGATTTTCGATTATCTCCTGCAAATCCGTCAGGCCACAGATAATTAAGCTGCGGGCCTGGGTTTGGACCACCCTATCACAAGAGCAGTTTCAGCACACAGCACGAGTACTGTGTGGTATCTGAAGCTGCCGAAAAACGGGATGTCGCATGGCAGAATTTCCAAACCATGGCCGCTATGGTCAAACTACGGCGACTGACTTTTTAGCTGTCACAAACCAATGGCGTAGGGCGGGTTACCACGGCGGAAAATTGAAAACCATGGTGGGTTAAATTGTGCTGCCACCTACCACGGCATGTAGACTGTAATGGCAGGATTGTCCCTGATGGTGACAAACTTTGGGTAAGTTAGATCCATTTATTTATTTATACAGTTCTGATGGATTTGTGGTTAGGCTTCAGATTTAAGAAATATAATTCCGCATGATATACTAAAAAGTGGTACATGACTTTGTGAATATACTGGAAATAGCGCCCATAAAACCATGGCAAGAGTCGGCGCGGTTCGTTCGTGGCAGGAGCCGCCATGAAGGGGTAAGAACTGCACCTTCTCTGTCATACGTAATAATGTTTTGAAATAGATGCGCATATTAAAAATTTTGAAGACCATTGCCTCGAAGCATGCATTTCGATTCATTTCAGATTACTTGTCTACAACTGCATTAGATGGGGAAAATATGTCACTATATCATGCCTCATTATGCGTGGTCTGCATAAAATACACAGACCAACACACGAACGGAAGTTTCAACATTGATTCAAACAGGCTTTCGTCTCATCTTTGACACCAACGTGTTTGATGACATCTAGAAGCTGGCCACGTTTCAAGACCCAAATTGTGGATTCAGGTTTTTCACAAGATCTTAAATTGCTCAGGTATGAGTTTTTGAGACTCGAAACTTCTGTAGCCCATTGGAAGCTTCTTCGAAAAGATGTTGGAATATAACTTATATATGTAGTAATAAGTATCAGGCACTTTGATGATGTTACTTCTTGGTTTTACAGAGTGTCGTATATCTCATAAAACCTGCCATTGCCAATTTCCTATAGCAGACTAGGGGTAACGAAAATATAGGAAGAGGATGTTATACCAAGTCGTTAACAAATTTTCCATGTAATGTTTGTGCATTTATATTTGTGGACCAATGTTAAAACTCTAAACTAAATGAAAGAGATGGCTTATGAGTAGGCTGGAATATCTAGCAGGATTATACCAACATCAGTATGGTTCGGTTTAAAGCTAAAAGCAGATTTTTGGATATACTGCAATCGAGACAGGTGTCTGATGACAATTCTTCCAATAATGAAGACTCGTTGATTATGTACCAAATCAACTGGTACACCCAACAGAAAATCTGTGACAATGTTTGGTTGAATGACAACCGTGCAGAAGTAGAATATTTACTCACTCTCGCAAAAACTATCTGTGCGTACCTGCACCAGCAGAGCGAACGAGTATTCTGAGTAAAAAATGATTAATTATTTTTAAATCTATTTTTTACAATTTTTTAAGAATTAAAAATATCATGTAATCCTAATCTTGGAAAAGGAATTGTTGAAATAGCAAGTCTGCTGCAAAGTGGTTGCTTAAAAAGTGGATATCAGCAATTGCATGCTTTCTATAGAAAATATTCTGGACCTGATCTCAGCATTGGAGAAAGAGAATATTCAGGTTGTTTGTGAGACTTAGAAATAGAACAATAGATTATTTTGGTCGGCATGGCTGGTCGGCACAAAGTGTTAGGAACGCGCTTGCCCTTCCACCTCAAGATACATTGCATGGGATCGCTGGTTCAAATTGTGTGTGAACGGATTGCAGAATGTCATGTCGTAGGAGGGTTCACATAACCGCTGGTCGTTTATGGCTTCTTTTGCTATGCATCTGAGAAATATACCAGTTAACAATTATCATACCTGACAAGGACCATTAGTGCGTCATATGATTGAACTTATTTATCAGCTTCCCTTCATATACTATCAAGTCTACTGGCTTTACATGCTTATCTCTCTTCTGAATTAAAAGTTCAACAATCGATATTATAACAAAACTATAGTCTATTTTTAGATTAAACATTGAATATAAGTGAAAATGATCCAATCGTCAATATAATACGACACCACGCTGAAGCAGTCTGTAACCTTCCAAAAAATGTTTCAAGAGAGCATCTTGTAAACAAATGTCATATAAAAAGGTGGTTCTAGAAGCACAGAAATAATTTATGGAGTTATGGCATGACCCAATTACTAAATCAAACAATAACGATAGGTGAGATGTTAATATATCTTACATAGTGACATATATAAATCTTATATATATTATAATCATATATATTCTTAAATTTTAAATCTGTCCATATGTCTTTTTATTTTTTTCAGGACCCAAAAATTATCATCAAAAATAGCAATTGCTTGCAACGCCGGGCAAGCTCAGAGCCTGACATAGATCACTAGTGCAAAAAAGAGCTCAAAATGTCATCTCTACCCTCGGTTGAATAGAGAACAAAAATTTTTGAGTTAGTAATATCGTTTCTCAACAGAGAAAGCATTCTAGAATTTTTTTTTGTGGGTGAAGGAAATATTACTTTGTAACCATTGTAGTTATACTCAGTGGCGTAGCATCCACCCCCGCGGTCGTGGGAGGGCCCACAGCGCAGAGGGGCCCAAGCGGTTAGAATTTAGAAATTTAAGCCGCAAACCAAAAGCTGCAGTGCAAAACAAGTAATGCACATCTTATAACGTTGATGTTAGTTCTTCTCAAATCGTTTTGTTACGTAACAATGCCATGGAGTCGTCGATTTCCGGCGTCTTGTGGTTTGATCGCACCGGCAAAAATACGAAGGCTGTCAGAATGATGTCAAAAGCAAAACCTCTCAGAAGCGCACAAAAACGCAGAAAAAGGGCAGAAGAGGAAGAACGTATAAAAAAAATGTCGCAAGTATCAAAGATAAACGGCAAATTTTAGGTTGCCATTGCCTTTTTATAGCGACATGTTATGCTTTTTGACAAAACAATGGGTTGTTTTAGCTTATGTCCAAGAGTTTTTAGGGTCATTTCCACCAAATATTTTTTCGGGGGGGGGGGGGGGGCACGAGAATTTTGCTACGCCACTGGTTATACTGATATTGCTTCGTTATTCACTACTTTTGTGATACATGGACAGAGTTTCAGAGGGAGAGTTAGGTGCATCGCCAGCTAATAATTCCTCAGCAGCGTTTCTCAAACTTTATGCCGCGGATCCTTTTGGAATTAAAAAGAATAAGCTGTTCGTATTACACATAGGCACGCATGCAACCGGCAAGCTTGTAAGACTTGAGTGCTCGCTATCCATTAATGATTAGATAACTTATAAAATTATTGCGTTTGCTCTATCATGTAGTAAGGATGATTGTCACGTTATAATTAAGGATGCCAAGTATGAGTACTTACAAGTATTCGATTCTTATCCGATTCCTGATTCCTCGACATATCTTAACGAAAACTCACACCCACCTAAGCAGTACCATATGAAATCAAACAAGAACACGATGTTCAAATTTTGGATTGCCAAAAAGGCCGGAATTAAGTAGTATGGGTATCCAATATGTCACATGAAACAAAATCGCACAAAAAAACGAATCCCTCAGAACCCACAGATATTTTTAAAACAAATAAACGTTAAAGCCTTCTATCGAAATATTATATATAGTGAAGTGAAGTTTGCGTCGTCGTAGCAACTCAGCATAAATGTGAAGAAATTGCCACAAAACTTTACACGTTCTTTTCAATCCAAGTTTTAACCTCGAGAATCGATTCCAATGCATCGGAACTGATTCTAGTCGATTCCGCAAAAAAGCGATTCTGTAATCGAATCCGGACTCGATCCCGCCATCCCTAGTCATATAATTGGATTGTTATGTTATGGCCGTTTCCGACCGACCATTGATCCCTGAAAAATTGTCCCTTTACTTCATCATTGCAACATGTCGCTTCTTTGGAGTGTTTTACAGAGTTCTCACTTACATGCTCAATATCATGATTTTTATCTGAAACATTAATTCACTTGCGGCTGGTGTTCATAGCTAATTTATGGCTAGTCTATCGCAAAGTTTGCGGGGTCAATTTTTGATTATACCAACTTAATGATTTGAACTTAATTGATTTCAAACTATTTTCGAAAACTGACAAATAACACGCAAAATCATGAAAACAAAGCAATGTTTACATCATGTTTGGTTGGAAGTCTGTGCAAGCGAAAGTGATCCTTGAGCCACTGCATGAATTGTAATTGTTAGATCACTGTTGACTTATATTGCTGATTGGTTATTGTTACAGACATTAACGAAAAAATCTATGTTCGAGGAAACATCCACCTTCCATCACATTGACTTGCGCGCTTAGCCTAGTTGAGGTAACAAGAAAGCAATTGTCTTCGGTCTGATTATTTTTTTATTTAGGACTCAGTTCACCCTAAATATTAAAATATGAAAAAGTATTTTGATATAGCTAGTACATCCAAACATAATGAGCCAGCTCAGCAAAGGTGTAATAAGCAAAAATATAAAGAAGAATATTGCAGCAGTACGACTTAACCGGAATACCGGTAGGTGCTCGCCACTAATACAGTCTAGTAATACTGTAATAATTGGTTCAGAAGATCCCGTGTGCTGCAAAGCCACACAAATGTGTTCGAAGTTTACGATGCAAACGAAGAGACTTTATTGAAATAGTGTAAAATCCACGCTTAAAGCAGACAAAATGAGAGCAACAAAATACGATCCTCACTCTGGGACAGCCAAAAGCAAGAAGAGAGGCTGACACTGTGAATCCACAGCACAGTTCACATATGCAGTAGTGGTTGGAGTCGAGTAACTGGATCGAACTATCGAACAAGAAATATAAATAAAATATTAAACAATAAAAAATAGGACAATTCCAGTCCCGCCACAATATGTTCAATACAGGTTTATTGTTTCCGGACCGGAAGATCACCAACAATCTCATGTTTCAAGCAAGCTCAGGAGACACTTAAAGACAAATCATCCAACAGTGAAGGATTTGCCAAAAGGATATTTTGTGAACCTGATTTTGCAAACAAACAACTTTATTTGCTACCCCAAGCTACCGGAAAAAAGACTGATTGTAAGCTATAAAATGGCTCACCTGTTGATTAAACGCAAAAAAGCACACACAGACGCAGAATCAGTTATTTCACCAGCTTTAGCCATTGTTGTTGAAGAAAAGCTTGGAAATTTTGTCGCCGAAAAAGATAGACAAGTTCAACTGTCAAATTTTACGAAGAATAGAAGACTTGTCCTCAGATATAACATTTGCGAATACTTTGTTGCGAAACGGGATGACCGACTGCAATGTTCCCTCTAATTTTTTGTAGTATGTGTGCGCAGAAATTTTGGTGTGTGCGCACTTTTTTGAAAATGACTAATATTTGTGCAAAAACGAATGAAGAAATTTTGGCGTTCGAACCGGGTAACTAGAATTCGGTTGGAAACCGAAGACTTATCGATGGAAGGTTAGGGGATCCCCAAAACAGTGGTCTTACTCCATAGTGACACCGTGTATCCCATCACTAATTAACTAATATGCTTCTGATCCGAGCTAAGATGAATGCACATGCAAAATTTGGAGCAGATTGAACCTCGCTTTCGTGAGATATCGCGTGCATCTAACACACAGACAAATACCTGTCAACATACTTATCGATTAAGATCGATAAGTAATAAGTGGGCCAACCACAAACTTTTTCAACCTGCCAACCGAGCACATTGTTACATTACATCGAAATACGTCTGTGCGCAGTAAATCTATGCGTGTGCGCAGCCTCTGAAAGCTGTGTGCGCGCGCGCACTTTAGAGAGAACACTGACCGACTGTATTATGGGCTTTACATATTGACGGATCTACTGACAGAACCGGGAAAGCTCACCTGCTTGCTTTTATTCGGTTCATAAACGCAACATTGGTAAATGAATGCTTGTTTTGCAAATAATTGAAAGGCACAACCAGAGGAGAGGATATATCTAAACTGGTCAATGAAAATGTTTTGCTTTATAGTCTGCAGTGAAGTAACTGCGTGAGCGTTTGTACCAACGGTTGATCTTCGATGCCAGGGGATAGGAAAGGATTTCTTGCATGAGTGCTGCAAAAAAATCCAAATATGGTAATTATGCATTGCATGATCCACAGAGAAGCTCTCGTTGCCAAATCTAAAGATCGTTGTCAAATCTAAAAATTGCCTAAAGATCTACAAGCCGCTACGAATCAAATGGTGCACTTCATTAAATCTCGGCCACTTTATTTTCAACTTTGTAAAGCCATGGATTTTGAGTACGAGTGTTTGCTGTATCACACGGAGGTTCGTTGGCTTTCGAAAGGAAAGGTGTTGAAACACATGCTCCATTTGAAAACTCAAGTTACTTCTATTGTGGAAACGCAAAAAAAGACTTCGGATTTTCTCTTCACGACAAAAGTTGGTGGCTTGAAGTTCTGTTTCTTTCTGACTTCTTAGATAAACTAGGGAATTATCCAAGTCTCTTTATGTTATGTTAAAACATTGAATAGAGTTTGAAGGGCAATTTTCTAAATACCGGGAATAAATCATAGCAAGGGAAAGTGACTTAAAACGCATTCATCGGAATCGCCATAAAATAAGCACTGCCACTCGTTTCGTTTTCGAGCTTTAGGATCATTTTATAAACAAGAGAGCTATGCCTAAATATATGGACACATAGAGTCACATCATTTGGATGACGTCATATCGAAAAAAAGTAATAGCCTTCTGGAGAAAAATTTTATCTTTAACCACTGATAATTTCAAAGCAATTGGTCCAGTAATCAAAGAGAAAAGCGATTTCTTCAAAACGTGTCAATGAACAACAAGAATAAGAACATCAACACAACAAAACGATCGCTATGTCCACTACGTGTTCAATTAGTGTTTTAAAAATGCGCAATTATAAAAAGGCGAAATAAAGTTGCTGAGTAAAGGGGCAATTGTTATCATTCTATTCTATGTATTAGATATAACAGAAGAGAGAACTTAAAAATCGATCAGAGCGTAGTGCGCGCATTAAAATCCTTCACGATGCACTATTATAAATGGGTGAATTAAATTTGTATGCTGAATTGAATGCTGTATGCCCATATTTTTTTATGCGGGGATTTAGTACACAGGTAAGGTAAGTGACGTGAAACTCAATCATGGGACTCATCACCATATACAGCATAATTACACTTTATGTGTCGAGATTGTGTGTGTTAGAGGGCGTTTTTACTAATATTGTGGTTCGCTTTTCAGAGAAAATATTTTGAAATTGTTGTCAAGCGAGGATGTTGGTCCTAATGCTTCTATGTAAATAATCAGCACCGCACGTTTTGTTTTCGAGTTTCAAGGTAGGGCAAATTTTGAAGTTTTGTTAGGCGTTCAAATTAATGTTTTGGTACTGCACAATTTTGAAAGGTAAAGTTGGTTCGCTGAGAAATGATGCAATTTTTCCAATTCTGTTCAATGTATTAGGTATAGGCGCGCATTACAATTGAACTATTATATATGCTTGAATCAAATTTGTTTGCCGATTTATGCGCACAATTTTCTATGCTGGGAATTAGTTTATAGCTAAGGGAAGTGACGTGAACATAATTACATTTCATGAAACAAGGTTGTCTGCGCTAAACGGCGTTTTACTAATTTACGTGATAAATATAGCAGAGAGAAGAGATATATGAAATATTAGTGTCCGTTTCTTAGGGGGATATATTTTCAAATTGTTGTCAAGTAATGATGCCCAAAGATTATATGTAAATAATCAGCACCGCACTTTCGTTTTCGAGTGTCAAGGTCGGGCAAATTTTTGTCAAGCTTTCAATTAAGTGTTTTGGGACTGCACAATTACAAAGGGCGAAATTGGTTTGCTGAAAAAACGGGCAATTTTTATCATTCTATTCTATGTATTAGAGAGCAGAGAGAACTCGAAATCGATAAGAACGTAGTGCGCGCATTGAAATTCCATCCAATTGTACTGATATATACATGGGTGAATCAAATTTGGCTTGCTCATTTTCGCTCACAATTTTTCTATGCTGGATATTAGTTTATAGCTAAGGGGAGTGACGTTAAACTCAATCATGAGATCACCGCCATATACGGCATAATCACACTTTATGAGTCAAGGTTGTCTGCGCTAAACGGCGTTTTACTAATTTACTGCTGAATGTAGCAGAGAGAAGAGAGCATAAATATATGAAATAATTGTGGTCCGCTTCTCAGGGAAAATAGTTTGAAAAATTGTAAAAGCAGGAATTGGTTAGCTGAATAGAACAGACGATTTATATCATCTTATTCTATATAACACCATAGGTGGCTCGAAAGTCGAACAGAAATCGTGCGCATTAAAACTGCTTCCAAATTCGATAATAAAAATGTGTGAATCAAGTTTGTATGATAACTTTGTATACTGGGAATTAGTTTATAGTTAAGGGAAGTGACGTGAAACTCAATCATGAGATCACCGCCATAATCACACTTTATGAGTCAAGGTTGTCTGCGCTAAACTGCGTTTTACTAATTTACGTGATAAATATAGCAGAGAGAACAGAGCATAAATATATGAAATAATTGTGGTCCGCTTCTCAGGGGAAATAGTTTGAAATTGTTGTCAAGTGAGGATGTTCGTGCTTCTGTGTAAAAATTTAGAACCGCACGTTTCGTTTTCGAGTGTTAGTGTGGGGCAACCATATTGAGTTTTGTCAGGTGTTTAGAAATTAGTGTTTAGGGTCTGCAGAATTGTAAAAGCCGGAATTGGTTTGCTGAATAGAACAGACGATTTATATCATCTATTTCTATAAAACACCACAGGTGGCTCAAAAGTCGATCAGAAATCGTGCGCATTAAAATTGCTTCCAAATTCGATAATAAAAATGTGTGAATCAAGTTTGTATGATAATTTTGTATACTGGGAATTAGTTTATAGCTAAGGGAAGTGACGTGAAACTCAATCATGAGATTCGCCACCATATACAGTATAATCACACTTTATGAGTCGATAGTGTCTGCGCTAAACGGCCTTTTACTAATTTACTGCTAAATGTAGCAGGGAGATGCGAGAATAAATATATTAAATAATAGTGGTCCGCTTCCCAGGGGGATATATTTTTAAAATGTTGTCAAGTAAGGATGTCCTAAAGCTTCTATGTAAATAATCAGCACCGCACTTTCGTTTTCGAATGTCAAGGTTGGGCAAATTTTTGAAGTTTTGTCAAGCGTTGCACAATTACAAAAGGCTAGTTTGGTTTGCTTGAGTACAACGGGTAATTTTTATTCTTCAATTCTATGTATTAGATATAACAGCGTCAGCATGGATGGCTTAAAGTCGAATAGAAGGGCATGCGCGCAATAAAATTGCTACTGACTGCGGTATTTAAAATGGATGAATCAAGTTCGTTAGCTGAATATTGCGCGCAATTTTGTATGTATCAGTTCATAGCAAAGAGAAGTGTTGTAATATACGCTGATGAGATTTGCTACCGTATAAGGCATAATCCCAATCCATGAGCCAAGGTTGTCTGTGCTAAAGGGCGTTTTCACTAAGTTGCGTGTTAGATCTAGCAGAGATACGAGAGCATAAATAGATAAAATACCAGTGGTCCGCTCATCGGGGAAAACAGTTCAAGATGTTGACAAGTGAGGATGTTCGCGCTTTTATGTAAATAACCAATAACACACGCTTCGTATTCGATTGTCAAGGTCGGGAAACCTTTTGAAGTTTTATCAAGCGTTCAAATTAGTGTTTTGTGACTGCACAGTTACAAATGGCGATATCGGTTTGCTGTGAAAACGGGCGATACTCATCGTTCTATCCGAGGTATTAGGTTTAGGACGAGATAAATTGCTTCCAACTTCGATATTATAAATGGGTGAATCACATTTGTTTGCTTATTTTTGCGTGCAATTTTGTATGTTGGAAATCAGTTCATAGCAAAGGAAAGTGACGTAAAACACGCTGATGTTACTTGCTACCATACACGCATAATCATAATCTAGAAGCAAAGATTGTCTGCGCTAAACGGCGTTTTTATCAAGTTAAGTGTTTGATTTAGCCAAAAGATGATAGCATGCATAATTAAATGAAAAATATTCGTCCGCGTGAAGGGAAAACATTCCAAAGTGCATTATTGATTAGTCGCAATTATTGTCATGTCAGGATGTCCTACGACACATCTATGTAAAATCCTTGACCATTAAGACAAAGTTAGAAAATTTCCCCACAGCATCTTTGAGGCGTCATAGATATTAGTAACCACAGAGACACGTCGCCCCGCAAGGACTGCTCAGTCCGGGCCTATGTTTTTTTTTGAGAACATTTTTGTTACGTTGCTATGAACGAAATTGTTTGAAATGTCAATAAATAAAGTCAATCAATATAGGACAGCTAGCTATGACGTTGCAGAATCTATAATATTTTTCAATATATTTGCAGTATTTACTTTACATCTAAGTAGCTTGTTGCGTCACCAAATCTTTCTAGAGGCAAACATGGACTTCGTCGAAATACTTTTCTTTATCTCTCTTATCTGTGGATTGCTTGCCGAGAAAAAAATACCCAGTAAGATAACGATTTCTGAATGATTAGTTTCGAAAACAATTACTTATTAGATTTTGCAATACCTGTTTACAGGCAATCTTTGTCTACAACCATCCTTCACTTTTGCTGTCAAGACAGTTGAAATATAAAAGATTTCTCCAATCATTTCAAATTACATCACACCATACAACCTATAATATTTGACACAAGATGGCGTCATATTCAAGTTTAACTCAATATAAAGCCCACTTTTTTCAAACTATACTGGGTTTATTTGTTCGTTCTCATATGCATTTGAAACAAATAACTAGTAAACTAATCCCATACCCATATATCGACTGGTAACGGGACGAGTGACCGTGGTACGCCATATGATAAAGCCGTTTTATCGCCTTCCCTCTTTCCCGGGATAAATACGTAAATCCCACCCAGAACATATCATTCAATGTACTAGGAATGCCTGCTACTTTTTGTATAAGATGTTATATCTAACTTAAAATATTTTTTATTTGTCAGCCGGAGCTTGCGTTTCGAAGATCGTGAAAGGAAAACTCGTACAAGTTGGAGATTGCGAGGTAAAATTAAAGTTTCTATTTTTATTTTAAGTGTTTTTACACTTCGACCCCAAACAAGACTTTGGGGAAAAAGGGCCACTGAAACTTTTAAAGCTACTATTTTTGGAACGACTCGAAGCTGTTCGGCTCGGCCAAAAATCTTTATCTTGCGATGCCAAAAGCGTTATGCCCTACACTCAGTCTATAACAACCATCGTCATAAAAACTTTATAGTCTGGTGGTAAAACAATTTTGCCCCTATTTGATAAGGATTGGCTGTTCCGTCTTATGCTTGTTTTACAACTAATATAATTTAATACAACTTGAGTGTCATAATTACTTTACTAATTATCTGCATTTCGTATTTATTTCACAGAAAAACGATGGATCAGGTGAGTACGTCATGATATATTTTGGAGAGAATAAGCACCGTGTAAAAAAATAATTGTCCGTAATTTTTTTTCTAATCTGTAAACTATCCACATTTCCGCTTATGTTTTTTTGTGCAAAATAATTTTCATTCCGAGTAAGCCCATGAACAAGTATTGCAACTTCAACCTTTTAGCAATATTTGGTTTATACTTTGGCGACAACTTAAACTGAAAACTGATTCAAAACACCTTATCCCACACACAACTAAAATATATAATTTTTCAACAGACATCGTCAGACTGATCAAAAAGAGTCATGATGAGAAAGCTAAAAGTAATTTTTATTATGTTTTGTAACTGATAATTTGACAATAAAACTTGCCACATTCACAAGTATAACAATTTTTAGGCAAATTTTCATGGCCCGGTAGTTTGTAACTATGATTTGGATCAATGAAAAAGTATGGCAGTTTCAACATATATTTTTTGTAATCATCAACCATGGTTATTGAATTCTTTTGTACGAAGCCCACGCCACTAATGCAAAAATGTGAGATTTGAGAAAACACCCCCGTCACGTTTTAAATACCAAATGAGTAATTACCCAGTTAGGGTTCGAGTTTAGAATGATTTGAATTTTCAATGCAATATGCACTCCTAACTCTAATTATAATTATTAGTTTTCATATTTTGAGCGTTGGCAAGTTTTTTTTTTTTGGCGGGGGCTTTGTATGAAAGAACCTTAGAACTTACGATTTCAAGAACTGGACCCTTATTCGTTGTTGGGTGATTAACCAAACCATTAGTCGTTTACGACTTCGACAACCAACAATGTATCTGAACCTATAGAATATACTTTCACATTAAAATAGATTGGTTTTAACTTTCTCGCAAAATTAATTTGTCTTACAGACTTTTCTCATTCTGGAAATATTAATAAAAATATTTCCCAGACATGTTTTACAAAGTAAACAACCCTAAGAAGTTTTAATCCCTTTTTCAATGACTCATTTTCTGAAGATTCTTTTGATATAAAATAAATAATGATCACGATTATGTTGTTTTCAGATAAATGTGACGTCACATACAATTCAAGATGCTACCGAGTGTTGTTGTATGATACAAAGAACGTCACCTTCAACGATGCTGAATCAATTTGCAAATCAACGAACAACGGAAATCCCGCGAATATTTACGACTTCGATGTTTACAAGTTGCTTTTCACTCATGTACGTTCAGTGATCTCTGATAGAACTAGAACATCCCTCTGGACAGGGATGGAGTATAAGGTCAGTTTGGTAGGTCACGATCGCGAATCCCAGTACTCAGAGTTTGATTCATTTTGTAAATTTCTCTGCCCTCGAAGATTGGCTCCAATTTTGCAATAAAATCACCAAATAAATGGCAAATCGGCGAAGCCTCACGATTTATCAATGATTTGGATATTTTGCAACGTCTAGTATCATTGGAACTGTATACTTTATTATCATATCCAAGCGGTCGACCTAGTATTTTTTAAATTTCCGAGCAACTTGCAATTTATGATAATACATTAATTACCGGTTACGCCCGATTTATACAGTTCTTATCGAAAAGAGCTGTCCTATGTATCTTTCCCTACCTTATCGTACTTTGTTTGTGTTAAATAATTTCAGTATGAAGCCTATTACCCGAAGATAGTATTTTCTTACTTCATGTAACATGTCAGTTGTGTTAACATTTCAAGCAACTAATTCAACCGTTTAATTGTCACAGAACAATCAGCTTTTGCTGTCGAGTGGAGGAGCAGTCACTCTACCTACAGAAGTGTGGTATCCTCATCATCCGAAAAACATTTCATCGCACACAAATGTTTCTGTTCATGTCCAAAAAGATCCAGGCGCGAAAAATCAGGGAATATTGAATGTTGCGCCTACCCAGGAAAAGCGCGGTGTCTTCTGTGAAATATAAAACCAGCTCAATAATTGGCAGAACTATGTTGATGGATCAAATAATTTTTTTGATGGCAGAGTTAAATTCCTATTTAATATTACTTAACTTTATTATTACTTCACTACTATTAACCGTATTACCCATGCCTTCAATTGATATTCTCGTCTATTGAAACCGTTTTCTTAGCAAATGAAAATTCATAGCTGTCTCACCCGATGTGATTTATGTATATAACGAAACATAATAATAATGAATATTTGATTCGATCATTTTTGGGTTTTCTTTGATATTGTTCATCAATTCATGGGGATTAAACAGGAAAGGAAACGAGCCGTCGAATAGAAAATTTCTCATGTGTGAAATGACCTACTATTTTTTCAGAGTATCGGGCTGGGAGAGGGTGATTGGTGATAGAATGTCTAAGACAAACTTAGTTCGGCACTCCAGAAGTGTGTGCACCAATATGAAGGTAACTAAGTTTGTTCGCCTACTTTACATCAAGTTGTGTAAAAGGACCGAAACCTATGAGCAGGAGTATATTCACTTGCCTAACCGTAAATATATACTACTACTAGATGTCCAACCCCGCTCGCTATATAATAAACCATCAAAGGCGCTGTTGTACTTGCAAGTGGCGGGCGTCACGGTCGGTAGGTTCAGACATGTGCTTGACGACGCGAGCTCGCAAACTCGCCCTGTTCGTTGATGACTGATCGAAATATTTGCTGAAGGACATGGAGAATTTGATAAAAATGAACAAATAATTGTGAAAATGAAGACACAGTCTGTCTTGCAAATGACCAGGATGATGTGACAACATTCTTGTTGAAAGAAAGCAATGCATCAAAAATGCGATGCATTGCGAAAAATGTCAGTCAGATGTAGGTAAAGTGGTGACGAAATTGAATACTTTGCACCTTATATACAAAAAAACCTTAGCAGCATAGCGTTTTGGTCTCGCTCTATCTCAAGTATTGTACCTTTTACAGAAAATTTTTTCTTCACTTGACCTATAATCAGTGTTGCCATCGACCTAGAGCCAGAAATAAGCACGGGTGTCTAAAGTTTATTTTGGGGGGTACTTAACAACGGCAGAAAGGCAGATTGAAAATGAGAAAGGAATCATACACAAGTCTCTTCCGCACTCCAACTTTTTATTATTAGAAGTCGCTTCGAACAAGGTTGCATGCGGCCCCTAAATCGCGCAAGACCATAAAAAAACATTAAATAACGGCCACACGCAACCTCTAAAATGTGAGAAGCTACAGAAAAGTAGGCAGGAACACACAATAAACATCCAGCATTCAACATCTTGCACATGAAACAACAACCCAAAGGGCGTCTGCGCATATTCGATGAGATGCGCAGCCATCTAACCCAAAATGTGGGTAACAAATTGATTATTAAATAACATAAACACATAATTTTAAATTAAACACGTTGCGTATATTAAAAATACATCGTCCCTCGTTTCTACGGAAGCTTTGTACGCAAAACATAAACAAGTCATCCATGGTTCTAAGACAAAATGAGCACGTAACTCAAAAATAAGCTCTTTTCTTAGAAATAAGCACATCCTTACTTTATAAGACACACGCTAGAAAATAAGCACAAATCTTAGAAATAAGTACGGTATGGCAACCCTGCCTATAATCAGGGCTGCCATAACGTCCTAATTTCTAAGATTTGTCCTTATATTGAAAGCCTTTGTCTTAGAAAATATTTTTTTTTCCTTATTTTTAACAAACGTCCTTATTGTCTTTATGAATGAATATACCGGTAAATTAAACTTTGAATTTGGTTTAGATCTGGAACTTCATATGATATAAAATGAGTAAACGTAAAAACTTTCGCTGTGATGATTATGAGAAAGAATTCAACAGCGTCAAACGAAACGAATGACCAGTGTTTTGCGCACTGCAGCTTTCGTGAATGTGACATTAACCTGAAATCCATAGGTAAAGCAGCAATTTCTGCTCACAATGCAACCCAGGAGGCAGAAGCACAAGGATTCTGCTCAAGAAATTGAATCAAACCAAGAGTCAATGATTATACAAGGGTCGCACCACATGAATACATTCTGTTTATTACATTTCATTCATTGTTATCTTATTTCTATGTTTCCCTGTCCTTATTTTAGGGTTCATATATTTTACCGCATATACCCAGAATCCTACTTTTATCTTAAATATGTGCAGTTTTTCACAAATTAATAGGTTTTATTCGAACTGTCTATAACGGGTATAAATCCCTCGGAAACTCGTTGCATCGCCGTTGATATCACATGCTTTGTGTACTTCTGCATGATAACGTTTTAATATGTTTTCTGCTTATGGAAATAGGTTGTTGTGACAAACCTAGAGATTTCTAAGCTGAATATTTGCGTCAACGTTAATATTTATAGTCTACTAGTAACATGTAGCTCAGTTTTGAGCACAAGTCAAAAATTGGAAGCAATTATTCGCGAATGAATATGAAATTTGGGCGTCTTTAATATTCAATGAATGATAGAATTCGATACAAAAAATATTTCATGGCAGAGCTTTGCTTAAAATTATCATCACCCTTGTCCTGGACGACCTTAATGGTGCAACGCAACAATTCTTGTATTTTCATTAGGGTTACCAACGGTCCAACACTTATATTTTTCGCCAACCCTTTAAGTACTGGCTTTAGGGAAGGCAAGGTTATATATTGTTGCCATCCAAAAATGTTGTAGCTACCTTAACGGGCAGTAGAATTGGCAATAAATCTTGCAAAATTTCCCAGTAATGTTCTTTCATTTCAAGATGTGATATTTCTCTTTGATTACCTCCCCTTAGTTCAGAGACCACTGCACGGATGTGCCATTTAAGTTCATTGAGTCTCGAGAGCATTTCATAAATGAAGTGACACCTGGTGGACACATCGATTATTAGGTTCAGCAATAATGGCTTCCCTGTTATCTCCCCTTACTTTTTTTTCTGAGGCACAGCATGTTTGATGCAGATCGTCTAAAAAAGTTCACAATTTTTCTGGCCGTTTCCAACAAATCTACAATGTCCCTCAAAGCAAATCCCCTCTGTAGGCACAACTGCAGGGTGTGAGCGGCACATCGAATCACATTCAAATTATGCTCTCTTTTCAATATTTTAACAGCTGCAATCATATTTAAACCATTATTTGTTGATATGGAGACAATTTGTGAGAGAGGAACACCAAAATCTGAAACAATCTCTTGTATCCAGCCTGCTATATTTTATCCAGTTTGCTTGTCATCAAGTAGCTTGTTGAAAGTACAAATGAATTTATAGTGAAATCCTGGGAAAGAATATGTGCGATGACACACAAATATGATTCGTTTTTTATGCTAATTCAGGCATCAGGCAACATGAGCATGATAAAGGTTATTTCGACACGTTATAGCGTCATCTAAGCTAAGGTTACATCACCATAATGATAGTAGTTCCAAGTTTGTACGGAAAACTCTGGAATTCCAAGGAGTTTTTTCTGAACTATGCCATCCAAGAACGAGATGTTCTTTGGTTGCAATTCATGTTGCTTTAACCAGTGGCGCAACAACAGATTATAACCTATTAATATTGTATGTCCGTTAGATAGAAGCCTTAAAACTACATACGCAATGATAACGCAACAAATTTATTATCTGTCAATTAAAGGTTGCATTTTGTATAACATTGCATAAAATTAGCTTTCCCCTTACAAAGTTCTGGTTGCGCCTTGGTTTTATCAGTTCAAATCTTTCGGGTTCGACAAAAACTCCTAGAGTTGCGTAGACAACCTCTGCTCTATTTCTTTGTGCTAATGAATTTGAACGTGTATAATGCAAGGAATGCTGTAGAAGGAATGAACATGTCTATACCATGCAATTTGGAATCCAAAATTTAAATTTTTTTTTTTTTGTAAATTGCCAATGTTGTGCTCTTGCTCCATGCTGGTTATGGAAATAAAATTTTCTAAATGAAATGATGGAAATGATTTAAAATTAATGTTGATAGCGATGGCAGAAAAGGTTTGAAGTTACCTGCAGTGCTTAGTAGACAAGTATTTTTCATTTATTTGAGTTGACAACGACAATAACAGTGTAACGCTGCAGTGTTACCATCACGCTATTACATTAACCAACCTTTTTTCCATTCTATGTTCGCATCAGCCTGTTTCGAAGCTTTCTTTGATAGATTGTTCATTCTAGTAGATTGATCCCCTATTTGGTTGCAAGCACGATAGGTTTATGAACTTTCAAATTTATACCTATTTAAATGACACGCTCTTGCTAAGGTCTTCCCAAAAGTTTCACAAAGTTTTGTATTTCTTTTCAAATTACACGCTATCGCAAAGCTCTTGCCTTATGTTTCACCATAATACTGTTTCGGTATGAGTTTGCGTATGCTTTTTCAAATGACTCGCTTTCAAAAATCTCTTTCCACATAGTTGACAATCTAGCTTACACTTTGATAAATTTATGCACGTCTTCTCAAAGTACGCGCTCTCAAAACGGCCTCTCCCGACTATAAATTTGTGTATTTTATTTCAAGTTACAGCTATCACAAATCACTTGCCTTATGTTTCTTCATAGTACTGCCTCTTTCGGTATGAGTTTGAGTATGCTCTTTCAACTTACACCCTATCGCAAATTTCTTCCCACATGTTTCAAGAATATGGCTTTCCCTTTCTATAAAATTATGTATGTCTTTTGCATAACCTCAAAGAGCCCTTAGCGCATGTTTCTCAAGAATATGTACTCTTCCGAGTAGGAGTTTGTTTATGACCATTCATATTACACGCTCTCGCAAAGCTCTTTCCAGAAGTTCCACAGGAATAAGACCTCTCCTCAGTACGAGTTTCTAAATTTCTTTTCAAATTACACGCTTATCGCAAAGCTCTCGTATGAGTTTGTGCTTGGTTTTTCCGGTTAATCGATCTAACAAACCTCTTTTCACATAGTTCACAGAAATATGGCTTTTCCCTTTTATGAATTTGTGTACATCCTTTTAAACTACGTGTTCTCATTTGTGAAGCATACACAAACTCATCCAAAAGAAAGACCGTATTATAATAAAACATGATACAAGAGCTGTGTGCAAACTCATCCAAAAGAAAGACCGTATTATAATAAAACATGATACAAGAGCTGTGTGACCTAGTGTAATTTGTAAATAACTACCACAACACATACTGAGTAGGGTCCGTATTATTGTGAAACTTCTGGGAAGAGCTTCGCGAGAGCGCGTAATTTGTGTATACATAAACAAACACCTCATAATCAGAAAAGGCCATATTCTAGAGAAACATCTACAAAGAGCTCTTTCATGGCATGCAGTGTGAACAGGCATTGACAAATATAAAGAAGGGGAAGCCAAAGCGTTTATATTGGAAAGGCGCAAACAAAATGACAAAACGTAAAAAAAAATGTTTCCGAGAGCAAGTCATTTCTAAAGTATACGCAAACAAATATTGTGCAGAGGCCGTATTTTTGAAAAGCACTTGGGAAGAGATTGGCGATAATGTGTAATTGTAAATGAAATACTCAAACTCATACTGGGGAGTGTCTTTTTCCACATATTTCAGAAGAATATAGCTTTACCCTTTGATGAAGTTGTGTATGTCTTTTCAAACAACGCACTCTCAAAAAGTTGTTTTCGCGTGTTTCTCAAGAATATAGCCTTTCCCGAGTATGAGTTTGTTTATGCCTATTCATATTACACGCTCTCGCAAAGTTCTTCCCAGATGTTTCACAGGAGTAGAGCTCCTGCCCAATATAAGTCTGTATATTTATTTTCTTATTACACGTTACTGCAAAGCTCTAGTCCAGCGTTTCCCAACCTTTTTTGGTCGCGGACTATTTTCTCACCGGCCAAACCTTCTACGGACTCAAGGTGCGTTTATTGCAACGTATACTCTATATCAGGGGTTCTCAAACTTTTGATGTTGCGGAGCCCTTGAAAAGGTTGACCATTATTCACGGAGCCCCAAAATAAATGTTAAAATTGTTACTTTCCAATTAATATTCCTGAGTAAGTTAAAAGTACTTTACTTAATTTGAATGCAGCACCTTTTTAATAGGGTTAATACAAGTCATAAATGAATCTAAATTTCAAAGATAAATTATATATACTAAAGCTATAAATTTGACACTTGACAAACATATCAATAAATTAGGGGTCGAATCTTTTCCCTTTTGACATTTTTGGAAGACTTAAAAGGCGCTAAAAACGCGCGCGATTGCATTTTGTTACAATCGCCGATTGTTTTCGTCAGTATGGCGTGTTTTAAACCTTAAACATCTTTACGCCGATGTTTATTCTTCCTAAATCAAAAATTTCCATTAACATATACGTGTATTGTTCCACAATGACAACGATAATTGCTTTTTTGTTCTCGTGGGGAATTATGAGTTCAATGTAAAAAAACATGTTATCATATTATAGTCATCGGCGACGAAATACTAAAAATAATAATTAATAAAGAGGTAAATCCGCAACTCGAATTTCTTGATTGGAAAGCGGCATTCTGAAATATTAAAACTGAAACTTAAATGGAAGATAACACTATAAGTGTTGTTTCAGCAGACTTTTATAGACATTGTGAATCACAAAATTTAGTTTTATGTTTTCTTTGGTTATTCATCATAGTAACTGCGAAATCGAAACACAGTCAATTGTGCATGCGTTGTACCTTTTAGCCGCATGCAATAAAATAAATTACAATCGTTCATATTTTGCCCAGACCTTGGGTATTTTATGTTATTGGACACGTTTAGTGGCCATAACGATCGTTTCAATATTATGTTGTTCTTGTTCTTTGACACGTTTTTAAAAAATCGCTTTTCTCTTCGAATACTGGACCAATTGCTTTGAAATTTTCAGTGGTTAAAGATTAATTTCTTCGCTAGAAGGTTATTACTTTTATTTATTTCAAAATTTTGCGTGAATTCTATGAAAATTTGATATTTCGTCTAAAATTTTGCTGTATTATTTTTTATCCATGGGAACACGGATTTTAGTCAGTGTCATGACTGGCTGTACGTTTTGATTCGGCAAAATTCTTGCTACTGGAAATTCAGAACTTTTTTGAGGGTACCGGTAGCGTCAAAGGTACCGGTAAAGACTGATTCGCTCTGGTCTAACGTGTCCATATATTTGTGCGTAGCTCTCTTGTTTTAGAATAGTATTCTTTCATTTTAGTAATCCTAATAGTAATCTCGAATCAAACGTGAGTGACGATGAGCACAATTAGAATTATTACGACAAGACACTTTAAATGCAATTTAAATGAAGAATGTTGCGTAGAAATTTCCAATTCCAATTTTGAATCCCTCCCTCTTAAGAATCCTGGCTGTGCTCCTACTTATAAATAATGTCATTTTTTAATTCCGCCTTTTTGCCATATTTCGAGACTATATTGTTGTCCAATTTTATCAAAGCTGTTATTGCTTCTTTGAACAGTTACAAAATTAGCCAAGTCAGTATTTTGAAAAGTAACCGAATAGCTCGCGGAGCCCCTGGGTTTCTCTCGCGGAGCCCTGGGGCTCCGTACGGAGCACTTTGAGAACTTATGCTCTATATGACAGGCAATAAAACCGAATACAACAGAATTTTAACAATGGTCTTTTCTTTCGCATAATATTCAATCCATGACAACAACGAGAATTTAAGATGTATTCCTATTTTAATTTAATTGTGTTCATGATAATTCGCGGTTGCGTCGAATTACGACAAGATGAAAGCATTACTTCTCTAAAATACAATGGCAATATGTGAACATAATAATGTGAGAATATATTGCCCGATTATACTTAGTTTTGATACATATTTTTTGCGATCTTGCGAATTTGTTATCGCCGTTAGAAAAATCCTCCTATCTGCTATAAATTTTCAGAAAGTAGAACTTGATTTAGTACTTATTAAAAAAATATTTAAAGTACATAAGTAAATCGAAAATACATATTCATCGCCATGGTTTATTAATATTAATTTTATTGTGATCATTTTAATCTGCGTTTGTGTTGACGAAATAAAAGCAATACTACTCAGAAAATATGATGACAATCCGTGAGCACAAAAATGTGTGGTAAAGTGCCCAATTATATTTTGTTTTGATTCGTTTTTTAGTGAATTTGTCAAATCTGAGCTGTTCGTACAACACCTACGGCAGTACTGTACTTACCAATGTGGAGGCAGTAAAGCAAAGAATCCTAAGGGAAAATGCCCTGGTATGGTAGCATCCAAAATTTTGCGATTTGCAATGTCTAAAAAGCGTTTTTAATCGCGGACCATCATAAAACAAAACATATGGTGTTCTTCGTTTTATTCTCAGTATTTTGTATTGACGCTTTTCAATTTAGAAAATTTGGATTGCCACCATTGACACCGACCAGAAAAAAAAATTATTCCTCGTTGTGAGAACTCGCGAGAAACACCACTTGGGTATTTATCGAAGCGTGTGCAGACTCGTGTTCTCGTCGGAAATCCGCAAGTTAGTTGTGAAATCCGGTTCCATTACATTTGAACTCACGACAATTGCACCTGCATACTATTTCACCTATGGTCGAGGGTTTCATTTTGTGATGATCAATAGACCATATTGTAAAAAAAATTGGAGAATTGGAAATAATATTATTCGTTATCAAGGTTTACATTTGACGCCAAAGTTCTTCGGTTTATCGCAATATCACAAAACAAACATTCAACTAACAGCGTACTGCTGGCATATACTGGTCATTATTACTGCAACAGCTTAGGTGTTTCAAAAGTATAACAGACCGGAAATTCAATACATTCGAGTATCTTTTGTTTAATTATTTCTGGCCCAAGCCTCGTTTTTACTAGGTTTGTGTTTTTTGTAATTTATTTTTGTGTGTGCGCTGGTGGGCGGGCAGGCACATGATATCTCTCATGTTTTAAACTATTTTAAGGTTTTGCTCGCCCTTCAGAATTCTCCATTTTTTAAATTTGTGTATATTGTGGAGTATTCAAATAAACTATCTATCTATTTAAATCGCAACGTGGCTGAATTTCTGGCCCGTTGCGGACTCATTTGAGACCGCGGACTCGGGTTGGGGAACACTGCTCTAGTCTCTTGATTCACCGTAACACGGCTTCCCTTGGGTATGCTTTTTAAATGGCTCGCTCTCGAAAACTTTTTTCCATATAATTCACAAGAATATAGCTTTCCCCTTCAATGAATTTGTCTATGTCTTTTCAAACAACGCACTCTCAGAAAGTTCTTTTTGCGTGTTTCTCAAGAATATAGCCTTTCCTGAAAATGAGTTTGTCTATGCCTATTGAAATTACACGCTCTCGCAAAGCTCTTTCCATAAGTTTCAAAAAAATACAACCCCTCCACAGTATGAGTTTGTGTATTTCTTTTCGTATTACCTGCTATTGCAACGTCTTTGCCTTATGTTTCATTATAATATGGCCTCCTTTCGGTATGAGAGCCCAGTTGGCCCTCTCCTAGCCTCATCGACGGCATCACAAAAGCTAGAGCTGACTGCTCATCATAAATAATCAATTGAATGTTAAGGCATTAAAAACGCAACTAAAAGCATAAAATGGGGAAAACGAAAACTGCCAACGATTTGAAATACCTTAACTAAAACATTTAGACTTGCGGAGAAGGGTTGATCTAGCGTACTTTTATTAAACTTGCGAACACTATGCCTCATTATGGTTAAAATATTTCGACCACGCGTAAGCTTGATGCATATACTACAAAACTTTTATGTGCTAATACAAACAATTAAGAATACAATCGAGAATATAGTTGATCAAAAATGATAAGAATAAATGCAGTTGAATCGAAAAAACATAAAACTTGTCAAACAACTCAGTAAATTGGTTTTGAAAACTTTAATTGAAAATCCTATTTTGTTAATGATATTTTCAAGAGTTTATATTAAAAAAATATGCTTAAAGCAAGATCTCGCGTACTCACTCAGAATCATAGGAAAACTGAGCAAAGTTATGGAAACCACTGGAGTGCCAAGAGCTACTGAAACGTTAAAAAGTTGTCGAGATAATTCGCAGTTATAGTAAATACTGATTGACGGAAGACTTGAAGGGTTCGACATAGAACGGTATATATACATTGGGATCTTGGTGATATTTAAAGATTTGGAAGAATTACGTAGAAAATAAATTGATTTACAAGAGAGTATATAGGTTGATTTGAAAGATGGGAATATTTGTGAGCAAATAATTGTTTCATCGATTTGTGAGGACTTAACATTACAGCTATTGATCCATTTGATTTATTTCGCATCGCCATGATAGTGATATTGGACGTTTCCAGCACCAATAATCACGGTACGTCCTTCCACTGATTGTAAGTTGGCTGAAAGCAATTGAGTACTAACATAAATACTGATTTAACTACCCTATACCGAGTGAATAGAAGATTATCTAACTATTATCAATAATAAATACATATAAAATTGTAAAGTAAATTTAATAAGAACTCTCATAAGTATCTGTTTATTGATTTACATTGTATTTATTATTCGTAAAAAAACTAAACCAACAAACGTTTCCCGCATCTTGTTTGCTTGAAAGCAAAAACTTACTTGTTTTATCGTGGGCACAAATGCTCAGATTGTTCATCTTATCCGAAACCTTGTTCAGCCCGTCAGTAAGTGCTGAAAAAACGGTAAAGCTCGTTAAAGTGTAAATAATTGATAGCGTGGTATCCGGTGGAATCTTATTTTTTTTATTATTATTTCACAATAAATATTTGTTAGGACTTTGCTCTCCGAAGTCGGCGCTGGATGGTAACCACTAATCTTTTAAAATTAGAAGCTCTATTTATTTGCTAACTCCTTTATTTCCAGTACATTTTAGAAGCTAGGATTAGCAGTAGCCGGCAGCAATCCATATTTTGGTTGTGTCTTGAATGGCCACAGCCAAGTTAAATTATCAAATTTCTGTGTTTGTAGGTCGGATTTTAGCTTTTCCAAGTTTTTAAACAACGAAGTACTTAAGTAATATAAATCCACGGCAAAAATATTGTTTAAAGAAAACTAAAAGTCACTTTACAGCATAAAAAATGCTATTATATTATTATCCTTTCGTTTAGGTCATTTACACAAAATTCAAGTTGAATTAGCTTTCCGCAGTCAAAATAATCTATGTTAATAAACGTACCTCGTACAATGCTGGAATCATTCTTGAAATGCTCGCGGATAATCAGACATAAATTTTCCGGTGTTGCTCCCATTCCTAATAAAAATAATTTTATCATTAGTAAAGGCGATGAAAGAAAAGAACAAAAATTATATCATCGCACGCATTTTACACGGAGCTTACAATAATTTTCAATAAAAAAGTTACACACGAAATGTTCAAACTTAATTTATTTTATAAAACGTTCAGGCATATTTTCATCTATGACCTCGAAAAAGCTGAACTTTTAAAGTTGACTCAGAGTGTGCAAAATTTTATTTTCAAACTACTGCAAATTTAAAGATACGAGCACGGATTCGACCGAAAAATAACCAGTATGAAACAGAACCCCCTACACCCCGTCCCTAGAATGTATTTCATCGTACTACCTCTAACCCGCTTCCATCTTCTGAGATCCTCCATTTTCTCCTCTATGGTCTCACTTTCTTCCCACATCGGCATTTTCAATCCATCCTTGACGAGGGCTTTCCATTCAGATTTATCAGGAATGAGACGAATCAACACTCGAAAGACTTCTTCCAAATCCTCGTTATCTGTGGAAAAGTGAAAACATGAATCTCTAACGAAAAATTTCGATACCATTCGAAATGTATTTCTAGCTGTTTTCAAAGTACCGTATTTCCGGCTAATAAGTCGCTTTTCTAGACCTAAATTTTCGGCCGGATTTTTGAGGGGCCGTCTTATTTGGCAGGTAAGCTTATTCTGTTTTTCTGCGGTCGTTAATTTTTCGCAGGAGTCTTCTCAAACATGATTTGTGTTAACCTTATATTTGGTTTGATATATTTTATTATGTACTCGATGACCAAAGGATTTGTCAATCCTGACATTTCATTGACTTTGTAATGGCATCTGTAATTTGTCATATTCTTTTCAGAAACTCCCGTGTAATCATAACTTGCCGGTGTCATGAACCACTTTCTATTTACGATCGCCCGTTAACGGTACTTCAAAGAGAAACACGGCCACCGAGATAAAGTGATTATCACCCTTCCGTTTTCCGAAACAACACAGTCATGAAAACACAGCTGTTAACAAACCCATGGACGTACAGTGTAGTACTTATCACACTGTATTCAGAGGTTATTTCAACGTTCGGGTTAATTGGTTGTTCAAAATGATTGCAGCTTTTTAACTTAAAGTTACCGCTTTATTGTTAAAGAATAATTAATTCTGTGAGTATGATTCTACCAAATAAATATGATCTGGTTCTAGCCATAAAAAATTATTATTGCATAGTAGTGTTTAACTGACTAACAGAAAAGCAATTTTTCTACCCCATCTTATTGGATGGCTATATGGAAAAATCCTCTTTTTAGTGCTAAGATAGACATCGTCCTATTTGCCGGGTAGACTTTTTAGACTAAAGTTTATCACCTTTCTTGTTTCCTTTATTCCTTCTCTTGTTTTCTCTTTGATTTTCTGCAAATTTGCTTGTTGAAATTCCGTCAGCATCTCCTGTGTAAGACAAACAGAAATATTAAGATAATAAATATTAAGGAAGGTTATTAGTCAAGTTAAAGTGGAATGTTTCACGTGCATTGAAGCTAAATTGAATAACTTCATAGATTAGACATGTGAGTCGACATGAAGTTCAAGCATGTTTAAATGTAATTGGTGTCCGGTCTAAGCATAGAGCAAAAATGGAGTTTGTACAGTATAACGTACCTTTAACAATTTCTTCGTGTGGGCTTTCTGTGCGCTTGCTGGTTGAAGTTTCGCCAAATAATAACTCTGAGCAACAAAGTATTTATAAAGTAATTAATGTATGCCGAAAAATGAAGCTTAATTACAAAATAGTTCTATATATATGTTTGAACCATTATAATTTAGCAGGTGACCCAGAATTATGTCACGTGTATTATTTTTCATTAATGTAAGAGAAAGTAAATGTTTCGTAAAATAATGGGAATAAAAAACTATTTTAATACTTGTATTAAATTATTTCCACGGAACGTCATCCTATAAAAAATTTATTCTTGGGAATTTTGAACTAATTTTGCATTTTGTTAGAATGAATCTATTACTTATTTTGATATAGGCTGAAAAAGTTAGGGAAAAAATATAAGTGAAAATTTTGTAATGAACAACATTATAGATAGGTTCGAAAAATATTTAATTAGTGTCCAAATATAAATACGAAAAACATTCAGAATAAAAACATGATAAAAAGTAAAAATGAATTATAAATAATATTTTACAAAAATATTTCAAGTAATTATACTCAAATATCAACATTACTAAATAGCCAACTTGCCTACTTATTTTGTTTGGATTTTTTTCAGATGAAAACATAGATTTTTTTTAAAATCGTATTATTATTTTGTGCAATTCTCAAATTTAAATAAAAAAATGAAGATTCAAATAATTTTACTTACGTAATGCTGTAAATAACAAATATAAAAGAAATGCTGTGTTATGTGAATGATGATGTGATAAGTAACTAAACATTCGAAGCAGTTGTTTGCGCTCACATTATAAATCACTAATATTAACTACTATTCTGTAAGAGTAACAGAATTCTGGGATAGAGAATGTGATTTAAAAAAAAATTAATGCTTTTAGCAGATTATTTTCCAGGAACGTCATTCTAAGAATAAATAGAGTCATTGGAATGTTAAATTATTTTTGTTTCTAGTTTGAGTGGAAAGCCGTGACTGACTTTGGTTATCAAGGAAAAATATGAAAATTGTAAATACACACAGAAGAATAAATTGGGAACTTTGAAAAGCAGAAAATTGGTAGAACTGATATCTAGTTGATTAACTAGATAGCATTGAATGTTGGAAGCTAGAAAAAATTGTCGTGTAAGTTAGCAACGGGCTATCATTAATAAAATAAGATAGCAAATTTTTGAAAAAATCAAAAATCTCGCGAACCAGGGATACGCCCAGATACTAAATGACACGAATGCAAAACAGTAATTTTTATTACAATAGAGTAATTTTTACTAAACATTTATTTCCTTATCATATATTTTTTATTTCATTATTCCTTGTTTGCATTCAGCGATTTTTTTAAACCTTGGATTTACTTGTGCAAAATAGACGCTTCAAAGTTTTTACGCTGCAATATTGTCCCTCATATACAATTACTATTGAGCAACACTTCAATACCAAATGCAAAATAAATCAAATGTTACTGAAAAATGATACCAATATTTAGGTTTTTGTTGAAAAAACAAGCGAGCCAAAAGAATTTCCAGGTGACCCAGATTGAGGTCGCGACCCATATGTTGGGCAACACTGTCCTGTAGCACAATGTAATAAGAGGCCCAAGTATATGAAGATATTCAATGGACATAAGATATTACTTGTCTACTGGTGACTGGTGCGCTTTACGAATGCATTCATGAATAACTCCCAGTATACTAGTTCGAGTGTTCGAAGATAGAATTCGAAATCGCAAATACCCATCGCCCATGGCATGTGGTTGCCTAACGTGAAACAATAAGCGGTAATGTTGCCTATAATTTATATGCAGTTTTTCTATCAAGTATATTATACAGGGTGTCCATGAAGTTCACTTTTGTTACAAAGTCAATATATCTTTACCAGGTTTGTTTATTTTTAATCAGTAATTATTTAAGTATTTTTACCTCATTTAAAAACATCTGTGAGGGCCAATATAAGGTATCAATAAATTTCTTTTATGGACACCCGACCCTGGACACATTCATAAAAGAGCTGGTTACGCTCTAGTGATCTGATATTATTTAACACAAATAGAGCAATAAATGAACCTTTTTACTTAGTAGCTTTCAATGGTAAAATAGAAGTATCTGAGTCTTTATAGCAAGAAGAGAAATATTTACAAGTTATGACTGAATTGTTTTCATAAATTATTTCACGATCACAGTGGAAATGTCATCTTTGAGGATTTGAGGGCGGCAGCATAAGATGGAGAATTTGGTTTCGATAGGATTTTCGATTTCAGAAATATAAGTAGAATGAATTATTAGTTTTTGAAATAGCAGAATATTAGTGAAACTGTACTCACCATTCCCTGTAATATAAAATAGGAATAGTATAATTTATAATTGAAGAACTAAATAATGGAATATACATTGTGTGTTTGAAAAGGACAATTTGGAGCCCTATTCGCATCGGAGCATACTTCATTGAATGCGATTGCATTACACAACAATATAGGAATAGACATAATATATTATATTTGAATTACTAGATCAGGGTGATCCAAACCCAGGCTCGCGGGCCATATGTGGCCCGCTGTTTCGTTTTGATAGGGTGATTGAATACCGTGTTTGGCCAGCCTGAACTGTTTTAAAATCTCTTCCTTCGGGAATATTCGTTGACAATATCTCAATAATCTACATAGAAAACTAATATCAGCCTAGCATTATATTCCCTACCCCATTGTCTTTTTGTAATCACCGTGTACAGTAACACTAAAAGTGGTGCCTATATGTCAGAAAATTTAGTAAATATCAATTTATGTCGCGATATTATCCTGCTGTAGCCTTCTTCACAATTGCCGAAATTTATTAATCGATCAATCTGCAGTGATTTGTAAGTCGCTTGGTAAACGTGAGTTCGAAAGGAAATCTGACCAATTCAAACAGAATTTTACCTCGATATGAGAAAAAAGTACTTGCTTGAGAAAAAAAAACAATGCTTGGTATGTCTGCAAGTTGTGTCAGTAATAAAGAATATAATCTCAAACGGCATGTTATCGATGTGTGGGAGCGTTTCATTTATGAAACCACTTTTTTCGTTATAAAATGTTTGAAATCTAATACACGGAACAGGCCGGGAGACGAAACATTGAATGTCAGTTAAAGAATTTAATGGACCAACATAATTGTTGTTATTAAAATGGTGAGTTTTGCGTTTCACGCGCATTCATTCATCAATAACTCTAGTATACTTCTTCAAGTGTTCAAAGATAGAATTTGGAATCACAAATACCCATCGCCCATGGCATGTGGTTGCCTAACCTAAATCAATAAACGGTCATGGGGCCTCTAATGTGATGTGCGGATTTTCTATCATACATTCATGAAACAGCTGGCTACGCTCACATGATCCAATATTAATTAATAGAAATAAATGAACTCTTTATGTAGAAGCTTTAAATGATAGAATAGAATTATATGAATGAACCCTTCTAGCTAGAACAGAAATATTTACAAGCCTGGACTGAATTGTTTTCATAAAACATTTCGCAACTAGTGCAGAATTTGATGGTTATAGAGATTGAAGGGCGAAAGCATGGGACGGTGGGTTTGTTTTTGATAAGATGTTCAATTTCTAATGAAAAAGTGTAAGTAGACACAAAAGAATAAATTGGTAATTTTGAAATAGCAGAATTAAAAGTACTGTACTCACCTCTCGCTGTAATAAAATAGGAATAGTATAATTGAATAACTAAATATCATAGTATGTTGAACGTTGAAATAAATCGTAGTGTAAATTAGCAATTGGTTATCAATAATAGAATGAGATTGCCCGCCTATAGAAAATTTTGTAAAAAATTAAAAATCTCACAAACCAGGGATACGGCCGGATACTAAACGTCACTAATGCAAAACAGTGATTTTTACTCAACATTTATTTCCGTATTTTATATTTCATTAATATTTGTTTGCCATCAGCGTTTTTTTTAATCGTGGCTTTACTTATGTAAAATAGACACTTCAAGGTTTTTACGCTGCAATACTTCCCCCATATACAATTACATTGTGCAACATTCCAATACAAAATATATTAAAATTGGTTCTTGTTGAAGAAACAAACGAGCCAAAAGAATTTTCAGGCGACCCAGCTTTGGCTCACGACCCATAGGTTGGGCAACACTGTCCTGTAGCACAATGTAATAGGAAGCCCTAAGCAATCGGAGTAAATTGGTAATTTTGAAATAGCAAAATATCAGTAAAACTGTACTTACATGGCTCTGTAATAAAATAAAAATAGTACAATTGATTAACTAAATAGCATTCTAAATTGAATGTTAAAAAATTGCAGTGTAACTTAGCAACGGGCTATCAATAATAGAATGAGATTACCCGCCTATAGCAAATTTTGTAAAAAATTTTACTCAACATTTATTTCCGTATTTTATATTTCATTATTATTTGTTTGCAATCAGCGATTTTTTCGAATCATGGCTTTACTTATGTAAAATAGACGCTTCAAAGTTTTTTCGCTGCAATACTTCCCCCATATACAATTACATTGTGCAACACTTTAATACCAAATATATTAAAATTAGTTCTTGTTAAAAAAACAAGCGAGCCAAAAGAATTTTCAGGCGACCCAGCTTTGGCTCACAACCCATAGGTTTGGCAACACTGTCCTGTAGCACAATGTAATAGGAGGCCCAAGTATAAGAAAATATTCAATGGACATAAGATATTCAAAATCTACTGGAGAGTTTTGCGTTTCACGCGCATTCATTCATCAATAACTCTAGTATACTAGTTTGAGTGTTCAAAGATAGAATTTGGAATCACAAATACCCATCGCCCATGGCATGTGGTTGCCTAACCTAAATCAATAAACGGTCATGAGGCCTCTAATGTGATGTGCGGATTTTCTATCATACATCCACGAAACAGCTGGCTACGCTCTCATGATCCAATATTATTTAATAGAAATAAATGAACTCCTTACGTAGTAGCTTTAAATGATAGAATTATATGAATGAACCCTTCTAGCTAGAACAGAAATATTTACAAGCCTGGACTGAATTGTTTTCGTAAAACATTTCGCAACTAGTGCAGAATTTGATGGTTATAGAGATTGGAAGGCGAAAGCATGGGACGGTAGGTTTGTTTTTGATAAGATGTTCAATTTCTAATGAAAAAGTGTAAGTAGACACAAGAGAATAAATTGGTAATTTTGAATAAGCAGAATTAGTAGAACTGTACTCACCCATCGCTGTAATAAAATAGGAATAGTACAATTGATTAACTAGATAGCATAGTACGTTGAAAGTTAAAATATTGCAGTGTAAATTAGCAACGGGCTATCAATAATAGAATGAGATTGCCCGCCTATAGCAAATTTTGTAAAAAATTGGAAATCTCACGAACCAGGGATACTAAACGTCACTAATGCAAAACAGTGATTCTTACTCAACATTTATATCCGTATTTTATATTTCATTATTATTTGTTTGCCATCGGCGATTTTTTTGAATCATGGCTTTACTTATGTAAAATAGACGCTCCAAGTTTTTACGCTTCTGCGCTCCACGAATTCATTCATGAATACTATCTAATCTACTAGATTAAATCTCAAAATGAAAATTGTAATCGAAAGCATGCATTGGGCCATCACTCCTGAAATGGGACCGCCTACCCTGAAGAAATGAGGGATAACAGTCCACCAAGTTTATACAATTTCCAGGTAATCATTTTTCGAATGATTGTGTCCAATTAAGCCAATGTGTAATATTGAGTTCTATTTATTTTTTTGTCTTTTTGTATGATCGTGTTAATTTATTAAGTTAATGTGTATTATTGAGTGTCCCGTTTCTTATATTTGCTGCTTAATTTCAGCTACAAGGTGTCGCTGACTAGATGACTCTATGAGTCTTTTCGCGACTCCGCGTCAACTGCAACAAGCCGATATCCATTTGACATTTTGTTACATTATATTATTTATTCATTTTTCATATCGCGCATTGTTTTTTGCATGACGAAAATAAATATCTGAATCTGAATTCCATGTATAATATGTTGGGTAATACAATTGCATAATTGAGTTCAATTACAGATCATGAAATATGTCGCTGTTGGAGTTGACGTGCCGAAGAGAATATCTACTTACTCCATTTAAACTTGCCATATTTGAAGTCGACCGGAGTGGAACTTGACATTCAAACATGCGTCGTTTGTAAAGGTACGATGTAATAAAAAGCGGTATTTCGGTGCGGTGTAAATCAAGAATTTGTCCGATTGCGACTTAACTCACAAAAAGTTACATCTTCGCTTAAGGATTATCTCAGTATAGATCATAATCACGCATCTGCAACGATAAAATGAACAGCTAAATTCATAAGCCCGATCTGATTTGGTGGTAATACAGCGAGGCGTGGTCCAACATACGCCTAAGCCTTGGTAAATTCGATCACCCGTACTAACTTTACCCCAGAATAGCCCAAAACAAGAATCCACATATAAAAAAAACTTACCAGGTAATAAGCTATGAAATCGGTTGTCAAAGTCGATACATAATCACTGCTACTCTCATTAAATTCCAAACACGAATATTAATCGCAAAACAGAACTATGGGTACACAGCGCAGACAAAGACGAGTCGACAAAAACCTGCGACTTTACAAGGGAATTCCCCCGGTTGTTCGATCAGGTAAATCGACGCAACACGATAATAGTGACGTGACAATACGAAGCGACGAAAATAGAAACACCGTAAAATCATCTCGAATGTATCTGTTATTGTATTTTCGTCTGCGTAGGCATCGATATATTCCTTCATAATTTCGTTTGGATTTTTTATACAAAGCCCAGATACTGATGCAAAATGTGAGATTTGAGAAAAACACCCACGCCACGTTTTGAAATAGGAAATTAGTAATTATCCAGTTACGTTAGGAATGATTTAAAAGTTTCCAGCGCAGTCTGCATTTCTAACCTAAAGGATTATTAGTAATTTTATTATTTTGAGCGTTGGCGGGAGTATTTTTTGGTGATGATTACAATAGAACGATTCTTTGAATTGGCGTATCATATGGTCTCGCGAGGCACGTAAAACATTGTTTATATTGAATGTCACACTTTTGCCGATTATAAATTTACCTATCAGTAGAGGTTACGCGAGACCAACTCCCAATCTTTCCTCTATACCTTTGCGCTAGTGGATCCGTATGCGTATAATGCAAGTATGCTGCTGCAGGAATAAAAATACCATACTATGCAATTCAAGAGTCCTGCTACACATATGTGTTAGTGTGGCAGCACTCTTGAATTGCGTAGTATAAATATACCGATAAACTTTAATGTCGTATTGTGTGAGTTTTTTCTCTGTTTGATGGAAACTAGGCCTCAGTTGTCGAATTCGAATGCCGTGGAGTGAAATACGGCACATTCGGAATTTTGGGTTCAGATTCAATGGGTCCCTCATCTAGGTTGTACCGCTACAATTTCCGGTCGTTCCAAACCTGCACATCCCCTTTTTAAAGTAACTACGCAAAAAACTCTTCATATAAATCAGCCGCTTCAGAAATGTGTGTACTAATATGGAGGTAACTGATTTTGATCGCCTACTTTACATATAGTTATGATTTGCAATGAAAGGTATTTGTATTTGCCAGCATACATTGGAGTTATCGCCTTGTAGCCTATCTGGTGCTGTTTTAGCTGCATTCCATTTACGAAACACACTATCTATAAAATGCCATTATTAACATGGCAAGACCTCAGTGAGTCTTTGATTACGGTATTAATTACAGAAAGTACATACAAATCACAAGCGCGTTTTTATTTAACCATTGTGCGAGCAACCAACGATCTTCAAACAAAGATTTTATTGATTAAAAACAAAAATTACATAAAATGAAAATTTCATGCAAGCAATATATTACTGTTTAAAAGCAAAACAGTTACACTTTACAGCTATTAGTTTTTACAAATAATAGCCAGATCTCGGCAAAACATGGCATTAGATAATCGGTCATTGCTTACAGCGAAATAGATGACTCGGACCCTTATGCTAAAAAGCCGTTACCAGTTAATTTGGAACATATTCAAGGGAGAATATAACTTTTGTTCAAAGCGTGCTAGATTGCTCAAACCTTTGAGTGCATAAACAGAAGTTCAAGTGTAGATCAGATAATTTCTGTGAGAGTAATTAGAATATTAACTTCCTGGTATTTCACATAAATTTGGTGATTTTTGAAAACTAAATAATAGGTACTTGAAAGTCGATAAAACGCCTCAATAAGAGATCAGGGGGAAAGCCTTGAATTTAGAACATTTTTATTAAAATGAATAACGCGCTTATACATTACAGTGTGTCCAAATTGAAGAACGGTAAGAATCAAAACGGCAAGAACTCGCATATAACTGCAAAATTGTTGGTGCTAAAATAATAAAATAAAGACATTGTTACAAAAAATGATGGCAACAATATGTAGAACACTGAAGAATCTTGTTTGAGCAAAATATGCGAGGCGTATGCTTGAAATTTGAATGGTGGGAAAAGAGTCTAAAGCAGTGTTTCTAAACATGGTACCTCAGGACTATATGGGCCTTCAGGATTTTTTGAATGCGCCTACAACAAGTCCCAGAGAAACCTCATCAATTACAAATAGAAAAGAGAAGAAATTTAGGCCTGATGCTGAACCAAGTTTTGGAAGTTTGACTAGAAAAAATAAACATTAACACTTTTACCGTATTTATTTATTTTTTGATGAAAGAAAAAGCTATGATATTAAAAGTTATCCCGAGAAAGCCTAAGATTTCTTTCGACGCTGGAAATCAACCACAAGAGAATAAAATTTGAGAACAACAAGTTTAAATTGTCCAAAAAGTGGCATAACATTAGAAAACGTGACATTAATGGTGTCATAATAACCTCATGGGCTGTGAAAAATCCTCCTTTCTACAACAAAACCCACAATAAGCATCAGAATTTCTACACCAAAGAAAAGTATTGGACACTCAAGGTATATTTACAAATAATATACAAAAGTAAATTTCGCCCCAAGCATAACCCAAATTAGTCCTTTTCACACTCAAACTTTAATTCTTGGATATTCATCCGCGATTATTTCAAGATTCTTCTTTAACACTGTGACAAAATAATAAGAAGCATTGTTTATCTTGGAATGCTTTGTTATGTCATAAAAATGAGGAAATAAGAGATAAACATAGAAATAATCATACAGGAGGAACTTTACACGAATGAATATTTACAAATGAAATCATAATACAAAATAAAAAGTGCGCTTGTTTCTCCAGAAAAATTATAAGCTATGTGGTAATGGTGTAGCGAGACTGGTCTCGATAATTATTATATAAAGCAAAATTTGGGGCAATCATATGTCCATCCGCTAACCCAGGTTGATATATTTGATACACAATGCTGAAACAGGAAGATACAGCCTTTCCAAATATAATAGTGTTCATTTATCAGTGGCTGCTTGCAGAGAACTCTGTTACGTTGTATGAAAATAATTTGAAATCGGCAACTGTAGTCAGACTACAGTGTATTAGGTATTTTATTCTTTATCGTATACGATATTTTCATGCTTTCCACCCTATTTTGCAATGCCTAACTGATGAATACTGAACAAAAGTTGTTTATGACATTCAGAAATATGACACAGATGAATATATGACATGCAGAAATAATAAGTTGCTATGGCAACGGAAATAAATAAAGATGTCATGTTAGTTTTCAGCTCTCTGATTAGTCTCTGTTGTGTCACTATGTACATGACACATAAAACTTAGTGCATTTATGAAGTCATAATGAATATGATAGTGACATCATGACAGTAGTGCTTGTGACATCATCATGCCTTTTCTCCATTCTCTTCTGTTTTGACAAGTTTTTCTTCTTCGGGTGATTTGGTTCTATGATGAAACAATGAATGATAAGTTGTTGTGTAACTCTGAGCATGCTTGGCCCCGCCTAACAAAACATGGTCTAACCAAGCATGTACAATGTACATAGATGATACAATGAAATGAACCGTCTTATATGGGGTATTTAATGTCACACAACCTTCTGACTGATTTAACGTATCTATATTTATATAATAAAATTGTGTTGGCATCGCAGATCACATGTCTCGTCTCATCCAAAATGAAGAGAAAAGATTCCTTCCAAATGTAGCTCTTGACATATTAGTGGTTGCTTGCAAAGGGCCTTGTTAGGAGTGAAAAGCATGAATAACGTTTGTAAAAAAAGGGAGACAAAACGTGTAAATATTGCTTTTCGCATTTCTCTCACTTTTCTACTTTTTCTTCATCAGGTTCCTGCGGCACCTCTGCCTTTCCGTTCCCACTAGGTGTCAGTGCTGAGTCAGGCCCATCATTGTCATTACGAAGAGGGGTCTGCTCATCTATTGGAGCGAGTTTGCCGATTGCACTGAAATGAGTTTCTTACGTTAAATCTTATTACATTTCCAAATTGATACAGCTTAAATCAATTTATATGTTTCGAGCGGCTATGTTATTGTCGTAATTCCGATCATCAAAGATTAGCATGGAACTCGTGACAGATAGGTAGATATCAGTGGCCGCAGTACAGGGCCTTGTTCAGGGCGAATGTTATTTATGACATGTATAAAAGTTATATAAAGAAAACTGAATATCATTATCTAGTCTATAGTTACCAACTGGCGCCTCGATTTACAAAACCAGTTCTCAGTAAAACCACAACATCCAATGCCCCGGCCAACAATTCTGCCTTGACCTTTATTCAATGCCACAGTCAACAACAACAGATGCCCTAACCGACAACTAATGCCACAGCCCACAACCAATAAATGGTGGAATTACAACATCCAATGCCACGGTCAACAACAGATGCCCTAACCGACAACTAATGCCACAATCTATAAATAGTGAAATTACAACATCCATGTCACATTCAACATCAGATGCCCTAACCGACAACTAATTAATATTGTAATTACAACATCTAATGGCACAATCATGCCTTAACAACAACCAAAAAATAATGCCTTGACCGACAAACAACGCCACAACCAACAAATGATGCCTGGACCAGCCGTCAATGCCACGGTCAACAAAAGATGCCCTGAACAACAACTAATGCCACAATTCATGGATAGTGAAATTACAACATCTAATGCCACAATCATACTTTAACAAACAACCAGAAGATAGGGTCTCGACCGACAAACAATGCCACAACCAACAATGATGACACAGTCATCGGCAGATGCCTCAACCAACAACTAATGCCACAACCAATTAATAACGAAACCACGACATCCAATCAACAAGTAACAATGGTGCCTTAACCAAAAAATAATGCTTTAACCAACAAATAATACCACATTATTGACGCCAAAATGGTAAAATTATAATATCTATTGCCACGATTAACATCATATGCCTCGACCAACAACTAATACCACAATCAATACATAGCATGTCACAACACCCAATGCCACAATTAACAACTAATGCCACAATTAACAACTACTGCCACAATTGACAACTACTGCCACGGCCAACAATTGATGCCAAGACCAGCGACTGATGCCACGACTAACAACTGATGCCTTGACCAACAACTGACATAAACAACAACCACACTACATTAACCAACGTACGGTTCTCCATTAGCTATGGGTTCTGCCTCGTTTGCAATTGGTTGATTCTCTTCGACAACCCCTACAGCCCCAAGATTAATCTCTTCGGCATCAGCTTCTGGCTGACTATATGAAAACAGGTTACAAGACATTTTTACTTAGTGGTGATGTGGGTTTGGCAAACTTTTCTGCTGCCTGGGTGAGTTTCTCATAAGGATGCCTCTTCTATCCAACTTCAAAAATAATTCAGGGATACACAAATTATAGATGTTGGTATACGTGAGAATGAATAAAATAAAATTCAATTAAGAGTGAAATGTTTGTATCATTGTGCTGAATCACGCAATGACCACAAAAGCATATTGGCGGGAAAGGGCAGTCGGCCATTGCCGACTCACCATCACCACAATCAGTCACTCAAGACTACACAAGTAATGTCAGCTTGAGATCTGCTACCCTCTACAATTGACATGGGTAGACTACGGCCCGCAGGCCAAATCCGGGCCGTTGGGTAATTCAATCTGGCCCGCTTGATCTTGCCCTAACAAACTGAAACCAAATTTTGATGTTTTAGCTGAAAAATTGCTGAGGAATTTATTGAGATTGCGATTAAATTTGTTTTGGCACGAAGCTCATTGTTTTCGACTTTTGCTTTTGTAACACTGTAACTATTGTTCATAAAATGTAACTTTTTTCGTCACACTTCATGGCCTGCCAGTCTAGGTGGGCAAAATTTTCGGCCCCTGGTTCAAAAACCTTGCTCCCCCCTGCTCTACAACTCGGTTGTCATTTTTTGAAAATATTCTTTGTTTAATAGCTCTGCAAAAATTCGAACCTCAACTATACTAACATTAAATTTTGGATTAATTTCTAATTTTTTAGAAAGAGTAAGGTTTGAGAAATTGAGTGAAGAGATGAATGACATGAGAAATGGTGAAAGATGAATGCAATAATGAGAGTTGAACGTGACAGTGCCATGTGTGAGGTAGGTGGGCAGGAATGTCCTTAAAATTAGTTGTCATAAAAAAATAGTAAAAGTGAGAATGCTTTAATTTACCGAAGAATTTTGTTAATCCATGTCTGAAAGACCACTTTGACTCAAAAATTGAACCTCCTGCACATAAGTTTATGATGGAAATTTTTGTAATAATAAATAAGGGCGAAAAATAATTATCAAAAAAAATGTTTATTGTATGCTTGTATGAATGCACACAAATTTTCATTAAACAATTTTTCAAAAATTTAAAAATAATCCCAATTCTTTTTTTGTGAAATGTTTCCAATCTGATTATATTTGTTCGAATTTTTCAACCAAAATTCAGCATAATGCTTTTTACACAAATAAATTGACTTAGAATTGTGTGGAATCGGTTATAAATCCAAATCTGAATATCAAATTAATACGATATGGACATCCCCAGCTATGAGTTGAGTCAATGAAAGTGAGGACAATAACACCATGGACCTATTTGTATTTTCCTTCTGTCTCTTTGCTAAAAAAATACAGATTAAAGTTAATGAAGTGGAATAATAATATATTTGACTTTGAATATTGGGCGCAGGGAATTATGAACTTGGGTTAATGAGCCCTTAGGAACGATTTTCAGGTACTTGGGAGACAGTTTGGGTTTCCTTTAACCTATTTTTATGGACAATATTTACATGGACTGGTGGGCCATGTAAGTGTGACGAAAAAATTCGTATTTTATGGACAATATTTATGGTGTTACAAAAACAAAAGTGGAAAACAATAAGCCTCGCGCCAAGACTAAATTTAACCGCAATCTCAACAAATTCTTCAAGTTATTTCTTTAGCTAAAACGTCAAAATTTGTTTTTAGTTAGGATGTGGCAGCATCAGGCGGGCCAGATTGAATTACCCAACGAGCCGGACTTGGCCCGCGGGCCGTAGTTCGCCCATGTCAGGTCTAATACCATATGGAATAATAGTACGGCCAAAATTGCCATGCCGCCCAATTTATTAGCAATTTCAATCACCGTTTCACAAAACACTCCCGACAGGTACAGCCTTCACACTGACGGGAGAATATAATTTTTAAAATAAATACGTTTGTTGATTTGATTGTAACACCATTCAATGTTAACAGTTAGTTAATATATCATGACTTGATTTGGTGTCTGCTTGTGGGTAGGGGATGTTTAGATAAGAGCTTCCCAACCTTTTCAGTCGCAACTCCTTCCCAAATATTCAAATTGTGTCTGACCCAAATAAAATTTTCGCAGCACCAGCAAAGGGATATGAATATGGATGTTTGGCCAACAACGGCAAGGTTCTAAGTTTTGTTACTCGCTCCTATGCGTTAATGACCGAATTCAGCAAAGAATCAAAGTTGACACTGTTACTCCAGCTCCTGCTAGATCGAGTACTTCGTGTAAAATTGCTGTACTCTTAACGACCTCTAAAATTTGTTGTGCGACCACGCAGGGGGCTCCCCGTTTGGATAACGCTGATTTAGATTAATTGTTTTGTGACTTAAGGGCCTGAAAATCCTTGATCTACCTATTACAAGTGCCAACTGGTTATATATAAAATACTGATAAAGAAAACCAGATGATAAAATAAAAAAAAGTTCAATTTCAATTTTCTGGAGTTCCAGAAAATTCAATCGCATTCACAGGCAGTGCAAAGTTGTCAATCAAAAATAATTTTTTGGGAACTTTTGCAACCACAAACCTATCATTCATTCCGTGGAGAAATCAAGATATATAAAGGGTGTCCACAAAGTCCCAATCCTCTCACACTTAATCACTCTCTCAAAATCTGAATCTACAACCCACTCAGTCAGCTCAGAGCACTCACCAGAGTGATACATGTTTATGGAGCTCAGCACAATGCATTAAAGCAGTGTTTCCCAACCTATGGTTATTCGCTGTTTGTTTATGTTGTATCAAGTTACTTTCGTGTATAATGAATTGTAGTAGTAAAAGCTTTATTTATCGTGCAAATACTGTGTGCTGCTTTGAGGAAAGCTTAACAAGCGAAGTACTGAAGGAATTTGAAGCTAACGCGAGACATTACAAATATCCAGCAATGAAACTTGCATGCCCAGTTTAAAGTGTTAGACTTCATTGTGTTGAGATCGTTGGTTACACATCATGGTTACACCACCTTATCCAGGGTGTAATAAATTGGGTAGATAATGTCAAACATGATTAATTTCAGTTGTTCAAAAAAAATAGCTCCGTGGATATCGTTATATATCAGTGGCTGCTTGTAGGGGGCTAGAGCGGGAAGTATGATCAAGCGCCTAAAAAAAACGAGCAATGAAACTTGCATGCCTAAGAACACTCGTAGCATTCCCCGTACTTTGAATATCCTAAGGGCAAGGTATCCCAGCTTTCTCCCAGAAGAAAGTGTTTTTTTCGCACCTGAATTGAGCAGCACCCTCTTCAGCGTCCTCTACGTTGTGCTTATTACTTTCCCCACAAGTCCTAGCATAAATCCACATTGTAACACCCCAACTTCGAGTAAAACAGCAGATAACATCTGTAAAGTAAAATAATTATTGTGTGATAATTTTCGGTGCTCCTGAAGTGTGTGTACCGATATGGAGGTGACTAACTTTGTTTGCCTTATTTTACGTCAAGTTGTGTGAAGGCACTGAAACCTATGGACAGGGATACGGTATATTCACTTGGCTAACACAGACAGTCCCCGGGCTCGTAATAGAACTAAAATAAAGAAAACCGGAATGAAATTATGGCCTAACCTGGTACACATACTACGGAATACCCAATTTTCATAGTATATAAACATATATTTGTATTTACTTATCGATTTTAATCGGTAAGTATGTTGATAGGTATTTGTCTGTCTGTCTGTTAGATGTACGCGATATCACACGAAAGCAAGATTGAATCTGCTCCAGATTTTGGATGTGCATTCATCATATGTCGAACCAGAAGCCTATTGATTTTGGATGAATTATGTCGTATATTTAGAGAATTATTGATTAATTAGTGATGGGACACAAGGTGTCACTATGGAGCAAAAGTGCTGTTTTGGGGGATCCCCTAACTTTCGATCGATAAGTCTTCGGTCTAGGACCGATATTCTCGTTTTTCTGTCGTTCAAACTCAAACATGATAAGAAAACGCACCTATCAGCACAACCAATATCAGCAACACCAATATGATAAGCAATATCTTCCATCCCGCGAATCCTCCCAAGGATACCTGTGTGGTATTGGACACTGTTGTTTGCGTTTGGGGTTCTGGAATTAAAATATGCAGGTGGAAATTAGAGTTAATAACATGACATTTAAAAATTGGGGTGGAGAAACAATTTCATTGAGTTTTTTGTTATTTTTTTTGGGGGGGGGGGAGTAAATAAAACTTTGCATTGCTTATAGAGTAGTTAACTTAAATTAATTATTTGGTTATTTATTGTTATCGTAATATTATTATCGTTTCCAAAAAATTTCGCCCGATTTTATAGTAATAACAATCAAAATTTTCCTTGATTAGTAGTAATAATAGTAATGAAGTTTAGATAAATAAAAATTTGTATGATAAATAAGAAGTATTAATAAACAAAGACAAGGAAATTTCTAATTGTTACCACTACAAAATCGAGCGACATTTTTTGGACACCTTGTATTTAAAGACCTATTATACATTATTTAAAAAACAAAAGTACAAAAGTCAGAGTTCAAAAAATTGAACAAATAATGGAAATTGAGTTTTCAAGCATGGCACGGGAAGAATAAAAGATTTAAAATAAAGGAATATGGGAATATATCAAAAACGGTTGGGACCAGGTTCACTGTTCACTGTCACAAAACTACGAGGCACTTTTTGCATTTTTTTAAGGAATGCGAAATCGCTATTTTTTTCTTTCTTGAATAGAACACTTTGAAGTTAACAAATAATTTGCATGCGAGTATAAAGCATTTTATTACTTGCGAGGCCCCTCCGCACTCATAATTTTCTTACGAGTGAATACTGCTGTTGACCCGTGATTCGACTTGGCCCGTGGGACAGGAACTTCTACAAACACTGACAAAGGCATGGATTTCCATTCCCACACATACACAAGATATTTCTCAGCACTCTTGAGTTTATAAGGTTTGGAATCACAAAACCAATTAACACAGATGAAAAATAAATCTTGAAAAACTTTTGTGAGCATGGTGGCTTAGCAGTGGAATTAACTACTGGTATATTACCAGATATTTGGTTTTATGAGTTAGTCGGTGGACTTGATGGCCTACCGGGTAAAATGTTAGACTTAACTATATTAGCATCGCAAGTCTGGTTCAAATCCCATGATCACCACCAGGTTGTAATAAATTGGTTATGGAATTTTGAACTAGAACAATCCTGGTCCTCCCAGATAAAGTGACTCCTCAAATATACCGGTAAGTGGCTGCCTTTACTGAGCTTTATCGAAACAAAATGCGTATGAATTTATCGCATAAAAATTAACCACCTATTATGCAAGGAGAAATATGGCAATCAATTTCAAACCAATTCAAATACTCTATCTTTTGGAAATCCCTGTACTTAAAAATGATTCAACATTTTTCAGACGCACCAAAATCAACTTACTTAAATAATGCATGGGCATGCGAAGGGCACTTTAGCCACCCTAGAGTGCCAATTCGCTGCAAACCCCCCTGCTAATTTATCATGGGGTCGTTATTCTACCGTGGAGGGAACAGATGAAATGGATCTTGAGAATTTCAATAAATATTATATCACTGATACACCTGATGGCGTTTTTATCAGCAAAGTTAGCAATATTTTAACGCTTACTGTGAGTTTGTCCACCCACCACCTCAAACAGAGCGTGATAAATAAAAAAGTGTATGAAAAAAATTGAAAGCGTTTGTGAAAGTGCAAGTCAATTCACTGTAAGCAAATGTTTAATCAACAAAAACTGTTGTTTCATCAAAAGAATTGTGCAAATAAAGACAAAAATGTGCTATAAAAAAACAATTTCACGCTGTGGATTATTTTTACCAAATGTTAAATCCGTTGTTAGGTCATCGGTTAAATTGCCAGGTGTTGGCATTGTATAATTCCCAAACTCTGCAAAATTGAAATTCATAAAGCAAACAAAGTTTGAATTGATTTTGGAATTATCAAAAAATAGAACTCGGAATGTGAGCAGCGTGCCAGGATTTCGCTTGGCAAGAGCAATAAATTTTATTAATGCAATTTTTACAGCATATGCAGTGCGACATAAATTCTCAACTGTTTTTAACATGCTCAATAAATTTAAATTTGTTTGCTTCTGATAATTTAGGGACTTTAGCCCAGAAAGGCAAAATTTTCAAAAAACGGTTTTGAGAAAACCGAGGAAAAACATAGTTTTGAGTTTTAAACTCATGTAACATCACGGTGAATTTTTTTTTTGAACTCTGATTATATACTGTTTATATTATAGAGCATTTATTTTTATATTATTTCCAAATAAACTTTCGCAAAATTTCAGCATATGCCCTTTTCTTTTGAAACCTGACTAACACATACCATATCTGACATGAACTGATAACCATACACGAGAGGCCGTGTTTCGCCCTATGATTAGGTAATCTTATGACTTTCCTCTCATTGGTAGAAATTTGTAAATCCTACCCTAAAAGCTGGCAACCTGCGAAACAAATAATGGGCTAACTGATGATATATCTGATCAAACTGGTAACGGATGTGAGGCCCTGATGATTAGGTCGTCTTATCAGCTTCCCTCTCCCTTCTGAAATATGTAAATCATATTCTACCTTCGAATTTTTGTATTTCATATTCACCTGTGCTTTCTGGGTCCTTCGTGGTTTCAACATTAGACTTCGCTATTTCTCCGATTTCTGATTGAGCTCTCCCCTTTCTAGTTTGCAATTCATTTTCTATGCTTTCCTCTCCAGAGGAATCTTCTAATTCAACCTTACCCTCCTCCTCATTAATACTGCCCTCAAGTGCTGAGTTACTAATAACAGCTTCCTCCTCACTATTACTGCCCTCGTGTGGTGAATTATCCTCACTTGTTGTAGAATCTATATCGCTCTCACACTGTTCTGTTGTAGACTCTGTTGGTTTACTGACTACGGTAGTGGGCGCTCTCGTGGTTGGCCCTGAAATAACAGCATTAATGATTGTGACAAGATTGTGAGCTTTGGGTAATTTGTACCCATTTCAACACCAATCTGTGAACCATTTAAAAAATGACTTGGCTGAAAAAATGCATTCCTTATATAAAACAAAATTAATGGTTCAGACATTCTTTCCCTACGAACTGAATAGGGTAGGCCGGGCCAGCATATTACCACAAGTAAATAAAGCTTTCAGTCCATTGAAAGATACTTCCGTAGTATGTGCACCAAGATGGCGGACACCGGAACGTAGCATGTGTACCAGGTTAGGGTTAGGCCATAATTTCAGGTACAGATACTACGGGAGTCACTTGGCTAGTCCTCAAACTTGTAATAGAACTAAAATAAAGAAAATTAGATCAAAATTATGGCCTAACCCTAACCTGGTACACATACTACGTTTCGGTGTCTGCCATCTTGGTGCACATACTACGGGAACGCCCATTAAAGTTAGTACACACCGCTACTTAATGGAGAACATAACAAATTGGGAGAAACAGGATGCTGACTTTCGCAGAAAATTTTTAGCTAATATTACTTCATCGAAGCTAAAACATATATATAACGAGATGGTGAAGGAATAAGCTAACTCATGTCTGTGATAAACCTTTTCTCAAAACAATGGTGGACAATTACTTCACTAAGAGGGCCAGTTACAGATAATAGACTTGGTTGCTGGGGCTCAAAACTGAATAAAAAACAGTTAATTTACAGAAGTTAGTCCAACATCTCAACTATTGTTTATATAATAATAAGAAGCACAATATAACAACCGAGGTTATTATGATGATATTTTCATCGATATTTTCAAATGAAATTTATATCCATGAAAACTATAGTCATAATTTCAGCAGACATCAAAACAATATACGGTATCGATAAATGCCCTTTGCATTTTTGAAATTTTAGAACTTTATGGACACCCTATATATATTTTTCATTTATTTTTTTGAGAATGAGCGGCTTCTAAAATCCCAAAAGTTGACTTCAAGGAATTATAATAAAAATTATGTGTTTCCACCTATTTTTTGTAAGATTGGGCAGCCGCTAAGATACCATTAGGTACTAAGATTTCAAGGAATTATAATATAAAAGATTGTGTTATTGAATAGCTATTAATAGAAGACTTGGGGCAATTCACGCCAATGTTGAAACATATTGAGAAAAAGGTGTTGACATAAACTTACCCATAGCCGTGTTAAACATTCGTTTTGCTTTTGCTGATCCAACTTCATTGTATAGGATAACTGATATCTCGTACTTGCTAGAAGGAACAAGATCTGAATATAATAAGGAATTTATTATCACAGTGTTGCAGAACATTAGGTTTTAGATTCCAAGTATTAAGGCTACATCGCACCTCTGATTACCCTGTGTGGGTCTGCAGACTTGAATTCTATGCGAGGATACTTACTTGCGAGAGGATTGCTGGACTCCTCGCCGCCGTAAGGTGGTTCATGTAACCGATGGTCGCTTACGGCTTCCTTCAACATCAAGTCCATGCATTTGAAAACAAATAACTGGCTAACTAATCCCATACCCGACATGGAATAGTAACAAGATGGAAGGCTGTAGTTCGTCATATGATTGAGCCGTCTCATGAGTTTTTATCTCCTCTAGGGATAAATTTGTGAATCCTATCCTACTGTATTTCTCCTTGCATTTCAACATAGGATTCACAAGAAAGAAATTGAAATTTCCAATCTGCATACATTATGTGCATAGCTAGTTTTCGTATACCCTTGTACTGATAATGTTTTTTCGTCGTTTTTTTGTCATTAACTATATCTCTGAATTAATATTTCTTGATGCCTAACAGTCCGCCAAGCATGGCATGCATATAGTAACTTCACAACAAGTGCGTGTAATGGCCTAATAATTGAACATTGGACCTGGACTAGGTTTACACCCCGAAGATATTCGGTTAGAACTGTGTCCTTACTGTAAGGAATGTATTTTGCATATTGAATGTAAAGTTTAATTTAACATTTGAAAATTCACCTCCCCATTAACCCCAATATTTAGCTTTAAAATCGTCACAAAAAATTAAATTAACAACAACAACAACGTCTTACTCTCAATAACAACAGATTCGTTTTCAAATTCTTGGTCTCCAGGTTTCAATAATATTTCTCTCACTTTTGTTCTATTCTGGCTGTCTATTGTTTCAGTCAACTAGAAACACAAAAATCAATTTTTGATTAATATATATCGATACATACAAGCAGACTTCCTAAAACAGCCCTAAATTGTTTTTATTAAAAGTTTACATATAGGTCTACCATACAAATTGTAACACATCGTACGAGTTATAGCTGTTGAAATGAGTTAGCATATTGAGGGCGTCGGAATTGTTTCAAGCAACGAAAAATTGCTATGTATGACACTATAAGTCAGGGGTCGGCAACCTTTTGTCGCTCGTAGGCCAAAATTAAATGTTGCAACTTGCAAGTCATTGGCGGGCCGCACATATTTTTAGAAAGTTAAGAATCGAATGGATGACCGATGAATCACATTTTATCACACAGATCGGAAGTTAAATTTTAAGCAGTGCGCGAAGACTGACCATTTGAATATTTTTTACACCATTAAACCATTTGCACTTATCATCAGCTTTTCTGTGTTTTGTTGCCATTTGTCTAAATTATAATTAAATTATAGGCTCATTAAACGAGTAATTATATACTTGTTACGTTATAATATAATTTAGTCTACACGTAAATTCTTTTGCGTAAAGAATAAAAACGACGAAACAGCTATAATTTGTTACTATAATTCAGTGAAGCGTCGCGGGCCGGATTATATTGCTCCGCGGGCCGTAAGTTGCAGACACCTGCTATAAGTGTATTATACACTGTCAACCCAATCTCTGAAGTGAATTAGTTATTCCTACTGCAGAGTGCTAATATTTGGAGTCTTTTGTTTATATCAGGTTCTTATAACATTATTGTTCATTGCGTTGTAATATGATGATTCCCCCCTCAAGATTTGATTATTCAGGTCATATTTGTTTAGGTCAGACACACCTCCCCGGAATAGATCATATGAAGACCCCCCGGTTTGGGAAAAGGGATCAATTATAGGATACGTCAATTTTTCCCACGTCTGCACTTTGGGCTCTAAATTGTATTCATGTAAAAGATACAAACCTGTTCAACGATGACAATTATTTTCGACACTTCTCCTCCACCGAGTCCTCTTGTTTTCCACTGCACAAGATATTTATCATGATTTTCTGACGAGTCTCCACTGATAATTTCAACCGATTCTGGAGTTTCTACAAAAATTAGAAAAAAAAATGATAAATTTTTTGACGGTGGCAAATCGTGCTAAGCGTTAGGAATACGCTTGCACCTCTGATTACACTTCATAGGCTCCCATGCAGAGATGGTTTATGTGCGAGAGGATTGCTTGACTCCCCGCCGCTGTAGGACGGTTAATATAACCGCAGGTCGGTTACAGCTGGCTCCACCATCAAGTCCATTCTTCCGAAAATAAATAACTGCCTATCTAATCCCATACCCGACATGATCTGGTAACCGAACGAGAGGCCGTGGTTCACCATATGGTAAACCATCTTAATGCCTTTCCTCACTCCCGGATAAATATGTAAATCTTATTGGAAAAAGATAAAAATAACTGGTTAATTGCCGTCAATATAAAACAATGGTTCCCAACAGCCAGTAGCTAGGAATTTCGCCATTTGTTTTGTTGTGGATGGATTGAATTTGAATGCAGTTAGGAACTTGTATATTATCGTGCAAAATTAAGTTTATGCACAAGGTTTATTATTGGGATAAAATAGGATTTACATTAATTATCCCGGGGAAAGGAAAGCTGATAAGATGGCTTAACCATATGGCGAACCACGGGCTCTCGTCCGGTTACCATTCCATGTTGGATGTGGGATTAGTTAGTTATTTGTTTCCGTAAGCATGAACTTGATGCTGGATGAAGTCATAATAATAAATTGACAACAATGATAAAAACGAGAATATCGGTCGGAGACCGAAGACTTATCGATCGATTCATGCGCTCTTACTCCATTAGTGTCCCGTCACTAATTAATTAATAACTCGCTAATTATATGAGATATGATGAGTGCACATGCAAAAAGTGGAGAAGATTCAACTTCGCTTTCGTGAGATATCGAGTAACATACGAAAGTGTCTAACAGACAAATATCTATCAATCAACATACTTACTGATCAAAATCGATAAGTAACAATAATAAAACTAGAATTCGGTTGGAAACCAAAGACTTATCGATCGAAGGTTAGGGGATCCCCCAAAACAGTGGTCTTACTCCATAGTGACACCGTGTGTCCCATCACTAATTAATTAATAACTCGCTAATTATGCGACATAATCCATCCAAAATCAATAGGCTTCTGATCCGAGCTATGATGAATGCACATGCAAAATTTGCAGCAGATCGAATCTCACTTTCGTGAGATATCGCGTACATCTAACACACAGACAAACAGACAGACAGACAAACATATACCTATCAACATATCTACCGATCAAGATCGATAAGTAATAAATGGCCGTCCAAAGACCTTGCTCACCCCTGATATAGGCTCTCAGAAGGAACGTGCAAAACCCCTGGACTGCACTAACAGAAGCCTAGTTCAAAACCACTAACATATGGGATGGATAAGGAATTAGCCCTGTGCCATCCCAACTATAACATACCGATAGGTTCAGTCTTGAAATCTTTTACTTCACTTGGTGGGCTGGTATCCTCACAGTTGACAGCTTCAACAATTACTGTATATTTCATGTTTTGTTCTAAATCTTGGAAAGTGTATTCGGACATTTGAGCTGAAAAATAAAAAAAAAGTCAAACTTGTGTGAATGGTTTATGAAAGATATTTAAGGGAACTACTGTAAATTTTCGGAAAAGAAGGAATTTTTAGATTTTGTTGAAAAGACAAACGACCCGGTGAAATTCCGACTGGCAATTATTTCCCAATTTTTGAATTTTTTTACAACACTGCTCACGCCCTCACCTAACATGAGGCGATACAGAAGTATTCATTTTTTTTTATTTCGACTTAACAATAGGGCTGGTCACTACAAATTCAAAATTCAAACCGAATCAAATTTTAAATTGTTTAAATCGATTCGAACGAAAATTTCGAAAGGCCGCGGGGGGAGGGATGGGGTCAGGGTTAGGTTTTTTTTAATATGATCTAGCCCAGGGTGGTCCAAATCTATGCCCGTGAGCCACATGTGGCCTGTCGCTTCAATATCTGTGGCCTGCGTCGCATTCAGAGAGGAATCAAAAAATCGCATTTCGTGTTGTATCGTCATAAAATTGACCAGAAAATCTGTTGATATATTGTCCCATCATAAATGTCACTGAATTGACTAGTGATATGGCTTGCGGAGGCAACGAGCGAAGTTAAATGAGCAAATTCTTAGCACTATTTTGGCCCGCGAACAATGCAAAAGTAATTTTGTGGCCCGCGGAGCTGACAATCTTGGACCACCCTGATTTAGCCTGTAAGGACATTTTTCAAAAATCAACGCTTTTTTAATCCTCTGTCATTATCGGCCGAGTACAATTTTTTGGTCTGGAAAACCAAACTGTAACTCCGTGATTTCAGTAATTGATTGAACAAAGTTGGGCAGAAGAGAGGAGTGCCCGCAAGAGGCCAACGCCGGTACCCGTTACATGTAATTAAAATATCTGTATAACTGAATTGTTATGGATATACACATGCTTTGACTGTGATAATGATGCACCAATTGGTGGTATTTAGAACGCAAAAATAAAATAAAAAACAGTGTTAAACTATTTCACTGGGGCTCCCGAAGTATGCGAACCAAGATGGCGGACATCGGGATGTAATATGTGTACTAGGTTAGGGTTAGGCCATAATGTTAGGTATAAATACTACGGGAGGCTCTTGGCTAGTCTTCGAACTGATAATAGGACTAAAATTGGAAAAAAATTATTGCCTAACCCTAACCTGTTACCCATGTTACGTTCCGATGTCCGCCATCTTGGTCGCATACTTCGGGAGCACCATTTCACTCAAGTTTACTGATTGTATCTTCATTTGTATAAATAAATAATACAAATATATTTATTACAAATATAAATCTTAGTTCTACTCACGTCCAATATTCTGAGTAACATCTGATGCGTTGGGTGAAGCAGGAGTGAGTCGTATTGTAAAGTAATTATTGTCCACTAAGGGTTGTAAAGCCGTGAACGAAACTGTTGCTTTTCTCGTCCCTATGTCAGAAATCTAGAAAAGAGCATGCTTGATGAATAAATTGAGACTAGTTTTCACCAGGCTTCATGGGACCATGTTTTCTGGGGACCCACGGCGAGTACCACGCCACACCACACATTAACTATTTTATTCATAATGACACTGTATTCAGTTTCAAAGCTTTGTTAGAAGGTGGGAGACCCTAACACCCTAATTCTAGTGGTAACAACCTACCCAGGGTGCAATAAATTGGGTTAGAAATGCCAAACTGGCGGAATTCCGATCCTTGTAAAAATTGCAGCACCTTACGTACCAATGTCTACTTGTCTAGGACCTGGTCCTAAGGCAGGGTTCCCCAAACTTTTTAGGCAGTGGCCCCCTATTTGTGAATCTAAGTTTCGACGGACCCCATCCTATGCCGTATCAATTTCTGTGCCTAACTAATGATAGGACTGGATAGGATTTACATATTCATCCCGGAGAGAGAAAAGCCGATAACGGCTTATCTATATGGCGAACCACGGCCTCTCGTCCGGTTACCATTCCAAGTCTGGTATGTGATTAGTTATATATTGTTTGTTTTCGGAATCATGGACTTGGTGGTAGAGGAAGCCGTAACCGACCAGCGGTTACGTGAACCACCCAACGACGGCGAGGAGTCCAGCAATCCTCTCGCACATAACTATCCCTGCATGGGATTCGAACCTGCGAACCCACGCAGAGTAATTAGAGGTGCAGTGGCGAGCGTATTCCTAACGCTTGGCCCGTTGAGCCACACCGCCGCGCCTGAGGAAGGGTAATGCTTTTTATTAACAACACAATAACACAAATGACATTAATGTGATGAATGAGGTTGCTTTTCACTGCACAATTTATCAATTCTCGGAAATATTTGTGACAGGTAAACTCGTGGATCCAACTCTCGACCTGTATTTTGTCATCATATTGGTAAGAGCTAAAAATGCTGCCTCACACAAAAAAAATGAATCAGCTTTTTGATTGAAATCGATTATTAAAAGATCGATCAGGCTTCTTCATATCATTGTGCAGCCCCATCGGTCCGTGAATCCCAGTTTGGATAACCCTGTCCTAAGATATGAAAATGAACTTATCTTTCCGATATGAGCATCCAGTGGTTGGATTCAGTCGGTTCGCATCGGTTCTATAAAACTGTGTGCGCGGCGGTGTGGCTCATCGTGCTAAGCGTTTGGAATACGCTCGCCACCACACCTCTAATTACTCTGCGTGGGTTCGCAGGTTGGAATCCCATGCAGGATTGTTATGTGCGAGAGGATTGCTGGACTCATCGCCGCCGTAGGGTGGTTCACGTAACCGCTGGTCGGTTACGGCTTCCTCCACCATCAAGTCCATGCTTCCGAAAAACAAGTAACTAACTAATCCCATACCCGACATGAAATGGTAACCGGACGAGAGGCCGTGGTTCGCCATATGGATTAGCCGTCTTATCGGCTTTCCTTTCCCACGGGATAAATATGTAAATCCTATCCTATCCTTTATAGAATCACCGAACCGGTCAGCATTACTAAAAAAACATATAACAGAATCGACTGAAAAATGTGACTTCTGTGATGGAACCGGCTGACAGAAAATTTGAATCCCAACAGTGGGTGCATCTGAACTGGTGTGTTATAAATTGGTTGGCAAAATTCTAGGTCTCTCAAACATATTAGCACCTTAAGCACCAAAGTCTCTTATAGTACTTGTGGTTACAAAAAACAATAAATACCTGAATGCCGATTGGTGCGTCAGGTGCCTCAGCTTTATTCAAAACAGCAGAAGCATTGTTTGATCCGATGGTATTTCTTGCTAAGCAATAGTAGGAGCCCCAGGGATCAGGGACTATGTCTGTGTCAATCTGAAAAAAGATGCAAATGGATAATTTCAATCATTAGATATTCATCCCACGGCAATCTGTTGACATAAATAGGTGCTCCCGAAGTATGTGAACAAAGATGGCGGACACCGGAACGTAGTATATGTACCAGGTTAGGCCAAAATGTCAGGTCCAAATAACACGGGAGTCACTTGGCTAATCCCCGAACTCGTAATAGAACTAAAATGAGGAAAATTGGAATAAAATAATGCCTTAACCCTAACCTGGTACACATACTACGTTCTTGTGTCCGACATCTTGGTTCACATACTTCGGGAGTACCCATAAACATATGAGATAAACTGCCTGATTATGTTAGTTTTGATACGTATTTTTGAAACCTTGTGAATTTGGAAATAAAATTTTTCGTCAAAGTTTAAAATATTATATTATATTCGGTCAACCATGGCCAACAGTCCAAATTAAAAAAATATCAGGTTTCATGCGTCCGAACTCGAATGATGGACTGACCCGCAACCGAACAACAGTTACAAGGGAGTTCAGAGATAGATATATGCTCCAATACAGGGCTTCCAAAACTTGAGGCACGACCCTGCAGAGGGCGCACAACGAATTTAAGAGGTCGCAAAAAGTAACACATTGATTTCACACAAATTACTATATCTATTGTACTTTTTGAACTTTTGTTTCGAAACACATCAAAACTAGTGCAAAACATAAATCTCATGATATCGAGAGAATAGAATCAGGGAAGTTTGCATAACAATGTCGACTTAATAGAGTTCGCAGAAATTTTAATATATTAGAAGGGGACGCGAGGTTAAAAGTTTGGGACGCACTGCTCCATGGATTAGTTCAGGGTCGTCCAACCCGTGGCCCGCGGGCCACATGTGGTTCGCCAAGGAGTTTCGAGTGGCCCCTGCTGTATTTTCGGAATTGAGTAAAACTTCTATTTTTCGAGTGATGTAGTTAATATGAAGATTTGATACAAACAACTTGTTCATTTTCCTGAAATGCGCTTTGCTATCCCTTTCAAACGAGTCATGAGTGCCATCACCAACTAGAAGAAATTGATACCTAGAAAAACATACCTAGTAGCTTACACACTTGGGCAGAATGGCAGTTTTAATGACCTCATAATTTGGCAGCACGTACTCGTACAAGCAAGTTTTTTCACAGATGACCCATGTCAAATCCCCTATGAGATCCCTAATTTCTTTCAGTCATATGGGAAATTCGCTTCGCATTGCAACATCGTCCTTTTCAGCGAATATTGACAAACGAAAAACAGTGCCAAACTTCACACTAAAATATCTACGTGTAGAAAAAACTTTGTTGACTTTACTGCATCTTCGTTTTTTATTGCTCTTATTATTGAGAAAGTTTGGTGCGAAGGTTTTGTTTGTTTTTTTATTTACTTTTGGTCAGTGTAGCAAAACTAGAACATAATTACCATGTTAAGTGGCCCGTGCAATTATTAGTAAACTAAATGTGGCCCGTCGGCCAAATAGTTTGGCCCACCCTGGTTTAGTTGAATATAGCCTCCAAGGCATATTGGGCTGCCATGCATAAAGCAGGTAAAAGATAGGAATCTCAACCGCCTTCTTCTTAGAGGCTATTCGGCTGCTATGTGGACAGCAGGTTGGAAAATAGGGATGGATAGGATTCTATTTAATTCAAGAGTCTTGCTGCACACTTACACAAATATATTTCTGTAACGTTTCGTCTGAACGAGGTCAGACTTCTTCAGACAAGCATTTTACAACTGTGACAAGAAACGCAATTGCACATAAATTAAATGTAGAGTCTGTTTCATGGGATAGAATCCCAATCGTCATTTGAATGGCCAACTCCATAGATTGCTATTTAACTGTCATATGAACAGCAGGTCGGGAACAAGATAAATGGCCCCAAACTGGGCTCCATATAGACCAGAGATGAGTAAGGTTTTTGAACCAAAGACCAAAAATTTTGCCCACCTGGGTCATGTAAGTGTGACGTTAAAAGTTACATTTTATGAACAATATTTACAGTGTTACAAAAGCAAAGATAGAAAAACAATAAGCCTCGTGACGAAACTAAATTTAATCGCAATTATGGCGTAACCCTAACCTTGTACACATACTACGGGAGTATTGAGTACGGAAAATTCTGACAGGGAATTGACGAACGGAACAATAAAAAACTCACCGTAAGTGTTAAAATATCGCCAACTTTGCTGATAAAAATGCCATCAGGTGTATCAGTGATATAATATTTATTGAAATTCGTGATATCCATTTCATCTTTTCCCTCCACGGTAGAATAACGACCCCATGATAAATTAGCTGGGGGATTTGCAGCGAATTGGCACTCTAGTGTGGCTAAAGTGCCTTCGCATGACCATACATTATTCAGCAATGTTGATTTTGGTGCGTCTGAAAAATGTTGAAACATTTTTAGCTGCAGGATTTTCAAAAGATGGAATAGGATGTGATTTACATAGGAGAGGAAATCCAAGTATACGGCTTAATCATATGGCAAACGATGGCGTCCTCTTGTGGAATCGATCATGAATACTGTAAATGCTCGTTTTACCGCCCAATTCGATTAAGGGCCCGTTTGAATAGCCCCCGTGTGAACAGAACATAAAAATGAATGAGGGCCGGTGCTTGAATACCCGCCCGATGTAAAAGCTGAATTTTTCAGTGGTAGAGAACAATGAAATAGGAAGCGCTTTTGTTACAACGCTCTTGAATTTTAAGCGCCAGTGGATAAAACTCACGCCTTAGGCGTCCAAGTACATAACAGATAGCATTGATTATGTAACACCATGGTCTCAATATTGATAGCGCGTCGCAAAACTTCTCTTCTTTTGCAGATTTGTACCTGCGGTGCGTAGAAAAAGTCAAAATTTTCGTTATTCTCGTTTAAATCATACTTGAGAACTGGAAATACCAATATATTAATTATTGTAACGATCGAAAATGACAAGCGCCCGTGCTTGAATAAGGGCCGCTTTGAATAAGGGCCTGGTTAGTGAGTTGGTTGAAAAAAATATGGGCCCGGGCTACAAAATGAGCAAATACGGTATCCGTTTTTATTTCTTGTATTTTTATCCCTCATTTCCAACTTACATTCAACGTCCAGGAACACGTTCGCTAATTCTATTCCAGCTACATTTGTTGCTCTGCATTCGTACTTTCCATTGTCTTGATAGGTAGTGTAGGTAAAGTTGACGATTGCCTCGTTCCCGTTGTAAGTGACTATGCGAATTGTGCTCCATACCCCAGATCCAAATGTCGTATTATAGTCCACAGTGCTATTCTGTAACAATATGATCTATATAATGTTAAACTGACTATTATCATATAATACAACCTTATATTACGCGATCAGAATAGATATAATTAGCTTGCACAGCACCCATGCTGCAATCATCATAAGCAAGAACAAACAGATACCAAATCAATGAAGCGTGAAACAATAACAACGAGAATATTGGTCGAAGACCAACAGAACCCTTCAGAAGGTGCTCACAATTTCATACCCCCACAAAAAATACCAAACTTACATCTCCTCCCCCAACACAAAAAGTACCAAATATACGACCCCACCCGAAAAATAAAAAAATCATACCATGTCTGTAACCATGGGGTCTGATGCTTGCAACATAATATCATCTCTGTAGAAGTAGACTTCGGGTAACGGATCGCCTTCCGCTATGCAGCGTAAAATTGCTTGTCCTTTTTCTCGCACTTTATCGCCACTCGATACACTGAAAGTTGGCCTGACTAAAAATTAAAAAAAGGGAAAATAGAAAAATGGAAATTATAATACTATGGTTGTCTGTGCCTGTGCCAGTTTGAGAGTTTATAAAGGATGGGATTTACATATTCTCGCACTTTAGTGCTTTTCGCTACAACTTGGCTTAAATAAAAAATGAGTAATTGAAAATACAAAAAAATGTGGATCTGCGAGTAAAAAGCAAATGATAAATATAATAACACGGCTCTGTATGCCAGCAGTTTTCAAACACGGTTCTGTGTCGCCATGAGGTTCCAAGAATTTTCAACCAAATTCATACAGCCTAGATAGAATAGGATTTAAACATTCATCCCAGAGACAATGATGAGACAGCATAATTATAATGTTAACCACGCCCTTCTGCCTGCTCCTGCATTTCAGATGCATGGACTTGATGGCGAAAGAAGCCGAAATATACCAGCAGTTACGTGAACCGCCTTATAGCAATCCTCCTGCATACAATCATCCCCACAGGAGGCAAATCGATCAGCAGTGCAGTGGCTGGCATCAGTGTGTTAGATTCAATTTGTTTTGGAATTCCCAAAGATAATTATAGCAATAGTTAATGGATGATCAAGCATATAACAATGGTAGGTCAGGGCCCGAGTTAAACTTCTATTTGCCAATTGAAATTTGATATTGACCAACGTCTGATGTGGTCCCATGGGTATAAAAACATTCTTTAATTGTGAAGTAATAATTATTCATCTGTCACAATGGCATTCATTCAATAGTCACAATGGAAATATTCATGTGTCACAATAATGTTTGATTTTATATATTAGAAATTGTTTAGTTGTATTTAAAAATAGTAATTAATATACCAATTTCGATTTCAACAAATTTAAATTAATCTATCCAGTATCTAAATTATTGATCTACCACTATGCGTATGATTTATTTATACTTATTACACCAGGAGTCCCCAAACTGGGACCACAGACTCCAAGTGGTATGCACCCCGAATAAAGTTTTATTCATACTCTAAAAAATCAAAGATCAAAAATAGGATATTTACATATTTATCCCGGGAGAGGAAAGTCGACAAGACAGTCGAATGATATGGCGAACCACGGCCTCTCGTTACCAGTCAATATCATGTATGGGATTAGTTGTACGATAATGTACAATGTTTATTGCATGACGAAAATAAATATCTGAATCTGATGACAAATTCAAGTACTACATGCTAACACAATTCAATTTCTGTAACATTTCTGAATGATTATAAAATGAGGATAAATCACAACACTAAAGCAACTTTAGTTAAAAGAAAAACTCCACAGAAATAGATTAGTTTTAGTGTGCAGTGAGACTCTTTGAATCAAATAATTTAATTTCAATGCTATTTAAAAATGTATAGGGCAGGGCTACTCAACTGGCGGACCACGATCCGAATCCGGACCTTTCGTATATTGGATTTAGAGTTATTTTGGACCGAACCTAATTATCTATTTTGGATCATTAGCCCCTCTCTTTGAATTTTCTATTATAAAATGACTTTCATAGCTTTGAATATATACGAAAAAAACTATAACACCATAATAAACCATTTTAATTTGCTACTAATCATTAGTCGGCCGAGGAAGTGCTCGTTTAAGGATGCCAAAATATAATTTCTGGAAAGACCGGACCAAAATAATTTCGAAGTTTTGTTTGCGGACTTTCGGTAAAAATAGGTGAGTAGCCCTGATATAGGGGATAACAGTTTTAAAGTATTCTGGTTTCTTATCATTTCACATTTCATTTTTCTCAAGATTTTGTTTTTGAGCGAGCGACAGTAATTCTATGAATCAATCTACAAGGTTTTGAATTATTCATGGCTTTTTCCCAAATTAAGTTGGGTTTGCGTCAACTAATCAATGCTCAGCATAAATGTTGTTTTCAAGACTGCATTGAGAGTTTTTTATGGTGATGTTGTATTGAAATTTTCATTCAATCAAATTCAAATTGATATGTCTAGGATATGATAAGATTTACATTTTTATCACGCAGGGGGGTTGGGGTTATCCTCTAAGAAAAGATGATATAAGACGACTTAATCCTGCGGTCTAATACAGCAACAAATTGTCCGGTTCCCAGTCCATCTAAGATATGAGATTAGCTAACCGGTTGTTTGTTACAGTCACAGTTGTATGGTCTTTGGGAGTCCAGTTACTGACCAGCGGTTACACGAACCACCCTACAGCGGAGTCCAGCAATCTTCTCGTACATAATTATCTCCCAGATGAGATTCGCAGGAAACAAAAGTTTAATAAACTCACTTGAAAAACCCCATTTAATTATGAAAAAAAGCGTAGATAATATATATATATATATACAAGTAAGTATAATGCTGGCAAAACAAAATGATCTTTAAAGTGTATCCGGTGTAACAATATAGGTGAAGATCAGGAGTCTGCAACCTATTGTTGCACGCAGGCCAAAATTAAAGGTCGCAAGTCATTGGTGGGCCGCATATATTTTTAGAAAGTTAAAAACCGAACGGATGGCTGATAAATCACATTTTTCCACACAGATCAGACGTTAAATTTTAAGCAGCATATGAAGACTGACCATTTGAATATTTTTTGCACCATTAAACCATTTGCACTTAGCATCAACTTTTCTGCGTTTTGTTGCCATTTGTCTAATTATAATTAAATTATAGGCTCATTGAACGAGTAATTGTGAATTATATACTTGTTTGGTTATAACATAATTTAGTCTACACGCCTTTCAAAATAAATTCTGTTACGTAAAGAATATAATCGTCAAACTAGCTGTTTTGTTACTATAATTCAGTGAATCATCGCAGGCCGGATTATATTGCTCCTCCGGTTGCCGACCCCTGTATTACATTATTTTTAGACAATAAAAATATAATAATATAGACTTTCGTATTTGAATGGAAACATGTGGAACCCTAGACAGTCAGTACTGGCAGAACCTTAGTTGAAACCCATGGGTTTAGGGACTTATACCGGATCAACTGAAGAATCTCCACCCCAACTAAGACCAAATGAAGAATTTCCCCCCCAGGCGGGTCCGGGGGGGAGGGGGGGGCTTTGGAGGAGATTTATTCAGTTGATCCCTTATACAAAACAAAAATATCTTACCATTGACTGTCAATAACACAGATGCAACATCTGTCCCGATAGCGTTCCGAGCGACGCATGCAAATGATTTTTCGTTCATATCACTACTTACACCTGGTTGAAAACAAAAAGAAATTTAAAAAATCTGATTTGTAAGGAATTGCAAGTTTATATTATTAACAAGGCCCAGGGTATCATTTACCCACATTATAGTCCAAATTTACCCATAATACAAGCCATATTTACCCACAATACAAGCCATATTTACCCCTAATACAAACCAAATTTACCCACAATACAAGCCAAATTCACCCGTAATACAAACCAAATTTACCCACAATACAAGCCAAATTCATCCACAATACAAGACAAATTTATCCACAATACAAGCCAAATTTACCCACAATATAAGCCAAATTTACCCACAATACAAGTGATATTTACCCACAATACAAGCCAAATTTACCCGGCCACGATACAAGCCAAATTCACCTCTAATACAAACCAAATTTACCCACAATACAAGTGATATTTACCCACAATACAAGCCAAATTTACCCACAATACAAGACAAATTTATCCACAATGAAAGCTAAATTTACCCACAATACAAGTGATATTTACCCACAATACAAGCCAAATTTATCCACAATACAAGCCAAATTCACCCCTAATACAAGCCAAATTTACCCACAATACGAGACAAATTTATCCACAATACAAGCCAAATTTATCCACAATACAAGCCAAATTTATCCCCGATGAAAGCCAAATTTTCCTCAATAGAAGCCGAATTTATTCAAAATTTGCTCAAAGCAAGGCTCGATTTCTTTAGCTAAAGTGGAAAGAGTCCTTCAGTTCGATATCGTTTAAAATCTTGGAAGCTATAACTTTATTAGTTACAACTAGGGCTGGGCTTGTGAATCGAATATTCGAATCAACCCGAATAGTAAATCATTCGAATCAGTAGAGACAGGAATTTCGAATCACCGCTGTGTTTTTTTCTCTCTGCCAGCAGGTAAGGTGAATCCCTCTTATTTTTTTATTCATATAAAAATTTTAAAATGCATTCGTGGATACAACTCTTTTTTTTCTGAGTGCGTTATTGGTGAAACATGTTTCTCATTGTGTGTGAACTGTCTGTGTGTTAGATTACGTGTTTTCACTAATTTATGTGTCTGGAGGACGCATTAAAATAAAACAGTTAATACAACTACGTATCTTCCAAGTATTCGATTTAAAAAAAAAATAAGGTTCGATTCTGAAATCATCAGATATTCGAAAATGCCCAGCCCTCGTTAAAACTAAGTCAAAACCGTTCATGAAGATACAAAAAGGTTAAAAAATACCAACTTACTCAGCTCCAATGCAGTTCCATCAAGAATGAATGTTGATTCATCTAACACACTGCCATCCCCTTTGTACCAACTGTAAATAAATAATTTTAACTTGAGTTACTGGGTGGCACAAAAAAAACAGAGCTCGTCAGCAAACCACTGGGCCATATATGTACATTGACGAAAATGTGCGGGCAAATTAATTTCTGCCTATAAACAATTGCCACATTAAACATAATCTAATATAGTGTCATCCCCATTGTACCAACTAAAAATAAAGAATTTCAACTTGAGTTGAAGGGTAACCCAAAAAAACTGGAAATTTCACATGGAACATAAACTAGAGCAGTGTTTCTCAAACGGTGGGGAACAACCCACAAGGGGGCAGTAGACAATTTTTTGAGGGGCCGCTAAGTTAAATAAAAATAAAATATTTGTTAGATTTGATCCTGCCCCCCTTATTTTGGATATCTACATTTCATTATTTAAGTTCGAACTTCCAACCACGTATTGTCAAGTGTTTTGTGAATAAAATTATAAGTTTATTTAGACTCCATAATCAGCAAAACAATAAAATGAATGGTAAAAATAAATAAATAAAAACTGATTATGAAATCAGGAGAGCGAACAAAACCTTAGATAAGGTTTAAAACGTACAGAATGTATATAAGATGGAAGGTTTTGCCAAGAAGATGTGGTACGTGTTCACTCACCTAAAATAATTGAAATATTTCACACACGCTCACACGCACCCACACACACAACCATATAGAAGTTATTAAAATATAAAATATAAAACATATTTTCGCCTCACTATTTGTTATTTGTAAATATTATTAGCTACTACAGTATTAGTATTCTTTTTGACATGAGTGTGAGACTTGAAAATTTCTGAAAATACTAAAAAGTTTGGGAACCACTGTAATCTAGAGAAAACATAACACTCACTCAGAGATGTTCCAAGGGAGTCGAATAAAGGGGTTCCAGAAGTATGTATACCAATATGGAGGTAACTAATTTTGTTCGCCTACTTTACATCAAGTTGTGGAAGGGACTGAAACCTATGGGCAGGAGGGATATTCACTTGGCTAACACAGACAGTCCCCGAAATCGCAATAGAACTAAAATAGGGAAAATCGGAATAAAATTACGGCCTAACCCTAACCTGGTACACATACTACGGAAGCACCCGTATTCAAATACAAACCTGTATGTTGGCACAGGATCTCCTGTTGCATCACATATAAGCACAGTTGTTGCTCCTTCTGTAGTTGTTAAAGCCTTCTCAAAGTTTTGAATCACTGGGGGAACTGAACAAAAGATAATGATATTAATGCAATGGTTCTCAAATGGTCGGGGTCAATTTGGCTTTTCTTGGGTGGAATTTGGTTGTATTGAGGGTAAGTTTGGTTTATATTGGTGTAAATTTGGCTTGTTTGGGGGGGGGGGGGGGGAATTTGTTTTGTAATGGGGGTAAATTTGGCTTTTATTGGGTAACCATCGATTAGGGCTTCCTCTACCTTATAACTTATCCCATACCTGAGATCGAAAGGGAGAGAGGAGAAAGGAAAAGACTATTTTCTGAGGGGGCGTGATGCTAATTAAATATGAAAATATTATCTTAGATATGACCTAAGAGGTATGCCCGCCTTATTTCGGCAAATTCAAAATTAAAGTACCGCTTTCTTTCCATTATAGCATTTGCAGACATGCTGAAAACTTTTCATTTATTTTGTTATTTACGTCCAATCCATATATTTTGAATGTGCTTTTTTTAATAAAACATACTTTCGCCTTACTATTTGTTATTTGTAGCTTATTGTTAGCTAGCTATATTTGAGGTGGGGAGCGAGACTTGACAAATTCTAAAAAGGAGACAAAGCTTGAAAAGTTCGAGAACGTCTGGATTATTGGGTTTGTTTTGAAAAGGTTAGTTGGATATAGTAGTTCAAGTGCTTTCAGCCCTTCCACTTTGCACAAGGCTCTGTGACGTGTGGCTCATCATGCTGATCACCGCACCTCTGATTACTATGCGTGGGTCGCAGGTTTGAATTTCATGTGTGGAACAAAGATAACTTATCAACTACGAAGTTTTAGTGCCAAATTTTTTATAGAGAGAGGCGAGTTTCCCATTATCAACATAAACAAGAACTCATTCCCATAATTTTCATGTTACTACCTCCCCCCGCCCCCCCTTATTTGGTCGAATATAGACCCAGTCTTGAAGCAATTAAAGAGTTTTTTTAGATCTAAGAGTTACAAGATTTATATATCGAATTTTTTTACATTCGGGGGTTTCACCATACTCACCATAAACAAAAAACAGATTTTTGTCCAGATTTTTATTTCATCATTGCCCCAAATACCCAATTTTTCTCCGTAAAATATCTCCAGTGATGGAGGGGGGTTTCCCAAACTCACCATAAACAAAAACTTGTATCTCCTTTTTTTTATTTTGTCCTTGTCCAAGTTCCCTTGCTTTGCATGTGAAATTTCTTTCCTCTGCTTTGGATATGTTTTTTATAATCAAGTTTGATGAGCTTTCTTCCATTGAGAATTTTTCTAAAAAAAAAGGATGTTTAAATTCATTTTGGGAGAGAGAAAAGCTGATTGGGTGGCGTAATCACATACCAAACCAGGGTCACTCATCCTATTACCAGTTCATTTCAATGTCGGATATGGAATAGTTAGCCAGGTATTTATTTCAGATGTACGGACTTGATGGTGGAGGAAGCCATGACCGACAGTTACCCAATACAAGCCAAATTTACCCCTAAAAAAGCCAAATATACCCCCATTACGAAACAAATTCCCCCCTCCTCTTTCAATACAAGCCAAATTTACCCCAATACAAGCCAAATTTACACCAATATAAACCAAACTTACCCTCAATACAAACCAAATTCCTCCCAAGAAAAGCCAAATTGACCCCCAAATTACAAGCCAAATTCTTCTTAGTAAAAGCCAAATTTATTCCCAATACAAGCCAAATTCTCCCCAGCCCACATAAAAGTCAAATTTACCTCAAATAGGAGACAATTTTACCCTCATTTTGAATCAGATTCACCCCAATTCAAGAAGAACCACTGACCCATCCAATAACTCACCATTCAAATTTGTTTCAATTTTATCCGTCCCATCCAACCAAATAATCGTAGGTTCAGGCCTTCCTTTTGCACTGCATAGCACCGTAGCTGTCGTACCAATCTCAAATATTTGGACTGATGGAGTGTTCACAATTCGCACAGGTTCTGAGAAGAGAGAATGGGTGATTAATGCTAATTTTTTACTAGGAATATCATGAGCAGTGTTCACTATTAGCGCACTTTTTTGCGAAAATTGCGAAGCACTTTCGCAACTTTTTTTAGGGACTGCGAAATAGCACTTTTTTCCGATTTTGAAGAGAAATAGCACTTTTTTCCGATTTTGAATGGAATAAAAATTCAAAGTTAACAAATATTTTCGAGTATTAAAGTGACAAATAAGTAACATACTAGTACTTTTGTAACTCAATTTTGCATATCATAACGATATTTACCGGAATTCTAACCTATGAGATGCAGACATAGGAGATAAAGCTTTTGCATTAACTGCAAAATTCTTGTTTATAATATGATTATTATACAAGCACACCGAATCCGCTTCTCCCGCAAAAACGCTCCGCGTCTTTGAAACCAGATGTTGGAATACTACACAGTGCGTTTCTTTGAACGAGAGTGGTCATGTGACTATCAATGATATCGTTGAATTCAAAATGACTATAAAAGTGTTAGTAAAGTGTTATAGTCACTTTGGATGTATTGTGACCAAAGTGCACGATTTTCAAAACCTTTAGCAGCATGTCACAGATTTGCAAAATCACCAAATTCACAAAATACCATTGAGTGCCATTTTATTGTAATCACAATGTTGAAAGCATGTGGCATTTTGCGATATTTACACAACTCTTTCTCGTTGATATGCGAGTATGGGTGGGCAAAATTCAATATTTTATTGAATTGAATATTTTCAAGGAGTACCGAATAACAAATATTTTTGGAACGTCCGTGGAAACATTAAAAAATCGGCAACAAAGCCTTTTTACTGATTAATTCCGTTGTAATCGCTAATTGTTCTTGTCACCGATCGTTTTGGCGGCGATATCCAGGTTTTGTTAATCTATATTCCCGCCCTCTCTTTTTTACAAATATGAATTCTTGCGGGTCGGCGGACATCGAAGTTTTATATTTCGGGTTTACCCGTTTGTTCACATCGGCAACAGCTGTTGAAGACATTGAGGACTCAAATTAACATTTGCGTTGGCTTTAATATTACCTATCAAGATTTGTAAATTTAGGGTCCCAATTTTATGCGAATGGTAATATTATTGTCGATACCGTGATGCTGATACTTATTAAGACGATAATTAACTTTCTCATGTTTTTCTATGGTGATAAACTTCACAAATCTGAAATTGTGCCAATCCTGAATGTTGATTTAAAATAGTGATTGAATAATTCGGCAATAAAGGCATTTCTGCGTGGTCATAAGACGAGATGACGTTAATGAACAGCACTTCTTTTACAGGATATTTTACGTAAGCGACTTAATGCTAAAAAGATTGGACTCGAGTGCTTTTTTTCGAGTGCTCGAGTGCCTAATGGAGGTACGCTAATTGTAACTAATTTCCTCAAGTTTCAACATGTTTTCAGCAAAACAATATCCCGGCGATAATTATAGCTAAAATGTTACCGAGCAATTCACAATTTTATTTATGGAATTTGAAAATTCACCAGTTTCTTGACGATATTGATAATGTCACGCCCTAATTATTAGTGCAAAAAATACTCCCCTTCTTCCGCGGCGGTTTGACGGGTTCTTTGTTCCAATCTTCAGAAATTTCTGACACCGGGGGATATAGAATACTGAATCCGGAGGGTTCAATCCCTGTCGACTTACTGGTGATTTTCCGTTTTGGAATGCGTGGAACATTCTCTATTTTAAATTAAATGACGTTTCGCGGGCTAGAGTTCTCCCCGAAAATGATGTGTACCAGACGTTAGTTAGACGATAGATAAAACATTAGATAAATATATTTCATGACGCCCCGTTTTCGAAAATACAAAATTATATCGCAAAAAATGCGTTTCGATACATTTGGAATGAACATTATTTACGGTTTTTTCAGATCATATTTTACTCTTCATGACACCCGGTATCCGAAAATACAGTTGTATTGCGAAAAATGTGTTTTGTTACATTTAAAATAAAACATTTTTGCGATTAATTTAGATCATATTTTACTTTTCAGGACACCCGTTTTCGAAAATACAAGGTTATATCGCAAAATGTGTTTTGTTACATTTAAAACAAAACATTTTTGCGATTAATTTAGATCAAATTTTACCTTTCACGGCAATCCGTTTCCGAAAATACAAAGTTATATCACAAAATGCGTTTTGTTACATTTATTTTGCATTCCCGATAAAATACATATTTTCCCTAATTAAAGTCGTCGATGAATCTGTTCCTGTCGGTCAAGCTTGACATACGTTTGGACGAGTGTGGGGCGGTTTTTTGGTCGACGATAAATTAAAAAGTTGCCACACGTTATTTGTATAACGATAATAACTGAAAAATTAGATTTTATAATGGAAGTGAATTTGTCTTAAGATGGTATTTTACGATTCTTGCCCACAGAAAATAAACCCGCTGACAGGCTTGGTTATAATTGATATTCGTTTAATTTATTTTACACTATATTAATAAACGCGCCACACCAAGTGCGGCCATATAAATTGCAGTCGCATCGGTATGGACTGTATGTTTTTGGCGCTCTCACATTAATTATAATTTTCAACAAAACAATACCCCGGCGGTCATTGAAGCTGAATTCGTTACCGAGTAATTCACAATTTTATTTACGGAATTTGCAATTTCAAGATCTCACTTGACGATTTTGATGATGTCATGCCCTAATTATTACTGCTTCAATGCCTCAAAATACAACAAATGTAATCATTTTCGACGATAACAGGCGCAACAATTCGTAATCGAGCCGTTATAACGAAATTCGCGATTGATTTTACCTCTCTCTTTTTTACAATTTTAACATCCCGCCGGCCATGTATGGTCGAATAAAATGTTCACATATTCGAAACATGACTTGGCCAAGGATGGAAGTGATCACTAAAGAGCTAATAGAAAGTACATACGCGAGGGTATGATATTAATATCGAGAATATTTGTGAGCATATCACAGGACGGAAATATTTTGCACCCGGCTGTTTGTTGGCAGAACAACGATACGCTAAAGTTAATTGATCGAATACAGGGAAGTATTTATTTATCATCTCACTTGCGAACATCGAAGTTTGGGCGGAATTGTACGATCGTGTTGTCTTTCTTAAGTAATAACTTTTTCAATAAATGTTCATTTTACTTTTGCGTCTTTATTATATGTCCGGGTTTTCATTAATTTTAAATTCGAAATTGTCCGAAATACTCCAACAGGTGTATAAGTACAATAATAATAGTACTTACCAAAGTACTTACCAGGGAAGTTTAATACACACGATGTGTTAATGGCGTCGTAACTGCCGTTTTTAATTTGATTGTTTTACATTCTGCTTAAAAAACAACGTCGTTTTGCAGTCATCTAATGTAAATCTCGCGACCAAATCTTTTTTGTTTTGTATGGCATCGTCTTGGCGACGAATTTATTGCCGACTGAATTTTAATTGTGTTTTAGGATAAGTTATTTTCTGTTTGTTGGTTTCTAAACTTTACAAACGTGGGTAGCAATTACTATTAATGTGAGATTTGTGCATATGAACGATTGAATATCGCGACTGGCTGTCCGATATCTGAGAATGCGTATATCAGCGTTCATGTGGTCAAATAAAAATTATTCATCAAATGGATTTCGAGACACTCTCAAAATTATTTGGGATCCACTATCATATCATTCGTTTATTTTTTATATTCAGGTTTTTTTCAAGAATCACCCTCGTTATATTTCGTGTACCTTCGCAAAAGAAAACTCTTTGGTGTCATCGTTCCTATTAGTGTAATTGAAATATATGGAAACCTCGCAAGTGGCGTTGTGATGCGAATATTTGATACTAGGTCAGCAGCATTACAAAGAGTGCTATTTATGAATGCTGAAAGTACATGGCATTACTAAACATTTTGTCAATATATGATGTTTTCTGCCTGATTTAAACTAACTCGCACGCAAACCAAGGCATGTCGACATTTAAAAATTACTTGTCTTTGGGTAAGCTCTGAAATAGTATAATATAAATGTAAATGAGAAATTAGGTCACGCTAGCTCACGAAAGGGGAGGATTTTCAAAGTGATCTTGTGTAATATTTCGGAGAAAAAAGTTTGAAAGGAAAGTAGGTCAACCTATCTCCTAAAACAGGGGAGTATCTTGCGTAATATTTCGGAGGGAAGGTAGGTTAACCTATCTTTTAAAACAGCGGGTGGCGACTTTCAAAGTGGTTCAAAATCACAAATTAATAATTATCAGATTAGGTTTAGGGATAAATCGAAAAGTTGAATTTCCAGCGCACCTAACCCTAATTAGTTGATTGCTATTTATATTTATTATATTTTTTTTTGGGGGGGGGGATTATTTTGCACGGGATTTGTACAAATGATCCACCCTGTAACTAATATGGTTTCCAGCCTACGTCGTTGTCTGTTAGATGGAAGGAGTAACAAATGTGAAAGCCTTTGCTGTTCACACGAGTAAGCAACTGACACCGTGATACATTGCATGAAAATTTTGTTCGCGGCAGGTGTTAGCAGATGTCCTTTTGTTGCCGATGAATTCGCTTGTTTTAATTAAACATGAATTCGCTTAAAGGGAACTCGGTTAACGGATAGGCTTCTCTTTAATTCATAATATTAACCGGAGGAGCGCTTTTTCGATTATCTATGCCGTTTTAAATGGGTTATATGAAAGGCTAGAGCACCTAACTTGTTAAAATCGGCAAAAGCACTTTCGCACTTTTTTTTTCGACTGCGAAGCACTTTCGCACTCATAATTCGCTTAGAGTTAACACTGATCATGAGCAAAACAAATTTGAAATTAGTTATATTTCATATTTAAAGGTATTTTCACACCTTTACTCAGAATAAGGCTCCGCAGAAGCACTCCCTGATATGTAATAAGGTACTGTTTTTTTTTGGGGGGGGGGGGGGGAAACATACACAAATAGGATATATATATATTTATCCTTGGGAGAGTCGACAATACAGCTTAATCATATGGCGAACCACGGCCTTTCGTCCAGATACCAGTCAAGATCGGGTATGGGATTAGTTAGCTAGTTATTTATTTCAGATGCATAAACTTGATGGTGGAGGAAGCCCTATCCGACCAGCGGTTACGTCAACCACCCTACGGTGGCAAGGAGTCCAGCAATCCTCTTGCATGGAATTTGAATTTGCGAACCCACGCAGGGTAACCAGAGGCGAGCGTCAGGGATGGCCAATATCGAATAGTTCACTATTTCGAATACATTCGAAATTATTTTTTTCGAATATGAAATTTCGAATACTTCGAAAATAAAATCCACTAATTGAAGCTCATCTAAATGTATGTAGGAATTTCCATATAATAAGCAATGGAATAACTGCTATCTACAAGTTAAACCTAGCTATATATTATCAGGCATTTCATATTTGCAGATTATTGCAGTATATATTTTATATACCACGAGTCATGTTAACAGAATTAAATTAATACGGCAATAGTGGTATCGATGATGGATTTGAATATTTGCGTAACACAAAATCATCTTAGTAAAACGCCCATACTTTTAAATACCAACCATTATCCAAATTATTTGCCAAAAAATGGGATAAAGTATGAGTTATTTTTCCGACTTGTGACAACTTTTTCGTGAGTACAAAAATAGGAATCAAAAATTAATTATATTCGGGAACTTTACCACACATTTTAAGTCCGCAGATCGCCGTTGTATGTTTGAGTAATAATACTTTTATTATTTTATAAATATGAAAATAGGAATCAAAAACTATTTATAATTGGGTAGTTTACCACACATTCCAAGTCCACAGATCGCCGTTGTATTTTGTAAATACGAAAATAGGAATCAAAAATTAATATTAATCGCGAGTTTGCCACACAATTTATGTCCACAGATTGCCGTGATATTGTGCCGAATATATTTAGTTTTTGATTCTTATTTTACGAAAAATTGTCACAAGACGGAAAAAGAATTTATACTTTATCCCGCTCTTGGGAACTAATTTGGATAATGGTTGCCATTGGTTTGTATTTAAAAGTATGGACTTTTTACTAGGATGATTTTGTGCTGCGCACAATATTCGAATCCATGACCGATACCACTATTTAAAATGCCTGACCGTGTTAATTTAATTCTATTATCATAACTCAAATGTTGGTAAATCGGGCAGTTTACCACACATTTTAAGGCCACAGATCGCCGTTGCATTTTAGAATTATAATAGTTTTATTATTTTGTAAATACGAATCCGAAATTAATTATAATTGGGCAGTTTACCACGTATTTCATGTCCACAAATACCCGTGGTATTTGGTATTGATACTTCCATTATTTTATCAATATAAAAATGGGAATCAATATTTAATAATATCGGTCAGTTTACCACACATTTTATGTCCACAGATTGTCGATACAACCATGAGTTACATTGAACAGAATTAAATTAATACGGCATGACATTTTAAATGCTGGTACTAGTCATGGATTGGATTATTTTGCGCAACAAAAAATCATCCTGCTAAAGGATCGATACTTTTAACTATCGTTATCAGAATTATTTGCCAGAAATTATTTTCTAATAAATGACTTATTTTTCCAACTTGTGACAATTTATTGGATATCGTAACAATGACGGCTATAAATACCGTATTTCCCGGCTAATAAGTCCACATGGCAAATAGGACGATGTCTATTTTTAGCACTCAAAAAAGTTTTTTTTCCATACATGCCTCCAATAAGACGGGTAGAAAAATTGTGTCCCTGTTGTTCAGTTATGCTGATATGCAATAATAATTTTATATGTTTAGAACCAGATCATGTTAGTTTGGTAGAATCATACTTACAGAATTAACCATTTTTAACAATTGAGCGGTAAATTTAAGTTGTAAAACGGCAATCATTTTGGACAACCTATTAACCCGAATGTTGAAATAATTTTGGAATGTGATAAGTAATACACTGTACGTCCACGGGTTATTTCACAGCTGTGTTTTCCTGTCCCTGTCGTGTTCTGCTGAATCGGCAAAACGAAAGGGTCACAAATCACTTTTATCTCGGTGGCCGTGTTTCTCTTTATTAAAGTAACGATAACCGGTCTGCGATTAAATATCATGATTGACAGACCCTAAGACCCAAATATAAGGTTACACAAATCATGCTTGAGAAGACTCATGCGAATAAAAACAGACCACATAGAACTACATACTTTCTCAATTAGACGCCCCCCTAGAAAAGCGACTTATTGCCGGGAAATACGGTAATTGTCAATTTTTCGATGTAATGGAAATGAATTTGTAAATTAAAAGCCTCGTAGACGAATGTCGGCAATGTCCACCCACGCAAACGTGCAAATGTGTCGCAACACTATGCGACGTACGGTCGCACAGAATATAAACAATCAAAGTGCCGATCGTCATTACATTACGTGAGACAGCGTAAAAAGTCGTTTGAAGATTCCCATAAAACGAAACACCACGATTACGGCGAAAAGTGGCTACTATTCGGAATTATTCGAAAAACAGCCGAAAAGGTATTCGAATACTTTGATATTCGAATACATTCGAATATTCGATTCGTTTTGGACAACCCTGGCGAGCGTATCTGAGCGTTCCTGAAGTTCATTTAGCACGATGCGCCATGTCGCAGAGTCCGTAATACTAGCATGGATGTAGAAGTATCGTGAGTCGGAGCAGAAGCAAGAGTTGAGTAGGAGCAGGGTGCCCAAAAAGAATTAATTATTTGAATATTCGATATGTTTTGGACATCACTGGCCCTGATCATTGCAAAAAGTTAGCAATTCTTTTCTGAGAACAAATATTTTGAGAAAAAAATATCACAGAATTATAGTAAAATAGAAATAATAAGTACCGGTACTTACCGTAAGCAGATATGACTCTGGATTTTCGAACAGTGTTATTTGCAGAATTGCTGAATCCCTGGCAGTGATACATCCCAGTGTCTTGCTCAGTTATTTTATTCAAAGTGAGAATCTGTAAGCCGGCTTCTTTCTCAATCAAAACCTGGGAGGTAGTGATAAAAATTTATCTCAAAAATTACACATCTATGACTAGAAATGTTTTTCAGTCAAGGTGAAGTGGGGAGGCTGGGTATATTCTGGATGTGAACACAGGTCAACACCTCAACCCAAGGATGGGCAATCATCTTCTCAGTGGGCCAGTTACACATAATAGGCCCAAAACTCAATATGAATAACTAAGAATAAGGAGAATATCGGTCAGAGACCGAAGACTTTTCGATCGAAAGTTAGAGGATCCCCCAAAATAGAAACTGTGGTTTTCGATTCATTCGACTCCATAGTGACACCACATGTTCCATCACTAATTAATTAATATCTCGCTAATTATACGACATAATTCATCCAAAATCAATAGGCTCTTTGTCTGAGATATAATGAATGCACAAGCAAAATTTAGAACAGATTCAACCTCGCTTTTGTGAGTTATCGCGTGCATCTAACAGACAGACAGACAAACGAACAGACAAATACTTATCAACGTATGACGTTACGCTTCAAACCTTACTTGAGGTTTTGTTTGCTCTCCCGATTCTATAATAAGTTTTATTTATTTTATGTTTTTATCAATTATTTTATCGTCTATTATGCTGATTATGCTGAAATAATCTTATATTTCAACTCAAACTTTTTATTTTTTTCAGAAATTTATATCTATAAAAAAACAATAGTCATAAATAATATCAGCAGACACGAGTGAGCCGAAACACTTTGATCGGCCAGATCTAATCCGCGGTCCGCAAATTTGCCCATTGCTGCTTTAACCGGTAGGCAATCGCTCATGACCAAAAAAAGAACGCTACAGAACACTATACCAACCTTAGGAGGGTTATGTGTCATCTCAACGTTATCAGGACTGACCCACTTGACCTGGCTAATGACCTCAGTGACGTAATGACAACTCAAACTGTAGTCTGAACCGATGGGAACAGTTTTATCTGACGCTGGTCTTATCCAGATCTCATCCATTCCGTCAGACTCTGAAAAATAATTTCAAAAATAATTTCTATAACTGATCACACAACATTGCAAACTGTTTTATAAAAAATTTGCTGAAAGCAAGGTCATAATAAGCATTCAATCAGAAGTAAAGGTGACTCATCTCTGGGCAAACTTACGAACAAGTATTAAATATGCCAAGAGCACAGATTTACGCCATACTAAATACTGGTAGTGATAAAAATTCGCTCAAAGTGAGGTCATACAAATATACTCAGGAGTAAAGGAGACTCAGATCTAGTAAACCTACACGTGACAATGTACAATATGTGAATCCTATCCGTATTTGTCCAGCTGCACACTAACACAAATGTATTTTTTTAATATTTCGTCCGACCAGAGTCAGACTTCCTCAGACAAGCAGTTTACAACAATGTCCGAGATACATTTGTGTTAGTGTGCAGCTGGACTCATTAATTGGATAGAATAGTCAGTCATGTTTATTCCAGCTACAGCATCCTTGCAGTATATGCATACAGATTCACTAGCATGAAGACATGGAGACAAGATAGGAAGTTAGTCTCGCGCGACCCAACTCAAATTATGAATATACCCATTTGAATATGAGTAATTATAAAAGTATTCGAAAATTTAATTTGTTTTGGGAATAGTAACTAAAGATTATGGACACTATAGCAAACCAGCCTTTATAACAATCAATAGTTACTAATCGTCTATTATTGTATTTCTCACAGGAATGATAAAATCCAATAAAGTGTTCAAGCTAAATTGATTTCCAATAATGAAGTCACGTCGAGTACCTGCTTCAATAATAAAGCATAAAAAAGACATTAGCGATGATCGGACACTAAATCAATAGATTTAGAGAGGTCCAAAATGAAAGGAATACATTTGAAATTTTGCATATCTCAGGGGTTCTCAAACTTTTGGTGTTACGGAGCCCATGGAGTGATTGGCTGTTATTTACTTAGCCCCACAATCAATTTATAAAAATAAAAACAATGAACACATCGCTATCTATCGATTAATGTCCCTGTGTAAATTAAAATTACTTAATTTAATTACTCTGATGTATTTGCTGCTTTGTATTTAAAAAAATATTTGGTATTTTAATAAGAAGTAAGTAAACGAATAGCTAGCGCAGCCCCTAGAATTCTCTCACAAAGCCCTCGGGCTCCTATGGAGCACGTTGAGAAATTATGATACATCTGATATTCTTTAGAGAATTCAATTGTAGAGACGCAGGCCATTTAAAAAGTATTTCTGATATGATATTTTGGTGCTCCCGAAGTATGCGAACCAAGATGGCGGACATCGGAACGTAACATGGGTAACAGGTCAGGGTTAGGCAATAATTTTTTTCCAATTTTCCTTATTTTAGTCCTATTATCAGTTCGAAGACTAGCCAAGAGCCTCCCGTAGTATTTATACCTGAAATTATGGCCTAACCCTAACCTAGTACACATATTACATTCCGATGTCCGCCATATTGGTTCGCATACTTCGGGAGGCCCGATATTTCTGTATATTACAAGACGACCCCAAAAAGAAACAGGACCCAAGTTACTTGAAACATATTCTAGATCAGGGGTTCTCAACCTGGGGTTCGCCAACCCCATTTCCAGGGGTACTAGGACAGCAGTAGAGCTTTTGTGTGTTGCTGTTTTTTATAATCCTTTATCACTACCAAAGGAAAATACGTGTCGATTGAAACTAGATGCCAATTGAAACATAGATTTTCCCAGATGTTGCGTTGTTGTCATTGTGACGCAACAATTTGAAATTCACAGCTTTGCAGGCAAACTGTGAAATCTCAAAAGACAGCGTGCTGCGAGCATTGGAAGAAGTGATTATGCTTATTAAAACTTGGGAGAGATTTTAAGAATTCATTAGTTAGGCGGAGGACAAGGGCAATAATATCAACACGAAGATTTAATTTAGTTACATCTGGTCAATAAATTGTTGTTTCAACAAATCATTAGTCAATATATCACAACTTTGTTCAGTGTCTGATTATCGGGGGTTCGCGTTGATTGTTTCGTGACTCGGAGGGTACTTGACAGAAAAAAGGTTGAGAACCCCTGTTCTAGATAAACAAGACTCTAGAAAATCAATTATTCGAATAAGAAAGATTATTTTTTTGAAGTTTTTGTATCACTAAATTAATTATGATGAAGGCAATTTACAGGTACACGATTTCAGCAGCCATGTGATTTTAGTGATTTTAGTTAAGGTTAGTAACTGAAATCTATGAGCGTGTCTTTATAAGTTGCCGAACGTTTACTAAAGTGGTATGTGACATTAGACTAGTGAGATTGCATACCAAAGTGCCAACAAAACAATTTTCCACACTGAGGAACAGGTTTTGTTAAATCAAAACTGACATTTGCTTGCCTGATTTGAGCAAAGAAAGATAATTACATTCATGTCTGTAACTACTAAATAATTCATTTTGGTTTCCTGGCCTTTCCTTTTTGACAGAAAATCTTATTACTCCCTTTTTCAAAATTTTTTGTATCACTGTGAACGTGAAGCAAGAAGGGCCAAAACCAAATATTTCACTATTTTGAATACATTCTGAGAAATTATTTTTGAATACGGACTATTGAATACATTCTAAACTGGGGGCAAGTTCATGCGAAAAATTACATAAATCACATCTTCATATTGATCGTGTAAAACGACTATACTATATCTCCAGGCTAGTAATAAGTCGCTTTTCTGGACCCAATTTTTTTGGTCGGTTATTTTTCGCATGAGTCCTATCAATCATGTTTAGTATAAGCTTTATATCTGAATTGATATTTTTTATAATGTAATCATGCCAAAGTGTCTGCCAATCATGTTAATTAATTGGACTGCTAGCTTTTATTTGTCTTATATTTCATAAAAATGTGGCTGGTGCCTTAAAACACTAACTCTCTTTTTTTAGTGCTGAAAATAGACTTTGTATTGTTTGCTGGGTAGACTTATTAGGCGGGAAATACGATAAATACAAATTTCTTTGCATTCTCTTTGTTGTTTGTTACCAGTTGAGATATCGTAGGTTTTTATCTGCTTGTCACAGAGCTCAAAATCCTGAATTTTTTATAAGAATGCTATAAATTATTCCTAAATACAAAAATTTACTATGTCGAATATAATAAATTTCAAATGTATTCGAATATTCGATTCGTTTTGGAATGAATGTTTTGAAAATGAATAATACCGAGACAAAAACCTTCTTTACTCCGGACGATGCACTAGATATAAAGCTATTAGGATAGGATAGGATTTACCGTACATATTTATCCTGGGGTAGTGGAAAGTGGATAAGAAGGCTTAACCATATGGGAACCACAGCCCCACGTCCGGTTACCACTCCATGTCGGGTATGGGATTAGTTAGTTATTATTTGTTTTCGGACGCATGGACTTGATGGTGGGGGAAGTCGTAACAGACCGGCGGTTACGTGAACCACCCTACGACAGCGAGGAGTCCAACAATCCACATCCGGTTACCAGCCAATGTCGGGTATTGGATGAAATATTGGGACTCCCGAAGTATGCGAACCAAGATGGCGGACATCAGAATGTATAATGTGTACTAGGTTATCACCTAACCCTAACCTGTTACCCATGTTACGTTCCGATGTCCGCCATCTTGGTTCGCATACTTCGGGAGCACCGAAATATTAATATAGTAAGAGAGCTGATTATGTCTTTAATAGGCTGAAATGCCCAACCTGGCTTATTAAACATAGCCTCAATTGATATATAGCCAGTGAGGAGGAAAGTGGAAGAATGGCACTTGACATATGCCTAAGAGTTGGATTAACAAGCATTCTTATAGCTTGACACAGCTTCCACTATATGAATATATATGAGCTTTTTTATAAATTTTGCCTGTTAAGCATGGCTTAAGTCTTATGAGCATATTTTACATTCCGAAAATAATATTTATGTAGACTTATACATAAATATTATATATAGAGATTTATACTCAGAATAGGCTCGGCCTCTGATTACTGCGTGGGTTTGCAGATTCGAATCCAATGCAAGGATAATTATGAACGGGCGAATTGTTGGACTCCTCGTCACCGCAGGGTGGTTCGCGTAATCGCTGGTCGGTTATGGCTTCCTCCACCATCGAGTCCATGCATTTGAAAACAAATAACTAACTAATTCCATACCCGACATGGACTGGTAACCGGACGATAGGCCGTGGTTCGCCATATTATGATTAAGCCATATTAATGACTTTTCTCACCCCCGAGATTAATATGTAAATCCTCTTTTAGTATATTATTCGTTTTGGTCTTTTGGAACACCCAAGATAAAACAATTCAAAATATCAAAAATTTCAGGAATTCATAAATAGCCACACACTAATGAAATGCATTTTTAATTAAATTATACATTAAGCAAAAAATTTCAGTCCCGGAGGAAATTATCTGAGAAAAGAGATTTCCAATATTTAATTAAGTGAAATATGGTGAGAAAAAGCTTGGCTTGAAGGGAGTTCATGGTTTTAAGAAAATGTAATAAAAGAGTCATAAATTTTAATTTAATATGTATAAATCTCCAAGATTACTAAAGATAAGGTTTTTCTTCTATTCTTTAATTACAGCCTCCACTCATAATAACAATTCCGGTTGAGATTCGATTTGGTTAAGACAATGAAGTACAATAAGGTAAAACCTGAAATTGTAGAAACGTTGAGCCCGTGGAATTAAAAATTAATAGAAAAAAAGTAGGCCTTCCTTAATAAAAGCCTAGTAATACAGAAATTTTGAAATCGATTGGTCGATCAGTTGCTGTGAAAAATGTGCTTTTTACAACAGCGACTTTAAGAACAACAACTTAGCAACACAATCCCTAAGTCTCAGCGTACAATTGGTAACTACTGGTATGTCTCCTTGAGAGCCAATATCTTTCTGGTTCAATTTCAGCGTTACTTTGGTTAAATCGATCAAATTTTTAAATTTCAAACTGACTAGTTGTAGATGGTACAGGGGCTGCAACATAAACACCATAGATGTGGCGATACTATGGACTACATTCACATAGGCAAGCCGCGAAACACTGTTACTTACATTACAGAAAAAGGGACACAAGTTTGATGCTTCCTATCTCAAGATATTACCACGAACTTACTACTTTTTCCTGTGTCACTAAGAATATAATTCAGTTGTAAAACCACAAAAAAATGTCTTATAAATCAAGTCCATTGTTACCAAAATATTCCTCATAAATGATAGCATTAGGATAAGGACAAATAGTAATTAAGCAATATAGATTCAGTATAAAATATGTTCTAGATTTCACCCTCTCTCTTCATCAGTGTGGTTTTGTTAAAGGTTGTGAGACATTATCACATCATATTACCATGATATTTAATGAACGGTTAATGAAGTAAAATACAAATATACATTTGTATTGCAGATACCTTAGCTAATCATTTGATTTAACGAAAATTTGAGGACTGGACTGGATTTGAGGACTGGACTGGTGAGATGACCAGGGCTGGATCAACCTTTAAGCAAAATAAGCACATGCTCAGGGCACCAATGGAAGGAGGCACCACAGAAATTTATATAGACAATTTTTCAATGGTGCCTCAGTGTTTAAAGAAATAATTGGAGTTAGCCAGACAACTCAAACCTCAATATTGGCCCAATATAAATAAATTTACATTTTGATAGATAATATATTGAGTGGTTTACTGTGTTTATATTTTCAATGGCAAATATCGGGCACCAAAGTCTTAAGTGCTGGCATTTGAAAGGCATGATACGACACTGGGGGATGACACATGACACACAAGTCAACGATATTTTGGCTGAAGTATTGAGCCACCTCAGACTTTAATAAAAGGCCACATTGCAATTTTGTTACGATTTATAGGTCTACTCAATATCCAAGTAGAATTTCTACCTTATAATCTTCTTGGAATCAATATATCATCCATCTATTTACTTTAAACAAGAGGTTATCATTAACATAATTACATAAAAAGATTCGTATTCTGCATTGAAATGGATCAAATTAGCTGGTAACTAATTCTATACCCAAACTGTAGCAGTGACTAGATCACAGGAGCAGGCAATCGTTTGCTAAACAACCAAGTGTTAGAATAAGATTTGAAGTGATGGGAAATTCTGTGTCTGGACTACCAGGTATTCTACTTTGTGATTAATATGAATGATTGAAGCACGGCTGGTCAGAACATGAACATCAATATTAGCAAGTCTGGGTACTTTTTGGTTGTTCAAAATGTAAAGATAAAATGAAGTAGAGCCTCACTAATGTCTAATCATCTGAAACGAATATCAGGTTAACTGCTCCCATACTCGACATGGATAGATAGATATCTGAATAAAAAGCTGGGGTTCGCCCAAGAATAAACCCTTCTTACAGGATTTACTTTCCCCAAAAATCTCGAAATATACCATCATTTTCACATCAGATAAAAAAGACTAACAAAATATGAGTATCTGATAGAAGTGAATGGCTAGGTAAAGACTGGGAAATAGTAATAATAGTACCAAAGTACTAATGATCTTCCAATTCAAGCAAGCAATTCAAGTTGGGGGTTAGTGAAGTAAATACAAAGACGATTTCAATAACTCCAAACAAAAATGTGTGGTGATGTGGAACTTTCAATGTTTTTCAAAAAAGTTTATCTGGTAGGAATAAATTTCACCTTATATTTTTGTTCGGCATTATTCAAGCAGTTACAGTACGGCGTTCACTTCACTAGTTCTGTAAGATGTGTAGGCTGCTGTGAGCCAAGCACACTTTAATTACTATACCGACTACTAACATCCTTAACCTGCTGACCTGGGATGCCCAGATAATCTATGCTTGATATCAAATACACACAATTGCCAGTGCCGCTATTTCTTGCTTTCCTGATTAATAGGATAGTTCAGTGGGGCAGTGACAATTTGAGGTAAAATCTTTGAAGCTACAGCCAGACATTACAGACAACAGGTATGGGTATATGGTGAAGTCTGTGAGCCAGAAAGTTGATGTAAAATACCAGTATTTAAACATGTTCCAACACACTCATCTATAAAGTAGGTAGAACAGTTCAGTAACAGAAATATAAAAATGACAGAGTGGTCGTCTTATCGACTTCAATTTAATCTCTGTTGTGAAAATTCGTGAGTGGAAGTGGTGATTCCTCTACGACCCATGGGCCAGTGCCATGGCCCATCGAATTGGGCCTCTGCCCAGAAGGCTATGGGCCGAGGCTCAACAAGTTGTGTAAAGGCTACATGGCTAACACAGACAGTCCCCGAACTCATAATAGAACTATAATGTGAAAAATCTGTACAAACTTTGTCCTAACCCTAACCTGGTACACATACTACAGGAGTATATTTTTTTTGGTTTGAATATTGACAATTTTGTAAAAATTGAAAATTTTGGTGAGATAATTGAATTTTTCCTGATGGGGCCGCGGCCAATAGCTTGATAGGCCATGGCCCATGTGGCCTAATCAGATGGGCCATGGCTCCGGCCCCTGGGCAGTCGAGGAGTCATCACTCCTGTCTGCCTGTAGAAATTCGTTCTGACGACCCGCATTGCATGCTGTCCAAAGCTACCATACAGGTATCTACAGATCTAATAATAAAGGATAAAAACCTGAAATCCGACAATATAAGATATACACAATACCTGCTAACGCTCTACAGAGCAAAATGATAAAAATCGCTGCTCGCATCTTTGCCGTCAAGTCTGGTCGTTTAGAATTTTTCCAAATTTTATTTTGAAGAAACGGCAGCTGACGAAAGATATATATCCGAGATGTTATGTAACAATATTTCCAATACTTCTTTATATAAAAATTGTAGTTTGGAAGTTTCGGGAATAAAAATTGAATGTAAAAATCTGTTAAATGTAGATTACAGTATCTGTAAAGTGTAGGAAGACGCAAGTTAGCCGCTCGCGAGAAGTAAACAACAGATCGATAATCAAAATTATTACATGCCAGTTCTTCAACGTAGTATTTAGAATTTTAAATACCAAACTATTTTGACTAATCTTAAAAGTACTAAATAATAATATAAAAAAAATACTACAACGTGCTCTTTTGTTTAATTATATATAATATTTTATGTATACTAAAAACGCTAATAATTCACACAAAATATAAAAGATATTATTTTTAAAAACTGCCATCCTAGTATTTTAGATGTTGCACCATAAACGCACATAGCATTTACGGAGCACATAAAATACACATACATGAATAATCGCGGAATTAAAAGGGGAAAATCCTAAAAAACAGGTCGAGGTAGGTGATAAAATAAGATATCGAGGACGATAAAACATTATCCGGGAAACGGGAATAATTACAGAACCGCCAAAGTTGTCTATTCAGTTTTCTACGCCCTACGTTTTCTAAGTAAAACACTGGAAATGTTGTCCATCTATTTCGTTTTTTTTTGTCATAGTAAGCAAAATGCAAAAGCCGCCACTTAATCATATTCGAGACGTGACGTATTGCATGGCATCTGATAAATTATGGATGACCAGTCGCATCATAGACTACCACCGCGTCAAGTATAAAGTAATGATAGTTCGCCTAAAAGGACGGATTATTTAGTGAGACCAATCATGATAGAAGTAATGAGTCGGCCTGTTTGGTCCCGGATTTTTGTGGCTCAGCGTCTAGATGAGTAATCGCGGTGATGTAATGGTCTGAGCCTCATTCAATATACATAATTTGAATTAAAACAGTGAATTTATTTAGAATAAATAATACAGTTTATTGAAATGTGGCATGATGTAATCCGTGTTGTAATAATGGCGTATATAAACTATGGCAGTCATGGCTCGTGCCATGAGTGCCGTTTTGATCGGGGCGTAAAAAGAACGAGAAGGTTTCAATCGTAAAATATTTCAAAAAAATAATTTTTAATTGGAATTAATTGAAATCCGTATTTCTACTTGAATACTATTGTACAAGTATCTCAATTCAACAACAGTCGTTAGAAATCGTCAGTCAACAACCCAGGGACGCATTTTAAACTTCGCCATGGGCGCCATTTTACAAAGATACGCCACTGCTGACACAAAACCAACAGAATTAATTTGGTTTATATTTAGCGACCTTTTAGGGTCATGATTGCTTTGGTATTTTTTGAAATTTGGTTTAATGCAGAATGTGTATACTAACAATCACCTACAAATAGCCAGTTCTATTTATGCCGGGCGTTAATTAATTTATTCCGAACTTCGCTATGGTTCCAAAAAATTAATACACACAAGACAAAAACTCACATATAGATACAAGGCATACTCGATGTCTGTGGTCTTTTATATAAAGCCCCCGCCCAAAAACATCTCAGCCAATGTCCATAAGAAAAATAGTAATTATCCCGTTATGGGTAAAAATGCAGATTGCCATTGAAATTCAAATTTTCAAATACTTATTTTTCATTTTCAAACGTAGCGGGGCATTGTATAAAATATCCGATGTCTAATCGACTATTACCTTGTTCGCAGTCCGCCTTAAATAGACCGACTTACTGACTCCCTTCCCGCGCTAAACCTGAAAAGTTAAAATTGTATATATAATGACCAAACACATTCTCGTTGCCATATCAACTGTTACCCTGAAAGCCTGCAATCACACTCAGTAACTGGTTCTAAAGGCGTTCATTACTGCAACGCCAAATATGCATCGCATTTCCTCGGTTTTGGTCTGTTAAATCAAAAATCAAGCTATAGCTAAAAATAACTAAGGCCCATACATGACCACGCAACATTGTTCGGACAGTAATTTACACGTGTAGGAACATCCGGGACACCGTTGCTATGACGACGCATCGAAGGAAAGATGATGTTTTGAATTATAGATGAATCTGATGAATGACGTAATTTACTGCAAAAAATCCGCGCATGTCTTATTGATTTTTAACGGTAAACCGCATGCGTCTGCTTAATAAATCTGTTTATAAAATGGGTATTCTGAGATTAATTGCAAACCGTATAGATACGTCTGATAGATGTTTCTGTAACACAAATACAAAACCCGATTAGGTACTCCCGAAGTATGCGCACCAAGATGTCGCATAACCTGAACCCTAACCTGGTACACAATCTGAGTTCAGGTTGTGCGCCATCTTGGTGCGCATACTTCGGGAGGTCCCCCGATTAATTATATTTTATCGTCTATGGCTATGCCTTTACATTGTTGGATTCGTATGCGTATCCGAAGGAGTTTCCCAAATCTGATTGACTGGGGGTCAAATTAGAAGCGGAAGAATATTCGGGGGAGGAAAGCCCTTGCAAGCGGCCGATATCGGTATGTATAATTAAGACATCGGTATAACCAGTGGTGGGATTCAAATTTTTTGTCAGCCGGTTCCATCATACAAATGTAATATTTTCAGGCGGTTCTGTTACAAAAAGTCATGTGATGCTAACCGGTTCGCTGATCTCATAAATTTCCGTGAGACGGTTTATAGAACCGGCGCGAACCGGCTGAAACCCACTACTGGGTATGACTGAATTGTTGCGAATGTACACGTGCTTAAACTGTGATGATGGCGTAACAATTGGCAGTACTGGCACGTAAAAAAAAAAAAAAAAAAAAAAAGGTGTTTGACTATTTCCCTCAAGCTTGGCGGGCCATATTAAATCGTTACACGAGCCATACTTCCCCCCACAGGCTGGGGTTTGGGAACCACGGATATAATACTTGATGTACTTGTAGTACAGATAACTATTCTGTGCAATTTAAGAGTCTTGCTGCACTCAAACACGAACATATTTCTGGAATGTTTCGTCTAACCGAGGTGAAACCATACTAAAAATACGAACTCTATCACTTAGATTCGCTTTTCTGAATAATTGCCACCAAGGCTAAAGATAAACAGGACTGAACCTTTTTCATTCTGTTAAATAATTATTAAAATAAAGGAAACAAAGAATTCACTACAAAACCGCATAATTTCAATCACATAAATTTAGAATATTCGAAATCAATACTAAATAGAAGCCTAGAATATCATACTGTTCTACTGAAAATACGAGCCAAACTATTTTTCTAAGATTCGTTGTTCTGAATAAATATTATCAAGACTGCCTGATAAAGACCAGACTTCTTCAAACCAGCAAATTTCAACTAAATATTTTCAAAATATAGGAAATAAATACTAAATACAAATTTCATACTATATATATATCTGGGGATCCCAACTGAGAACATGAAATCTCCTTTGCTAAGATTCGTTGTTCTGAATAAATATTACCAAGACTGCCTGAACGAGGCCCTATTCAAACAAGTATATTTCAGCTAAATAAATTTAAAGTATTCAACATGAATACTAAAAATAACACATATCTGAGCATCCCTACTGAGAATGCGACTCAAACTTTTTCGCTCAGATTCGTTGTTGTGAATAATTACCGAGAGTTAAGAAGACCTCGGTTTCCGTCTGAGATCTGGCCTTTCCACCTGTTACTGTCTCGTACAACACACGAGAAATCTTGCTCTACACTCCGCAGAAATACTGTTAAAAATTTTAAAAAATTTAACAAACTTTCACAGTAATATACTTTTTAATTGGCGTATTTGCTTCAAATTTTTCACATTTAAGTACTACAAGTATTGAGATTAAAATAATTCAGCATTTAACGGATTCAAAAACTCATATTTCAAACATATTTTTACTTTAAAATTATAGTTAAATACTGCTTATTTCTAAATATGATATCTCTAAATCTCTCTGGCCTAATTTCACGCTTCCAATCTGTCTTGCGATCGATTCCTTCACTCAGCGATGCACATCTGCGGTCTTGTTGCATCACTTTCAGAATTAAAAGAAACTACTCGCTACTACTTTGCGATAATAATATTTAAATGAATAATTAAATAATATTCATTGATTTAAACTAGTAAAACCTTTAAAGGGCATTGCTAATTTGGCATTATGCTCCTATATTTTCTGATATGCTTTCTCTGATTCTGTATCTCTCAGGTTACGGTTAGAATTAGGTGGGACTATAACTTAACATTGGGTAAGAAATTGGTTCAGTACTATCCAGTTCTTTCCCGCCACTAATTCCTGATCTCTTGCTTTTTATTGTTTAAATCAGTTAAGTCAGTTCTCCACTTTAAGCATGTTTTGCACATTTACATTTATAATTTTAGTTAAATAAACAACAATCTAAATCAGCTTTTTAGGCCGCGCTCCCTTTTTAAAATTTGTCAAGTCTCACCCCACCTCCAAAAATAACTATCTGGCAATAAGCTACAAATAACAAATAGTAAGACGAAAATGTGTTTTATTCAAAACACATTGAAAATACGTGGTTGGAACGTAAAATTCAACAAAAAAAATGGAAATATTTAAACTAAGGCGGCAAAATCAAATCTAACAAGTATTTTTATTTTTAATTATCTCCACGCCTTCTCAAAAAATTATTTACGTCCCTTTATGCGGCGCTGCCCATCGTATGAGAACCACTGTGTTACAACATCCTTGCACTATATACACACGGATCCGCTTGCGCAAGGGCAATAGACGGGGTTAGTCTCGCATAATCCCATCTGATATTCCCTATGGTTCCATTACATTTGAACCCACGTACATTTGAACCCATGACAATTGCACCTCTATGCTATTGCACCTATGGAATTTTTTTTGTTTCACGGATAGTTAAATCCATACTAACCCTAACCCATGGGTTTTAGCACCCGCATATAGATTGAAACCGTGGATATACGCATGGGTTCAAATGTACATGGGTTCAAATGTACGGTCACCATTCCCTATGAATCGCAGACGGGTATTTCCCGATACACAAACCGTAAACGTTTCGACCACGCTGTAGAAAGTATGAATAGTCCATTACGATTGGCTCTGAATAATATTCGAATCACGTGAAACACCTAGTACAGAGCCTTCGACGATGTGAAAAGCGTATGAGGAATAAGAGTATTGGTCAACTTTATAAATGTTTTTTCAATTCTTCATTTCAACAGCGATTTTATACAAATAATAATTATTATTGTATAACAAAAGCCTTAAAATTCCGGAATTTTTAAGAAATAACTGCGGGATCGGGATTAAAAAAAATAGTCTGAATCCCGGGATCGAGATAACCCTATCTGCATCCATGTGTGACCATTTTTCTCGTTTGCAAGCACAATATAGAACAGTACTACATGATTACTCTGCCGGGCGATACACCGCATAAACACAAATTGGAGAATTTTCCACGGCATCCCTGACAATATTTTACGTCACACCGGTGTGGCGCGGCAATCCGGTTAAAAAACACTGATCTAATCTATAAATCTAACGCAGCGTAAAATGAACAATATCACAAAATCTCGCGATTTTTCCACCTCTGTCCTTCACCTGCTGTCTATATGACTTTATATGCACCCTTCATCACTGTCTATATTAAGCTTACCATACGTCCCATGTGTCCCTATTTCAACAGGTTGCCGTGTCTCTCCGGTCGGTAGACCTAAATGTCCCCGCTATGCAGTATGACAGCCATAAATATTTTTTTCTGTTCAATGTTACTACAAATTTTTTTTTCATATTTCAAACAGAGACACTTCAACAGTTCAGATAAAGAGAGAAATTGCATTGTATATTGTCTAATCCCTACTGCCTCGTTTTTTTGCTCTGGATATATGGTAAGTTGGTACTCCCGTAGTATGTGTATCGGGTTAGGGTTAGTCCATAATTTTATTTCGATCTTCCTTATTTTAGTTCTAATACTAGTTCGGAGACTGTCTGTGTTAGCCAAGTAAATATACCCCCTGCCCATAGGTTTCAGTCCCTTCACACAACTTGATGTAAAGTAGGCGACCAAACTTAGTTACCTCCATATTGGTACACATACTTCTGGAGCTCCGTAAGCCCATCTATACCCGTTTTATTATTCTCTGACCAACTGATCGCAAACTATCCTGTCATTCTCCCCATTCTCTTCCTACAAATTATCCTCGTATTTCACGACACACAGACCGTAAATACCTCGACCACGCAGTAAAATCGATCGAAATCTTTTGAGTATAAATAGTCCAGTACGATTGGTGCTAAATAATATTCAAATCACGCGAAACCGCTGCGCTCTTTAACATCCGGACCCCTGGGATTTCCAGCTGTGAATTTAGTAAGACATTCTACCATGCTAGAGCTAGGCTTGAGTTATTCAAAAATTCTTTTGTGATGCTTTCGAAAAAAAAAAACGGCAAAAATTACCATAATTTTCTGGTAATTTTCACCAGATGTAAAGATAGCTGTAGTCAAAATATTTTTCTGCATTTATACGTTACTAAATTACTTCACTTTTCATACTTTTGCACCTTTGGATCCATCTATGTAATACATGTAAAAAGGCATGGCCTGGGAGAGGGATATGGGAGTCCGAACACTGAAACGCATGAATGTCTAACTTGGCAATTATAAATCTTAGATCCCCGACATCCGACTTTCTCGTAGCAGGAGAAAGGTCGAAAAACCGCTCCAAATAATTTGTAATAATTTTCAAGATGTCATCACACAAAATTTCGAAGTGGAAAACGAATCACGAGCTCAAAAAATATTTTGAAATAGGTAAGTGTGATAGCCTTCTAGCGAAAAATGAAATCTTAAATTTTAAAGCAATTGATCCCGTAGTTAATGAGAAAGATGAGTTTTACATACGGTAACAACGAAAAGAAAAATACCAAAAGAACAACAACAACATAATGACAAAACGATCCATATCATCATTTCGTGCCCCATAACACTACAAAATTCTAAAAAAAAGTTTCGCTACATACTAACACAAATTATATTTCTGTAACGTTTCATCCAACCAAAAGCAGATTTCTTCAAATATTGATATTCCCACTCTGTTGGGAATACACAATTTTATTACGATAACCAGTTGCCAGAAATCATTTCTAAATTACTTAAAATAAGAGACGGTAGGAATTATCGAAATCTCTTTGAAAATTCAAAGAAATGGAGGTAACTTTGCAGCGATAGACACAACGATCAAGAGTGGATCGGAAGTCTCGCTTTGCTCTAATACCAAGATAGTACGGAAACGTTTTGCCTTCCTGAAGCCGAAATTTTGAAAATCAATTGTTAGCAATTTTGGATAATAATATAATTCTGCAACGTTTTACCTAACCAAAATCAGAATTCCCCGGCTATAACATTTCTGCTACGTTAGACACAATTTTATTCCGTTAACCGGTTGCCAGAAATCCCCCCTACTTTACGTTAAACTAGGCGACTGGAGGAATTTCAAAAAACTCTTCAAAGATCGGGAAACGCCCTAACCACACAAAAGACTCGGATCATGGGAAATGTCCAAATCGTTTAAAATTGAATTAAAATTCAAAACCGCCGATCCGTTATAATTTGATTTAGTCGGAACGGCTTCGACTCCACTCTTTTTCAAACGAAATTGAAATAAAGCATTAAGCCGCGAAAACTCGCGAGAGAAAGATTACTTAACTATACAGGGGGCTCCCGAAGTATGCGAACCAAGATGGCGGACATCGGAATGTAATATGTGTACTAGGTTAGGGTTAGGCCATAATTTTAGGTATAAATACTACGGGAGGCTCTTGGCTAGTCTTCGAACTGATAATAGGACTAAAATAAGGAAAATTGGAAAGAAATTATGGCCTAACCCTAACCTGTTACCCATGTTACGTTCCGATGTCCGCCATCTTGTTTCGCATACTTCGGGAGCACTTTATACAGTCAGGCTTACCATACGTCCCGGTTTAGTCCCGATTTTGGCAAGCTGTCCCGACGTCCCGCCCGGTAGACCCAAATCTCCCGGTTACGCAGTGTGGCAGTTATAAATTTTCTTTTATTCAATATCAATAGGAATTTTGTTTTGTTTTGTTAATAGACCATTATCACTGATTAGTCCGTTCATCACATGATTAAGCCGTCTTATCGGCTTTCCTTTCTCCCCGGGATAGATATGTTGATCCTATCTATTATATTCATGAATAATAATATGAGTTGAATATTGCTAAGCCTCGAAAATGAACCAAGGTTCGTCCAATCCGATCTGTCCGGTTTTTTGTTTCATATATATCAGGGGTGGCCAACACGCCGATCGCCACGTCTTAGGTAGTCGATCGCGTCGAGTGAATTCAATAACATACCCCGAAAAATGATTTAAACCTGTTTTATGCAACGCCTGTTCTGCGTTTTAAAACTGAATGAATACAGTACTGTACATGCGCCAAAACGATATACACAGTGGTGGGATTCAAATTTTTTGTCAGCTGGTTCCATCATACAGATGTCATATTTTCAGGCGGTTCTGTTACAAAAAGTCCTGTAATGCTAACCGGTTCGCTGATCTCATCAAATTCCGTGAGACGGTTCTATAGAACCAGTGCGAACCGACTTAATTCCACTACTGGATATACGGTGCGAACCGACTGAATTCCACTACTGGATATACACATACAGTATTTTAAGTTCTATAGGGCCTATCATTACATAATGCAAGATTCGCCGCGCCAAAGTTCAAAAATGAAGTGCCGAATATCGTGTGTCGAGACTGACAAACGATCCTGCAATAACTTCTGTAGTATGCAAAAGTAATTGTCTCACTCCAAGAGTAGGGTGGTAAATTGTATTCGCAACGGTAGCAGTGGCGTCAAAATGTCTAATTTTTTCTAATTCCAAGCGAGCGAAGGAAACTGTAAATTAGATACTGACGTTTGAGCAGTTTTGTAACAATTATATGTTTTGATAAACTTTTTATTTTTCGCGTCTTAGATAATACGAATACTTGCGGTTATCTTCATTTTCAGCATCCATTTTTATGTATATGACCTTATCACCAGGTTCACCACTCCTGATATATTAAGAGGTAGAAGAAGTTTTCATCAATGATTAGGACAAATTATGTTTTAGTATGAAAATTGTTGTGGCGTGGAATTTTAAATCAGACAAGCGACAAATCTTACGTTACAATGGTCAAATGTGTATTGACGCGCTGGCGGCATTGAAGATTGATTGGGGTTAGTCTCAGTTACTGAGCGATTTGTCGAGTAAGAAGACAAAAGTACGAAAATGGGAACAGAGTTGTAAGTAAGAATGGGAAGAAGAATACGCATTCCCCAGTCAGGAAAATAAACCATTGTGGTCAATCTCTAGTAAGCTACTTAGTCCGAATAAAGTCAGCAATGTTGAACGGCACCATAAAACGAATCACAATAACTTCGCACTACCCTCGTAAATCAGCTGGTTTATATCGTTCACCAGGCTTCGAACTATAACAGCTATACGTTGAGAGCAAACCTGCTATAAATCTTTCCGCGGTAGAGAAAACGAACAAAATTATATCGCGTTAGGCCAGTGGTTTCCCCAATCTTTTTCGCTAAGTTCCTCACCTTCGTTTATTTTGTAACTCGTTATCACTTCCTCACTTTGCATAAAACTACATTATATATATAATAATATATTAATATTAATATAATAATAATTAATAATAATAACTTAATTAATAAAATTCACTGAAGTATTTTAATAAAATACTATTTGGAGGTGTTCATCAATTTATGTTATCAATACATTCTTTTCGAGTTTGTCTTTTTTTGTTAAAAAGAAGTGAAGACAAACTCCATGTACGCACACGGTATAACATAGCCGATGAAACTTTCCAATTACTTGTCTACTTCATTCTTTCTTTCGTTACTGACAAGGTTCTGCAGAACTTTTTTTTTAGCAAAAACAACAACCCGTTGAAAAAATATATTCGTAACAGCGGGAAGAAATAACATTGAATCACTTTATTTCCACTATAGCAACATTGCATTACACGCTCTCGGATTCCTTGAGGCCTTCCTGGCTGCGCTCTTGCATACGGCAAGTAAAGGTAGACTAAGTCTCGCTCAACCACAACCGATAGTTACCATTAACAGAAACAAGACTTTAGCAAATTATTCAATCAATAGGCTCACTTCGTGTCCAAAAAAGTTATTAAACAGACACAACATTTTCCAATTTTTCCCACACGTCTTAACTCAACTTTCACATCTTCCGAATAAAATTTAAATTATTCACGAACGGCGTCTGTTCTGCGCCGGATGTTTGTACGACCGCAATGTTATCGATGCATGGCTGTGATATACATGATCCATACTTGGACTAAGTATAAATATAATGTAATATCTATGGCACAAACATGGACGGTGATAAATTCCCAGTCAAAAAGAAATCTAATTTATTATGCACGATTTGGAACCCTATTGATATTAACCCCTTTGCTATCGTTGGAAGAGATTTTGACCAATAAAAGCAAGATTAACCCTTTTGTTACTTTTGAAATATTTTTTTTGTGAGATCAAACAAACAATATTAACCATTTTGCTTCTACTGAGAGAGAATTTGATGAGGTGAAACAATATTAACCTTTTTGTTACCGCGGGTTCGACTTTTTATTATTATTTTCTTTTAGACTTTTTATGTGTGTCGCTGCTCGATAACCAATATTAGTTTCCCACAACTCCGCGCACCCTACAATGGTTTTTCATAATTTATTGCGATTTGTATATCTATTAGTATTATGGCTTTTAGAATGATGAAAAAAAATTTAACAACTGATTACGAATGAGGTTTGCGGATCGGGTTGTGTCAACATGGACCTACGGGCGCTACGGCTTCTTCCTTTTTGAGTTGGTATTATGCACTGATAGCAAGGCCGTAGCAAGAATCAAACCCGCTATATTGTGTGGTTTTCCAACAACATTATACCGTATTACTTTTGATGTGTAACGTTTCGGATCTTTTGTACAAAGCTCCCGCCGCTAATACAAAAATGTGAGATTTCAGAAAAACAACCCCGTTTTTAAATAAAAAGTTTGTGGTTGTCCAAAAGTAGTGTCCAAAAAGTTTCGCCCGATTTTTTGGACATCCTGTATATTGATTAAGATATTGTTTTAGACGAAATTGCTTACGAAAATATTTCTAGTAACCACGGGTCGGTCACGGATAGTTCCATCATAAAACGATGGCTTTGAAACGATGGAACATAAATTAATCATTCCCGGACTTGTAACAGGATTAGAATTATAGGGTTTAACCACAGTTTCAAACTTATTTTGTTTAAAAGCTATTCTCCGTCCCTCGGGTGTTAAAGAAAAATGTCTGGTCAATTTCCGTCGACAACCGACGACTCTCATGAGATAATTACGTCATAATAAAATATTTATATAAAACCGTTATGATATCATATATAAACATTTATGTTGAAATAATGGGTTGGATAAGATGATAAGGTATAAGCGCTATCGTGAATTTAGTTGGATCGAAACGTCCATGGATCTGAAACAAATAACTGGCTAGCAACTTCCGTGCCCAACATGCACTGGTAGACTGAACGAAAATCCATGGTTTGCCATATGATTAGGCAATCGTATCGACTAGGGCTGGGCATTTCGAATCGAATAGTAAATTATTCGAATCGGTTCAGAGCTAAACTTCGAATCGCCGCCATCTTGTTTTTATCTTTCCGTTAATGGTCGAGGTGAATTCCCCATTTTTTTTCATCGGAGTCATATTTTTTCAACGAAATTCTAACATATGACTATTTTCTGTAGTGAGTTATTGATAAAACGTGTTTGTTATTCTGTGTGAACGCTCAGTAATCTATCTGAGTGATTTATTCTATGTCTTCAGTAATTCATTTGTTGAGAGGACCAATTATACTATAATAAAGTCGGTTACAATTATATATTTTCAAGTATTCGAGATTCGATTCGATTCGAAAAAATTATTCGATTCGATTCTGAAATCACAAGGTATTCGAAAATGCCCAGCCCTAGTATCGACTGTTCTCTCCCCCCGGGATAAATATGTAAATCCAAACACAACTTTAATTGAAATGTCCCGACAAGGCTTTTTAAACGAGTATGTAGGCAGGGGTGTCTCAAGGGCAGCGTTTCCCTAACTTTTTCGGCCGCGGAACACCTCCACTTTTTATCTCGCCTCGCGGAACACCAAAAAATAAAAGAGTAAAATTGATAAAGAAAAGTTGTCAAATGCGCGGCGAAAACTAATAGAATTGTGTTAAAATACTTAAAATAGGATTGAATATTTTACATGTTGCATTTTTTATTAATGTTTTATTGTTTCTTAATTTAAATGGTGTGTATAAGAATCAATAAATTCATTTTACCATTCTATGCCGTTTACTATCCATTACGTAGTGTTTGCCTCTAATGTTACGTCTAATGGAGATAGAAGTACTTGCTGCAATTTTGCTGCATTTATCTACTTAATAGAGTTTAGCGAAAATGAGTATTTTTCAGCATTTCGTTCGTTTGTTGCTTAGTTATTTCACTCTTATTTGACCTTTAATTTATTTATTCTCATGTATAACAACATACATAATTTGTTTATCCCCCAAATTATTTTTGAATCTTGGTATAGGATGCAGCATTATCAGAAACTCGCCCCGGGCAGCAGGATAGCTTGGCACACCCCTGTATGTAGGAATGCGTTTTTTTTTTATCAAGATCCGACGAAATTTGTTAACTTTAATAATTCTAATTTTAGACATCGAATCCGCCATATTCACCCAGCGACGTCTAAGGTTAAGATTGTGGCAATTTCGGGGGAACAAACACGTATGAAATTTTCGGAACTGTAAAATTAAAAAAAAAATCCTTGGCATAGGGGTTATCTACTATCCTGATTCTTTATTCCAAGTTTTCTTATTGCTATGTAACATTTCACATCACGTTACACTGACTACGTAGTAAAAATAGTAGCCTAATATATGTATTAAGGTGACCGTACATTTGAACCCATGTACATTTGAACCCATGCGTATATCCACGGGTTCAATCTATATGCGGGTGCTAAAACCCATGGGTTAGGGTTAGTATGGGTTTAACTATCCGTGAAACAAAAAAAAATTCCATAGGTGCAATAGCATACAGGTGCAATTGTCATGGGTTCAAATGTACGTGGGTTCAAATGTAATGGAACCATGTATTAAGCCCGCGCGCAAATCTTCTGACGTTTGGGCCGACGTCGAGTCTTAGATAGCCCTTAATAAACACATTTAATTTATTCATTTGTATCGCTAGGGTCTACATTTCAACAGAGTTAAATCAAAAATCTTAATTTCAAAACAGTTTCCACGCTTGATTGAAGACGACGACCAGAATTGGAAGACATAGTGATGTCATAAAGTGAACTGCGTGTACACGACCTGAAAAGTTAACAGAGCCAGCGTTAGAATTACATTTCATGGCCGCACACAACTTTTCAGGGAGCTAAACCTCATTTACTTTTGAGTTTGTATGCGTTAGTTTGACTAGAGCAAATTCAGAATAGCTAAAGAAAGCACTGTTGTTGATGAAGCAAGGTATATACAGGTTTTAGTGAAAATGCACCAGCTCATTTGAGCAATTCAACAAAGGATATAATTCTAGGATATATTCAGTTCGTTGCAATGAATAATTAAAAGTGATTTTGGAACTCATAGCGGGGACAATTTATCATAAAATGTTCGACGGTTTCGTTTTCCAAGCAAATAACGCAGGATCAGCGGTAAGCGCATTACACGGGGAATGCGTTTGACATCGGATCTCTGATTGCCCTGTGCGGGTTCACAGGCTCGACTAAGTTTTATCGGCTTTCCTCTCCTCTGGTATAAATATATAATCCCTACATTTTCTAAATTGTATGCCGCTGTTTATACAACTTAAAATATCTACAAAATAGAGGTCTTTTTTTAAACTTACTAGCGCCATCTCGAGCCTGACTGAAACAGAAAGCCTCATCTTTACACTCTTCTGTTGTCAGATCGCACTCGGAACATCTCGCACCTTCTTTGAATGGCGCTCTGCCTGTGGTCATAAAATACCAGTTATTGGTAAAATCAATTTATAATGAAATATAGATTTAGAATGCTCAAGCATAGCCTCAAAGATCAATCCAGGAGAAGTCGCATTCGAGTCGCTACCTTTGAAGGAAAAAGAAGGGAGGAAATTGACTGAAAAATATAGCATGCAATATAGTGATGTAGAGTATGTAAATTATTATCGCATCACTGGAGTTTTACCTAACGATTGGTTATGCAATATTGGAAACTGTATTGATTTTAGGGGGCTCCCGAAGTATGCGAACCAAGATGGCGGACGCGGACGCTCGTAAGGGGTCAATGAATGAATGCGGGTCGTGGTGCCGGACAAATGGCAGTAATTCGTCCGGCGCACTGCCGCCAACACATTTAAACCATTGTAGTTTAAATAACACATTATGAATTGTTAGTTCCTAATAGAAGTCGATTTCAATCAACGGTTCGTGATCACTCAACCGCGACGATAAAGACAAACGGCGGGTCGCATCCAGCAAAATTAGAGGTAAATATCGAGAATCAAGAAAAATCGAAAAAGCAAAACACTTATACTGACCTTTTCAATTTTCTAATACTAAAAATTGAAATTGATTGCTCCATTAGTTACAAAATGAAAGTTCTTTTGTTCACAACAATAAAATGCACTTTTGTGTCCAACAAAGCAACAAGTACCTTCAACATTTCCAGCCGGGTAATATCTGCAAAGAAACAAAGTAGCGACTCCGTATTTTCTTCCATCCCCGGTCTCCACTCCATCACATGTTGTCATCCCACAGCCGAATCTATGACTTTCAGCCCAGACGAGCTGTGAATGTATATGATGTATAGTTTAGTCCTGGGACGTGCAACCTGCGGCTAGTGAGCCAAATGCGGCCCACAATAACAACAACAATTGTGCGGGCCGCGAATAAGGGCTAATTTTGAACGGTGTGCGGCGCGCGAGACGAGACGAATTTATTTTAACCTGGTACGTGTAAGTTATTCCAATCATTTTGCGTTTCAAAGCCTATAACTGAGCGCTTAGCCTATGACATAAAAATGTCCTAACAACTAGCTTGTGCGAAGTCAACAACGCATGTTAAAAGTCGTAAGATCAATAACCAAAGTTTTTGTGCCTGCAATCACTAGAAAGCCTATGTTAAATAAAGGTGCGCCCGCCGTTTTATTCAGTTATTTGTATCTGGCCCTTCCGTATTAAAGGTTGCACACCCCAGGTTTGGTCTATAAAATGAATGGAAGTCTTAATAAATTTTTATCGCGTCGTCCAACTGTTTCTCAAGATTCGGTTGTATGCATGTTGTAATAGACCTTAGTTATTTTAACCCCATTTCACTAGAAAAAACATAACATAGCATGATCGAACATTTTTATATCGTTAGGATATGAATGTTTATGATGAATGAGTATGGGATTGTTGAATCGAATAGTAAATTATTCGAATCGTGTCAGACAAAAATTTGGAATCGCCGACATCTTGTTTCAAGGTGAACTCCTCAATTGGTTTTTTTATTAAAGTCATATTTTTAAAATACAATTCTGACGTATGATTCTATCTTCCTCATGAGGTCTTATCGTGTGTGAACACTCAGCAAACTGACTGAGTGATGGATTCTGTGTTTTCAGTAATTTATTTACTCATAAAAATAAACAAGCCGCATACAATTATGTCGTTTAAATATTGAATTTAAATATTCGCGATTCGATTCGAAAAAAAATAGTGGATTCTGAAATCATCAGGTATTCGAAAATGCCCAGCCCTAGATATTTCTCATCGTGTCCGAATAAATCGCTTTAAAAAATCTATCTTGTCGCAGGAAATTTTGCCGCATGTAAAATCGCTGCAAGAGCATTTTGCTGTAAAACAAGTATTTGTGATAAAATCAGTTAGATTAATAGGGTTAGGGTATGCTCTTAAATAACGAATCTCCTTCAAATAAAAAAAGTACTTCAGAAACTTAACTGTTTTTGTCACAAATACTTTGTTTTACAGCAAAATGCTCTTTCTGCGATTTTTCCTATGTGGCGAAATTTCCCGCGGCGAGATTTTTTACGACGAAATTTCCTAGAACCATTTCTCACTAACCTGCGTATAATTCCCACAATAACCCGTGTTGCACGTTGCCTTGTAGAAGTCATAATTCATCATCTCGCTTCCCCATGCATCGAACGTCTTTCTCAAGAACTCAGAAAAATTCTCCAGCTGTCCTTTGGAAATGTATTCATTCACTCCTACTTCTCCGTATTTCCTTGACTCTTTCTGAAATAATAAAGCGAAACAATGTTTAAACCACGCTTGAATATCGAACGAGGTGCTTGAGCGGCTGCATAAGTTACGTTATTGTTGACTTTTTAATGATTGGTCATTGTTACGGAAATTAACAAAGAAATCGATGCTCGGGGAAACATCCATATATATGTTGGCCGTTTTCAGTATTTTAAGCCTGATTGGTTCCGTGTTCATACCGGGAAGAGGAAAGCCAGTAAGATGGTTACAAAGCTAATCACTGTACTAATGTACAAGTTAATTTCGACTTTTATGCAGTTCTCGGAAGTATTTTGAAGTGAGAATCTTTTTTTTATACCTTCAAATTTATACGTGTTTTCAACATTTTTAGTCTTATTATGTTTTTCAAACGAAAATCCAAAAAAAAGTTGACGACCCCTAGCCTAGCCTCAATAATCGGTATTCGGTAAGTATGTGAACCAAGGTGGCGGACACAGGAACGGAGTATGTATACCGGGTTATGGTCAGACCATAATTTCATGATACTTAAAACCAAGATGCTGAATCTGCCCTCAGTTTGGCTGATTGTAGAGACTGGAAAAGAAGTATTTTTTCCCCGACTCCACGACATCGGATTAAGCATTCGAAATAAACTTATACTCATGTGCAGGGCCTACATATGGACACTCACACTGATGGGGAAGTTATAACAGTTTCTCGAATCGTCCATCGCTTCGTAGGCAAGTTCTTCGTCCCAAATCAATGGTCGCATGTTGGCGGCAGAGGGTCCAGAAGCTGCCCTGGCTCCCTTGTGAAACCCCGTCAATTCCATGATTTGTCCCGGATCTAAGTTCAGTTCAGTCTTTACCGATGCGCTGAGTGAAAAATTGGTTTTTAATTTTTTAAAGACCCGAAGAAAATACATTTTGAGTCCGCGTTGATATACTCATTATTACCAAGGCCGACCAGGAAAAGTCCCGTACCATGCGTGCGTCTGTAAAGGACTTGCTTGTCGACCTTTGGCGGATAAAAAAAAACAAGAAGAAAGCCGATAGGACAGCTCAATCATATGGCGAACCACGGTTCCTCGGGTGGTTACCATTGCTTGTCGGGTATGGGATTAGTTAGCCAGTTGTTTGGTCTCAGATGCATGGACCTAATGGTGGAGGAAGTCGTCACGACCAACGGTTACGTGGACCACCCTACGGCGACGAGGAATCCAGCAATCTTCTTCTCGCACATAACTAATAACTCTCCCCACATGGGATTCGAACCTGCCAACTCATGCTGGATAATCAGAGGTGCGGAATTTAAGGTCATAACCTTACTTTGAGCAAACTGACAAACAAAAGATAAATTAATATAACCCAAACAACGGAGCCAAACAATTTCACAATTTTACGTAAATTGAACACATTGCAGCCAAAGATTCCAATACTACTCACCCATGCGCCAAAGTAATGAAAAGTGCCACAGAAAGAACTAGTTTCATTATTATTTTTCGTTGCACCGTTCACCCAAGCAAAGTCGTACAAATGAGTATATTCCTGTTTAAATTTAAATTTTTATGTTTTGATAGCAACACATTGTGACGTCACTCTTATATTTTTTAAAAATAGATTAACGCAGAAACGTACCGTCTTATTTTTGTTTTGTTCTGTCTGTGTGTAAACTGTTTTAACAATGCTGGCCACGTCAACATATCAATTAGGCTACAGACCTGTTCACGTGTGATCAGTGTTTTCCCTGATAATTGTTTTATTAGTGTCCGTACACAGAATTTAGCGTCATAGTTTCACCTAAACCACTTTATCACATTTTCAGCAATGCCCAATCTAGCAATCAGTGTAGTTTTTCATGGCTTAGTTTTCTTAGCTTTCATGACTATCGTCGCCACTTCCTTACATTGCACTCCCCATATTATTGTTAGTCACCACCAAGGAGTCGCATTTTTGAACTTTACCATGGGCGTCATTTTGAGTAGATATGACACGCGCTCAAATATATGAACACGGAAATAAAACGATATGTCGACGAAATGTTCAATGAATGGACCTTTCCCCGAGCATCGACTTCCTTGTTTACTTCGTGACATTGGCCAATCAGCAAATTGCAAAAAGTGACGTAACAATGCTCCCTTTTCGCATCCGCTCAGACACTTTTCTCACTCAGACAGATTTTCAAGCGTGGTCGTAAACATTACCTCGTTTTCGCACTTTTGAACTCTATTCGTTAGTTTTCAGTTATGTTTTAGAAACTTAAATGTAAATCAGATAATTCAATGGTCACCCTGTCTTCCTAGGAGTTTCAATTTAATTGCAGTAATAAAAATTAGTGTAGAAATAGCTGTGATAGATTAGGCTAAAATTCTTTAACGGTAATTTAAAAAAAACAGGTTGTTGTATGCGATGAATCATAGTGATGGTTTGAAACACATACCCCATTTCACAGGCGCCAACTCGCAAAAGCACTCTTAAAATAGCCCCGAAAATTTTGCAATAGTAAACTATAGGAAGAATTTTTCGGGGGTCAAAGGTCGGGGAAAGGTCCATTGTACCGGATATCATAAAACAGTGAACTTAAAAATGCACAATTTGGAGTGAAATGTCGGGCCGTAGGATTCGAGAAAAGAATTTAAAATTAATATGCGACAGTGCGACTTGCGCTGTTTTCACTAACAACAAATTAGATTTTTTCATTGCGGAGAAAACAATTTTTTCACAACAACGACAGTTTAGCAAAATAAATCAAAGGTTCACATCTTATCCCTGTCCGATAAAATTATTTTGAATGTAGAAAGTTTTCAAAAAAGAAATTGAGCGCAAATAATGGAAGACAATTCAAGAATCGAATAAAACTTTCAGATAAAGCTTAAAACGTGTGGAACGCCTTTTACATTGAGAATAGAAGAAACACGGGCACTCTTTTTTTTTATCGCACCTCAACCAAAATGGCAATAATCAAACTTAACTTATCTGCCTCTAGGAAAATCGTCCAAAAAAGACTAGAAAATGAGTAGAGGAACAATCTAGGCCTGCCCGAACTGTCGCTGGTCTATATGTGAAACGAAATGTACAGGGCCTAGCATTGATACACATAAGAATAATAACTGAAAATGGAGATTTTGTATTAAATGAATTAATGTTTACGTTTTATTTTAAATTTTTAAATAACTACGAATTATGATTATTGTCTCGTGAGCGTTGCGTACAGGGAATTCACATGCGAAATATTGCCAAAGTTCGGATTTTTACATGGTTCACTCTCAAGGAAATCGCCAAGTTTTTGATTTATATTCGTAAATTGTCGATGTCAACCTCAAAAAACGTGTAGCTTTAGTGGCAGAAGCTTCCTCCACAAGATGCCATATTTCAACTATTATTTGCACAATATAGTAGGGATGGGATAGGATAGGATTTACTTACATATTTATCCCGGGGGAGAGGAAAGCCGATAAAACGGCTTATCCATATGGCGAACCACGGCCTCTCGTCCGGTTGGTTACCATTCCAAGTCGGGTATGGGATTAGCTATATTGTTTGTTTTCGGAAGCATGGACTTGGTGGTGGAGGAAGCCGTAACCGACCAGCGGTTACGTGAACCACCCAACGACGGCGAGGAGTCCAGCAATCCTCTCGCACATAACCATCCCTGCATGGGATTCGAACCTGCGAACCCACGCAGAGTAATTAGAGGTGCGGTGGCGAGCGTATTCCTAACGCTTAGCCCGTTGAGCCACACCGCCGCGCCGAGTAGTTTGAGAAATCAGTATATTACCAAGTTTCAGAAGGGGGGGGGGTCATAAGGGGGAATTACCTAAAATAGCTCTTTATAACACTAATAGGCTACGTTTCGAATGGTTTAAAAAAATATAAACCACTTCTCTTTATTTTTATTTTTTTGATAAATCCTCGTCGGTCTCGTCCCCAAATTTTTATGACATTCGGTACAATTCTTCTAATATCAGCTGTAACATTTTTACTTTACGGTGGCTCCCTTGTTTTAATTTCGATTTCATATTCCTGTTATCCTGTATTCAGTTGTTTGCCCCCGTTTGCTGTTTCATTACGGTATTTTGTGAGTTCCGTATAGGCTACCGGTACTGGATTATGAAAAGTGAAAATTATATTGGATGGTAATATAAAGTAATGTGACGATTGTTGTTTCCTTGTTTGGGTTCGCCCTGGACATTCTCAGGTCAAAGTCAAATTATATGTATAGTACCGTAAAAGCAGGTAACTTCGGATGATTTCACTATATTATGAACAATTTCTCCGCCGTTTATTGTTCAATTGAAGCCAAACTTGGAATATAATACATTGAAGCCTTTCTCCTCGCGATAAACTCGGTTTCATATCAATCAATACTTTTTTTCATTCAAATTATTGACTTTATTTGCCTGCCGATCTGTATTCCAAATGTTTATAACTTCGGATGGCCACTTTTCGCTTTGCGTCACTTCGTCGTGAGAGAGAAATGTCTGCGTGATCAGTGACGCGTGATAACGTCGCTGCGTAGAACTTACGACGCCGTGATTCGTTTTGCGTGTCGCACACTGACGTTCATCTATGACGGCCGTTTTTGTGATTATTAATTCTTCCGGGTCGGCGGACATCAGAGTTTTATATATCTGGTGTACCCGTGTGTTTACATCGGCAACAGCTCTTGAAGACAAGAAGGACTGATTTCAAAACCCAAATTAATTTTGTTCTGATTTAATCTTACGTGTTGGCTTTGATCTTACTTATCACCGTTTGTATACTATTAATCGTTCGAGTTTAAAGCGAACGGTGATATTATTATCGTCGCCGAGATGGAGATATTTATTAAGACGATGATTGATGTTGTTATGCTTTGCACCCGCGATTGTGCGAATACTGAATTTTTATTTATAATAATGATTGAATAAATCGGCCGTTATGCATTTATACTTGTCATAAGGCTTTTGGTCCTGATAGCGGGTCGGACACTAATTATAACTATTTCCCTCAAGTTTTTAACTTTTTTTTTGAACAAAACAATACCCCAACGGTTATTATAGCTAAAACCGTTACCGACTAATTCACAATTTTATCTGCGGAATTTGCGAACTCAGCACTTTACTCGACGATTTTGACAGTGTCGCGCCATAATTATTACCGCTAAATGCTTCAAAATACAACGCATGTAATAATTTTGCCCAGCCCTATTCCTGACGTTTCGCAAAACTAAACCATTTATCTCTTGACTATTCTTAATTTCATGAAAGTGCTATATCTTGCTATTATGATCGTTTCAATACGAAACAAAAATGAGACAACATGGGACAAATGAAAATAAAAAACGGACGAATAAAATAAGTCGTAAAAGTAAAAATGGAAAACTATTTTTAATACAAAACAAAAATGAAACGAATGAAAATAATAAAAAAGAAAAATGGATGATGAATTACAGTAGGTAGTAAAAGTAAAAAAAATGGAAGTGGACAACAATATGGAACAGTGTAGCTTGTGGCCGTGTTGATAATTCAGATATAATGTATTCACAGGCAGATAGACATGAAACGGATAAAAACGCCAAAAACCTCCAATCTCCTGCTGTGTGCACCTGTGCAGAGTTTTATGCTCACCTGTGCAACATTCTACTCTTAATATATTATCATCGCCGATCGTAAAACCTTGTCATTGTGATAGTATAGATACGCGTATCTGGCTGTTCATCAGCCTTACGTATCAACAACATCTATACGGTCGAAGAATGCCGAAATGTTAACACACAAATTTAATGTGCATTAATCGGATTCACAATAAATAAACAGCATATGACCGGGGCTATAATTAAGTTTTTGTAGGATTTGGTGACGAGGATCAGGTAGGAGTTTTCACTTTATATTTAACTACACGTGGCGCCACATAGTCTGGCGTTCAAATGTCGCAGCGAGTTACGCACGAGCTACGCAATGTGACGTCGGCCTTAAATGGAGCGAAATTGAATCACGTTGTTGACGTCACGTTCAGCGTAAGCACCGTAACGTCGATATTTTGACGAAATTTTTAAATCAAAATAATATATTTTACTTGAATCTCGTACGACATCTCGTGATCACTGTAATTTTCCTTGTACATTGTGTATGCCCTCTAGCGATTGACGGTCTTTTAGTGAAGTTAGCGTCGATAGAAGTCGCTATTTTAGCCGCTCAAAAGCGAGGTGTCAATTTTTGGCAAAAAGGTGATTTTTTGTGTCAAAAAATAAATCCTATTAGGCGACTGAATATGATAAGAGATTAAGATATATAAGGACTCTCTATAGAAACTGCCAGAAGCAGAATATGACGTAATTTAGTCGAGATATAAACGATTGAAAATTTCATCCGAAGTTATAAACCATCCGAAGTTACCTGCGTTTACGGTACCGGTTCCGGTAGGCGGTACCGGTAATAGGTATAAAGTTATCAGATGTTTGGTATCATTTCATTTGCTCAACGAATTTTCAAATGTTTATTGTATAAAATATTCTTGAAATCAAGAATTATGTTGTATTGAAAGCTTATGCCTGTAGGCGAAATCTCAAATTTTCCATTGTATTATGATTTCACATTTATTTAATTTCAATTTTTAGAATCTGGAACTAAAGTTCAGGCTAAACATACATTAGCCATCAACAAGAATGACGATTGCTAGTGTAGTGCAGTAGTACCGGTACTGTAGTGTGTGGCTATGTTTGGCAAAGAATTTGCAAAAATCATCTCTAACTCATAGGTAGTAATTACCGTAAAAGCGCCTAACTTCGGACAGTTCCTAACTTCGGACAAAATTTTTGAACGGCCATATCTTGGCTAAAACGCGCCGTATATTGCTAATTTTAATTATTATAGGTTGCGCTGTTATATTTACATCTATTCTCATCTTTTTTAATGTTGCATAATTATTTTTTTGTTAAAAAAACGGGAATTTTGCCGAAAATTGACTGCCCGGCATTCAACGGCGCAGAGCGTCGCTCCTACTGAAGCTATCATCGTCAAAATACCATCATTCGGTAGAGGGCGACAACAATGTATATAATTTATTTGAGTGATCGCAAGATGTCGTACGAGATTTAAATAAAACCTAAAATTCTGAATTATAAATTCCGTAAGAATATTAAGATTTCACGCAGCGTCAAAAATTACGTCAACCTCACGTAGATTATTTTTCGCTCACTTCCGACACGACGTCACACTGCGTCGCGGAAATGAATTTTGACGCCAGACACAACGGAGCCAATATGACAATTTCCGTTAAGATAAAGACGGCGTTCCAATGTAATATTTTTGTATTTTGTTCGGTCATGTAAGAATATATGCCAAAATTACATTAATGAAAATACATGTCACACTTAATCGATGACGTTAAAAATCGAATATATAAAACTATGATAATTCCAACGTCCATATGGCACAGTGCACTGACTTAACCATTATTTTATGATTAGTAGTCGAAATGACAGGTATTGAATACGGCCTGGGTGAATTTTATTCACTCGAAATTAAAAATAAATTTAATCTCCAACAAATAAACGGGACCTACATGTTTACAAGATTAAGTTGAATTTTGAATTAAACTTTACAATCGGATTTACCGTGTGTTTGATATAAATTATCATTTATAAAGATAACCGCGCAGAATAAAAAAAAAGCTATCCGTCGAGAATATTAATACTTCAAAGACTTCGATAGAAGCCTGTTAAAATACTTCATTGTGGATTGAAACGGTTTGCATCAGATATATTTACGTATGCATTTCCTGATTAAAATGACTAACGTGTTATTATACTCATCTGAAGTATCGAAAATAACGAACGAAAGATGTAAACATAGGACGACGGAAGTTTCAAATAATGCATTTTCGTCGTGACGTCAATGTTACGTTACGACGACGATCGAGCGTCTTATCTTCACGCAACGACGTGATTACGTCATCCGCATCGGAAGCCTCTTTCTCTCTGTGCGTCGCGGTTACGCAGTGAAGAAAATGACTGTCCGAAGTTAGGGCAGTGAAGGATAACGGTCAGATGGCAAGAAATATCGATTATTTCAATAGTAAAAATAGTCCAATTGAACCGAAATTTGCAGGGAATGTAAATTACCGCACGAATGTTTTACCGAGCAATTTTGGCACCGTTTGGACAATAAATGGCCGAGTTATTGACGAAAATATAGTAATTTTGTCCGAAGTTAGGCGCTTTTACGGTACCATAAATTTTGGAAAAAATAGTTGGAATAACATTGTCTTGGTCAATTTCCTCCAGTGTTGGGGTCTTGCAGTACGGCACACTATACATTTGGGTGACATCGTCTCGTTTCAGAGAAACCCATTTTACCAATGATCAGACACCCCTCCTTTGGGAGAGGTCTGGACATTGTTGTCCCTCAATATCGGTAAAAATACAGTATAATGAAGTTGCGCAAAATACTACAAAGAAGCGCAATCTAATAACGTCATCATTGAATTCCTCTGGAAAAAATAATTCAATTTACCGAAGGAAAAAAAATTTTACTATGGCATTCGAGAGTTTTTAGCAAAAACGGCAATTTTGGTCATGTGTCGGACTGTCGGTCGCGATTAATTTAGATAAATATTGAGACAAGCATGGCGCGATATGACGCATCTGACGTGGTGCCAAGCGCCCCTCGTTTGTGAGACACATTGAGTGTTTGTTTTATTGAACCAAATGGAGAGAAATTCTTGGAATTTGGATAGTGTGCCGTACTGTCTTGTGTAGTCTCGCACCTAAGGTACTTCTAGAGGACGTACCATAACAATTTTTTCACATGTCAATCCTACTCCCACCTGACTGCGACCTCACAATCATGTCGTAGAGCTTGCCAAAGTATAACTCCCTGACGACAGCAATCTTTCTTATATTGGGATGAATGCGACAAGAGAGAGAAATACCTTGTTCGATTTTGGGTGATCGTATGACAGTTGTGAGACGGTGACGTCGTAGTGATGTAATTTTTGGATGAGTAGTCAGGTGGGGGTTAGGCATAGCATATTATGAAAAAATACATTATGTACGAAACTACACTAGACCCCAGTGTTATAAGTTGACTGTCAGAATGTGGAAAAATTGTTTTGTCAGACATCAGATGTCAAAATGAACGTATCCTAAATGATTCCTAAAATTTAGTATATTGAATATACTAATTTTGACATCCTCAAATCAAATTTAAATGATAATATATGTCAGGGCTACTCAACTGGCAGACTGTGGTCCGAATTCAGACCTTCTAATCATTAAATTTGGCAAGTGCAGTTTTAGGTATTCTGTGGCGTCTGCAGCTGCCACAAAACCATGGCGGTATTTCCATACCATGGCCGCTACGGCCAAGCCTATGGCGACTGACTTTTTAGCTGCCACAAACGAACGACGAGCTGCCGTTACCGCGGCAGCAAATTGAAAACCAATTGCAGGTAAAATTTTGCTGCCGTAACCATGGCAGGTGGGCCTTAAAGACAGGGCTGTCCCTTATGGTGATAAATATTGGGTAAGTTGGGATGTTTTTCTTATGGATACAGTTTTGATGGATTTGTGGTTAAGGTTTAAGTAGATATAATTCCGCATGATTAATTGAAATCGGGTACATTTATTTGTGAATATACCGTTAATACTGATTACTGAATACTGAACAGCGCTATAAAACCATGGTAAGAGCTGCGCGGTTCGTTCGTGGCAGGAGCTGCCATGAAGTGGTAAGAACTGCGCCTCGAATTTGGACCTCGTGTGCTTGTTTATTTTGGCAGCATAAGCATCGTTTTATAGTTTTAGGTGATTTTGATACAATTTAAATACACAGCTATACAGTTTGTCGTGCTGGTACCGATGTGCGATATTATTTGTGTCCATATTAGCGAGCCATTCATTGCGCTTGTATTGAATTTAATATTGCATTTGAAGTTTTGTTTATTTAATGAAAAAAATTTTCTTTAATGTGCGGACCCCAGTAACTTTGAAGTTTTCTAAATGGACTATTGGTGAAAATAGTTGAGTAGCTCTGATATATGTAAAGCGCTTATTGTTATAATGTTTACTACAGTTTTCATTTGCTACTGACACTGCATTGCTTTATATCAATGTTCAATTTGTCGAATTTTCAGATGAAATATTTTGTGTTGTTGTATTATCAAGAATTTATTATTTTAATTTAAACACTTTAAATATATTTAATTTGTCAAATCCTACTAAATTATAATATTTCAATTTCACAGCTATTAAGTTTTAATTTCTGAAATGTAAAAGTGAAGTTCAGGCTAAACATACGTTAGCCACCAACGAGAAGGATGATTGCTAGTGTGGTATGTCGTCAGGCTGGTCTCGCTGCTGTTAAAAACAGCATTCCGGGTGTAACAAAATGTTTTTCTGTTGCCGGTTTTCATACCACGACTCCGGAAAGGTCTACATTGGGTGAATTCATCCAAACGGTGAGGTTCAAGTATTTCAATAATATTCGTCATAACTTGGACAATGACAAATGGGCGAAAATATTCGTTGTCGAAGGAAATATAAAATCAGGAAAAGGGGCGTTCGCAAAAGAATTCGCAGAAAAGTTAGATCTGCGTTATTTTCCGTCTGTCGAACCAGAATACCAAGTAACACACAACTGTCATCCCGAACATCTCGAAAGGACTCTGAATTTGTTTCACACGATAACTCGACTTTCGTTGGAAGATTTCTACAAAAACCCACAAGATTGGCCCCATATTGGACGTTACCAGTTGGAAATGACTTCAGCTCGATTCATGCAATACGCTCATGCCGTGTGTCATCTTCTGTGGACAGGTAGGGATCCTTATCAGTGGCCTCTTGTAGTATTGAGCTCTTTTTCCAGAGCGGAAACGTATAAATCAACATACAGACATATATCCTTTTGTAGCTTTATTTTTTTATCATGTTAAAGATAGTGACTCTTCTGATTCTATTTTTATCGAAAAAATTAGTTCAAAATTAAGGTCTCTCGGAAACATAAAGCAAATCTATGAGCAAAAGTTACAAAAAACAAGTTATGAAAAACCTTCTGTAGCCCTGTTCGTTTCGCATTTTGCATCCAGTTTCATAATTTCAATATGTGAGATAGTAAATTTTTATCGACAAGATTTTGTTTAAAGCAAGGTTTCTAGGCCAAAGCTAAAACAGAAAATCGAGTCTCTGAACTGGGCCTCGAGAGTTGGGAAAATTTAGACTAGACTCCAGAAGGTACTCCCGAAGTATGTAAACCAAGATGGCGGACACCGGAACGTAGTATGTGTACCAGATTAGGGTTAGTCCATAATTTTATTCCAATTTTCCTTATTTTAGTTCTATCACGAGGTCAGGGACTAAACAAGTGACTCTCGTAGTATTTGTATCTGAAATTATGGAGCCCAACCCTAACCTGGTACACATACTACGTTCCGGTGTCTGCCATCTTGGTTCACATACTTCGGGAGTACCCCCCCCCCCCAGCATTGAAAAAAGAAATGATACTGAGTGGAACTAGAACTTCAGGTGGAGAAATATTGACTCTAATCGGCTCCAAATAAGAGCAAATTCTGATAACACGTACTTTTGCGCATGCATTCCTTCTCCAATTGTTCATTCAAAATGCTAACTTTACTTGATACATTATGTGTATCTGGCGAAATATTCAATTTTAATAATCACCATCAAATTACTGGAAGGAAGGTCTCCCAGACACAGTCAAAATAGAAAACCAAAGTTGTGTTGAATACTACACAATTCAAGAGTCCAGCTGCACACTATCATAAATGTATTTCTGTAAAATTTTGTCTGACCAGTTTTTCTTAGACAAGCATTGCATGCATTACAACATTGCATTGAGGAAGGACTGAGGAAGGAGTTAGTCTCGCCTCTCGCGTAACCTCTACTAGTAGTTGTGTTGAATAGTTTCGAATCTCATCCAATTAAGCTGATTTAATTTGATTATAATAGTTAGCGAAGTGATTGAAAAAACTCTGATTTTGGTCAGATGAAACGTTACAGAAATACATTTATGTATTAGTGACTTTTGTCCAGAGTTTTAGTTGTAAAAATGTGAAAAAATAACACATAACTATCACTTTAGAGGCTTTAACCCCAAAAGGTATTTTGAGAAAATGTGAAAAAAGTGTAATTTTTAAACTTCTGTGACTTTCTATTAAAATACTTTTGGTCTAAACCAGGGGTGGACAAGGGGGCAAAATTAACCCACTCAGAATGGCGGGCTATGTAAGTGTGACCTAAAAAGTTACATTCTATGAACAACATTTACATGTTACAAAAGAGGAAATCGATAAGCATCGTGCCAAAACCAAATTTAATCGCAAGTTCAACAAATTCCTTGAGCTATTTTTAGCTAAAACTTCAAAATTTGGTTTTAGTTTGGTTGTCACAGCATCAGGCTGGCCGGATTGAAGTACCCAACGGGTCGGATTTGGCTCATGTCAGGTCTAAACTATGATTATATATTAAATTAGAAAACGCACCTATTCTTTTGTAATATTCTAAGATAATTTCCTTAATTCAATTATCGACATGAACCATTTTTTATGAATAGAACTTTTATTAATTTTCACAAATTCTGCTAGTCATGCTTCATTGATTTTTCGACACGTTATGCTGACTATATTGAAATATCCCTTAAGGCTCATCCCTTAAGTAACCATAAGCCTTATTTTCAGGCCAAGGATGTGTTTTGGAACGGGGTTACTTTGGACTCGAAGTATTTGAACATGCGATCAGAAAGCTGAACTTGGTGCCAGAGAAAGTATTGGAACATTATTATCTGATGCGGGCTCGCATGACTCCTGAGTGAGTTTTAATGAATTATTACTTATTGCTTTTGATCGGTAAGTATGTTGATAGGTATTTGTCTGTATTTCCGTCTGTTTGTCTGTAAGATGCACGCGATTTCTCACGAAAGCGAGATTGAATCTGCTCCAGATTTTGCATGTGCATTCATCATATGTCGGACCAGAAGCCTATTGATTTTGAATGAATTATGTCGTATAATTAGTGAGTTATTAATTAATTAGTGATAGGACACAAGGTGTCACCATGGGATAAGAGCGCTGTTTTGGGGGATCCCTTAACTTTCGATCGATAAGTCTTCGCTCTGACCGATATTCTCGTTTTTTTTTTAATTAAGAACTCTTTACGGTACTCCCGTAGTGTGCCAGTGCCAGGTCAAGGTTAGGCCATTATTTTATTTTGCTTTCTCCTTATTTTAGTTCTATCACGAGTTCGGGACTGTCTGTGTTAGCCAAGTGAATATACCCCTTGCCCATGCCATAGGCTTCAGTGCCTTTACACAACTTGATGTAAAGTAGACGAACAAATTTAGTTATCTCCATATTGGTGAACACACTTCTGGAAGCGCCACTTTAGTGACTAGGCCACGACAACTCTTTCAATATTAAGCTTTCTACATTCTTCAACAGTTTTGAATAATTAACATACTTAAAAATTCAAATTTTGGTTTTTCAAGACTCCTGACACCACAATGTGTGATATATCTTGACGTGGAACCAGAACAATGTCATGAAAATCTTCAGAGAAGCGGAATAGAATGGGAAAAGCATATTCCGCTGGAGTTTTTACAAGCTATGGATGAGGGGTGAGCTGAAGTTTTGTTTTTCAGATATCCGCTGTAGGAAGGGCGTAGCCAGAATTTTTCAAAAATTTTTTCTCAAATTTCTAATTGTCAAGTTAGACCGTAACAGCTAACTAGCGAGTGTGACCAGAGCTGGAAAATGTCCCAAATACGTTTTAAATTACGAAAAATGCTATGTATGTATAGCAACAGATCATATTTCAGAATGAATTTTTATTCCGACCATCCGACCATGGAATGTGTTTGTTGCGTCACAATGCGTTTTTGCAACGAGGCATGTTTTGCAATTGGATATATTGTTTTTCCAAGACGCGTGAAGCTGATTATATTAACGAATCAATTTTTTCAATCAACAACCCTTGCAATTTATAATTGGTCTGCGGCCCACTCCAAAATGTCTCTGTGGCTCACCAGTGGGCCATGGCCCAGTGGTCTAGCTGTCGGCTCCAAACGGCTGTGGTGATCTGGATGAAATTTTTCGCATTTGTTATCCCTAGTCACCCTAGTGTTAGGTGAGTTACCCGAAGTTCAAATTGATGTTTTGTTTCCATGGCAGCAGCAACAAAAACGCATTGATCACTGTAAAATTGCTGTTATCATCTCACAAATTAATTAGAGAATTAAAATTTCAATACGATACGCTGAAGATACTAATGAACTATGGAACATTCATCCTTATAACTCATGAACTTGGGAAGTCTTAGTAATTATATAACCAGGTTTTAATTATTAGCCACATCACTTACGCAAGGATGCTGATGAAACGCGCATGCTGATGAAACGCGCAGAGTGTGCGTTACGACGTTACGAGTATAAATGGCTAATAATCTATTAAATTTTGAAAAACAAACAGGAATTGAATAGGCAGAGGTTGAAATGTATTGTAAAAGTTGGGAAATACTGCTTTATTACATCACAAATATTTTTAGGTACAATATGAAGTATCTACCAAGTGCTCCAACAGCTGGAACCAAAGTCCTGAGATTTGATTGGACGAAACCGGAAGCTGTTGATGACATTATTCTTGACTTGGATGACATGCCAACATTACAGGTTAGCCCAAGTGATTTTTTGTATAATGTATTTGTACGTCATTTTGCAGCCACTGCTAAGTAAACAAATACTTGCAGATTTGAGAGTATTGGGCTGGGTTAGATTTTTAAAATAAATCTGGACCTCCTGAAGCATGTGCACTAAGATAGCGCACAACCTGAACTCAGGTTGTGTACCAGGTTAGGGTTCAGGTTGTGCGACATCTTGGTGCGCATACTTCAGGAGCACCATAAATCAAAATTTTGTACGAGTAATATGAAATTTTCAAAACTTTTTCAAGAACAGGGGGCTGCTTAAAATACTTTGGCGTGATACATGCTGCCAGCGGACTGTTGTTCGCCTATTCTTGATGGTGATCCACATATTTATCCTGATGGAGAGGAATATTGATAAGATGGCTTAATCTTATGGCGTATCATGCCCTCTCGTCTGGTTATCAGTCCATGTCGGGTATGGGATTAGTTAGCCGGTTATTTGTTTTCAGATGCATGGACTTTATGGTGAAGGAAGCCGTAATCGACCAGTAGATACCTGAACCACCCTGCGGCGAGGAGGAGTCCAATAATCCTCTCGCACATATTGAACCCCATATGGGATTTGAACCCGCGACCCCATGTCAGATAATATCAGAGGTGCGGTGGCAAGCATATTCCAAGACCCATACTATTATAAAGTCCTTATCTGCTTTCCTTTTTAGTGTAAATATTAAACCCTTCTTATATTTCTATCCAGGAAAAGGAAAGCAAATGGGACAGCCATCGAGCCATCTTGATGAGGTATAACGACTACCTGGCGGACCCTCAGAACATCAACAAGCTTATAAATCACCAAATCACGCCGGTTGAAGAGTTATGGTATCCAAAATGGGTCCATTGGGCAACAGATAACTTCAATTACTCAAGAACGAAGACAAATGATAAGTTCTATTGGCTTGCAGAGGAACCAGCGCGCAAGTATTCATACAAGAAACGATATGGATGGCTTTTCCATGGACTGAATCTACCCTGGCGCTAATCTACATTAAGGCCCCCCTTCAAAATTCTCCATATGTTTTTCGGTGTTACCCCCCCCCCATATTTCAAGAATATTTGGACCTTAATGATGTTATACCACCAAAATTTTTCATAGGCTGAATCTACTCTTAAGACCCTTTTGAAAATTTGCATATTCTTTTTTGTTGTATCTTCCCCCCCTCCTCCCATATTTCGAGAATATTTATTAGACCCCTCTTTTAAAAAAAAATTTGATGAATTGATTGAATTTTTTTTTGATGTTATACCCCCAAAATTTGAAAAATATTAAAATTCCAAACTTCAATATTGTTATCAATGATCCAAATTGTAGAATACACCTCACTTCTGAGTGAGTTGAGTATTTTCCATCATAATTCTATATGACTTCAGTAGCGCTTGTGTCATTTCAGTCGCCGCAGATGACTTTTGAGAGTAAATGCATGCAACCTTTTTTGGAGAAGTTCTGATTAGGCTATCTTCCATAGGTCCTAGATTTGTTCCATATTTTTTGTGTGTGATATGATATAATATAAGTTCAGATGAGAAAATTTTGATGTGAATGTTTAATTTATGGTACAGCGGGATTGGTCAAGATGGCTTGAGACTTTGAGACTAGACTACATCGATCAGAGCTTAAAGTTGTGAATTTGACCAGCGGAAGAAAAATGATAAGACAGCTTAAATCGTATGGTGCACCACGGCCTCTCGTTCTTTTACCAGTCCATGCTGGGTATGGGATTAGTTGTCTAGTTTCAGATGCTTGACTTGATGGTGGAGGAAGCTGTAATCGACCAGTAAGTGCCCCATGGTGACGAGGAGTCCAGCAATCCTCTTACACATTTTCCTCCATGGGATTCGAAGGTGCGCACCCATGTAGCGTAATCGAAGGTGCGGTGGTGAGTGTATTTCTAAAGCTTAACTTGATGCGCTGAGCTCTTTAACTTAATTTAATATGGGACTTTATAAACATCAGCGTCACATCAGAGGCGCAGTTTTTACCAATTCATGGCGGCTGCCGTCACGGACGAACTGCGCCATCTCTTGCCATGGTTTTATGACGGTAGAACTGATATATTCACAAAGTCATGTAACGAATTTTAGTTTGTCGTGCGGGATTATATTTACTTAAACCTGAAACCTAACCCCAAATCCATCAAAACTTATCCATGAAGAAAATGTTACTTTTCTTACTCAAAGTTTGTCACCATCTGGGACAATCCTGCTATTACAGCCTACATACCTTGGTTTGTGGCAACACAATTTTACCCGCCATGGGTTTCAATCTGCTGCTGTGGCACCCTGCATCCCACCATTTGTTTGTGGCAGCTAAAAAGTCGGCCGCCATGGTTTGGAAATCCCACTATGGTTTTGCGACAGCTTCAGACGCCACAAAATACTTAAAACTGCACTTGCCTCATCAAGTGCCAGCCCAATACCCCAACACAGGAGCCAAAAACTATACACAAATTATGGCTTTACTTGAATACATGAACGAGCATAAAATGTTGAAGCAATTAAGTGCATGTCATCACAGTCCAACAAAAGATAAACAAGCCAGTCAAAAATGCAATCAGAATTCATTATGGTGAGTGGAAATGAATGAACAATATTTGAAAAATATACTTGGAACTTGAAGCGGAATCGCTTTTCATGTGATGTGTGCTTATTTAAGAGCTTTGCAATTATTTGAAAAATCAGATATTAACTGTAAATGAAAATGAACTCTAATCTCGGGGACCGGAATCGTTTTTGACTAGGGCATATACAAGTTATTGCTATTGAGTCAGAAGTTGACAATTTTTATAGTGACTGGATAGTTGTATTTTCAACTCACTGGAGCTCTAGAGGTGAATTTTCAGTCTTTCTTGAGTCTGGATTTCAGATTTTTGAAGGTAACTGAAGTCGAATGAACTCTGATTGTGGGAACTGGAATCCATTTTACCAAATTTTTTTTTTTAAAGGTTTTTGCTATTGAGTCAGATTTTGGCATATTTTTATAATCACTGAGGAGTCGTAATTTCAACTAACTGAAATTAAGAGGAGAATTTACAGTCTCTCGGGACAGGGGCGCAACCAGAAATTTCGAAAAGTGGAAGGATTCTGGGATTTTTAGCCGCTAAATTTGACTATAATCAGGGTCTACCCCGTGTGGGTTGTGAATCTACCCCGTCTCTGGAGTCTTGATTTTCAGATTTTTAAAGGAGGTTCTTGAAGTCTAAAGTTACGACAGAATTTAGAAAAGCATCAAAATGATTAAACCGAAGATCAAATTATAATTATGGCTTCACTTGGAATATTTAAAACTGATAAAACAATTAAGTGCATGTAATCACAATATATTAAAAACAAATTGAATCAGTTATAAAATGGGTACTCCCGTAGTATGTGAACCAAGATGACGGGCACCAGAATGTAGTAGGTGTACCAGGTTAGGGTTAGGGCATAAGTTTATTCCACTTCTCCCTATTTTAGTTCTAGTAAGCGTTTGGGGCCTATATATATGAACTGACGTGGTACGGCACACATACTACTTTCCGGTGCCCGCCATCTTGGTTCACATACTTCGGGAGTACCAAGAAATGCAAGCTGAATCGATAAAGTGAAAGGCAATATCTGAAAATGTCATGAAATTATAATCAAAATCAAAAAATCTCAAAATATGCTGTTTACGATTAAAAACTTGAAGTGCATCATTTGTATCACAGTAAATAGACGGAAATGGTTTTAATAATTATAAAAGAACTCACTAAATAATTTAAAATTTTTTTTTTTAAATTATAGTTCAAAAGTAAAATGAAACATAGGATTCGCAAGATTTAGACGGAGAGGTTTTGCATATAAAGCGTAAGAATTTGATATTGGACAAGAGTGCAAAATTATGGCTTAAATGTCATTTAAGTGCAGGTGAACTCAGAAATAAATGCATTAGAAGCAGGGGTGTGCTACCTTTACTACATGAAGGCCAGACATGGGTGGATTCGCGGATTGCATCTTTACTTACCATAAGCTCTCTAGTAGTTGCAGACACAAAAATTTTGGTTATTGATCCTGTGACATGCGTTGTTCGCTTCACACAAGCTCAGATATAGGCATTGCAACGCAAATGAATTGGAACTACACATACTAGGTTAAATAAAAACCCGTTTCGCGGGCGCACACCATTCAAAAGTGGCGGTTCTTCGCTGGCCGCACAAGTTTTCCTTGTGGGCTAAAGGTTGCACACCCCTGCATTAGAAAATAAATAAATGCTTTCAAAAATATACATTAAAGCTATTACTTTGCTAGTTAGACTGGGTTACACCAGCAGACTGAAAAATAATTGAGGGGGGGTATAGGTGCGTGCGTTCTTAATTTCAAAAGGGAAGGGTGGGGGTAATATTCAACCCCCCTTACCCTTGGTGCCAATGAACAAAATATTTCTGTGCCAAAATGTGTAACATTAGGTAGAATCGAAATTCATTCAATTACCCTGGATTGTTTTGCATATAAACCACAAGAATTAAGTGCAAAATTATGGCTTAAATTTAAAAAAAAGTGCAGGCAAAGAGAATGAATAAACATGTAGATTTCAAAAATCTCAGAAAATGGGATCAAAAATATTTTAAAGCGATCAAAAGGTTTTTCAACTTGATAAATTTTGACTTTTTATAAAAATTTTAGTGACATTTGTTGAAATGGATGGAATGGCTAAATCTAAATATATGTTAAATAAACGCAGGTCACACTGCCAAGAGATTACAAATTCAAATAGCAATAACTGTAAAAATTATATATTGGACAAGACTGTAAAATTATGGCTCGGATGTCATAGGAGTGCTTGCAAAAGAAATATCTTAAACTGTGACTTTGAAAATATTAGAAAAGTGATCAAAAATAGTTTCAAGCAATTACAAACCGACTTAAACTTACTAAATTTTACGTATTTGACAAAATGGTGATTCAGAAATAGGACGGTTCAATAAGGCTTAAGAATGCCTAAACACAAATTCAAAGCAATACATGAGTATAAAAAATAGTCTAAAAATATTACTTCATTTTCACACATGTTGATAATACAATCACAAATATACAGGGTGGCCCAAAAGTAGGTAAACAATTATTAAACTATTTTATTTGCTTTGAAGCTACTTGCAGTTCACTTTATGTTACTTGTTAAGTACCACAAAAATTGCTTATTTTTTTAGATAATAAATCTAGTGTGAATTCTACATTAGTTTTCTAGCTGCTTGGAAGGTAATAAAAATATATAAAATATCTGTATACCTACCTCTGGGCCACCCATATATATATATAAAGGATATTCTGGTTATTCTGGAAGTTCTTACCATAAAAGTATTTCTATACATGTGTTTGAGAAGTTTTAGTCCTAACTACTATGGCTTTCATCTAAAAAACTAATTAAAGCGAGTATTAAAGTATTAAAAATAATCTAAAATAGTATTCATTCACTCAAGTTTAATAACACAGTATAACACAGAGATACCCTGCTTAGTTTAACAAGTGTTGCTTTATTAGCATTTCTATACATGAACAGGGTGAGCCAGAAACAGAACCACAGTCATTTGGAACATATTCCAGTGTAGGGGTGTGCAACATTATCTTTGTTGTTGGGCCATACAATAAACTTCAGACATCCAGCTGTGCCACACAAAAAGAAAATTAGTTTCACTAAGTGCACAAGGAATTGAAAAATTAGCAACATCCTGAGTGTCACGAGTAAGGCAAGAGGAGAGAATGCGGCTATCGCTTAGCCTTTCAATAATAAAGGCGATTGGAAAATGACAAAATAGTGCTGACATAAGGCTGCACTATGTCTGCACAAATCGATTGGGTTGAGGCCTGCCTGTTGCACACCCCTGTTTTAGATAACATAGTGCAAAACGTCCTAGATTAACGAAACTTTCGGGTACGATCATAGACAAACAGAAGTTCGAGTGTTAAATAAATTGTCTTCATTTTTGTAAAATTAATTAGGAAATTCATAGGTTCTGTTTTTTTGAGTTACCCTGTGATTTACATATGTTGTTTTAGTCCCATCCATTGTGGCATCCGGGAATGAATTCTCCGAGCGTTCCAATAGGGACTGAGGTCCGTTGAAGCGCTCCTGAGTCGATTTTGTACTTTGCGATTGATTTCGGGGTGTAATGGGAGTCGTGGGTCGTTGAGAAAAAGTATTGGCCACCTAGTGGTGCAGAGATGTGAGTTCTGCGAAGATTATCAAGAGCCTAAAGAAAAATATTGATATATTTTAATTGAGAAATAAATGCATTGGAGCAGGAGTGTGCAACCTTTATTACAGCAGGGCCAGATACAAATAACTGGATGAAACCGCGGGCCGAATCCTTACCACACAAAAATTTTGGTTATTGATCTTGTGACATGCGTTGTTCGCTTCAATAATTCATTAACATGTCTTTAATAAATTTTGAGCAAGCGTTCAAAAACTGAAATTTCTGCCCTTATTAAATAGATATCAGAATAGTGGGTGTTGACTTGGTTGAACATATGATTGAGCTGTCTCATCAACTTTCTCTCTTCCCAGGATAAATATGAAGATCAAAATACAATCAGATTTTCACATTTATCCCGGGAGAGGAAAGGTTCATTACTCCCGTAGTGTGTGTACCAGGTTAGGCCATAATTTTATTCAGATTTTAATTACTTCAGTTCTATTAAGAGTTCAGGGACTATCTGTGTTAACTAAGTGAGTATCCACCTGTAGATGTAAAGTCAGCTATTGTGAAACATTCACAAAACCGATCTTACCACAGGGTTAGGAATCATCTTTCCAATCCTTGGGTTCTGAAAGTCGCTCCAGGTAGTCGGGTATTCACGTTGGTTGCCATAGTAACTGAGTGGAACAACGCTGGGGTAGTATGTGTTGGCCTGTGAGGTAAACAAAAAAACGGAAATGTCAATCCTGCTTGACCACAAAATTCCAGAGCTAGAAAATTTAAACTTTCTATGAGAGGGGTTGACTAGAATTGTTTCAAGTCTTGTGTTTCCCTACATCGGACATAGGCAAGGTACGGCCCGCGAGCCAAATCCCGCTCGTTGGGTAATTCAATCTGGCCTGCAAGATGCTGCCACAACCAAACTGAAACCAATTTTGATGTTTTACCTAAAAATGACTCAAGGAATTCGTTGAGATTGCGATTACTGTAAATTAATTTTGGCACGATGCGTATTGTTTGCTTTCGTAACTGTAAATATAGTTCATAAAATGTAACTTTTTACGTCACACCTATATGGCCCGTCAGTCTAGATGGGCCAAATTTTTGGCCCATTGGTTCTAAAACTATACCAACCTCTGCTCTATATTCTTGGTGTACTAGTTTTAAACGCGATTCTTTTAGTCCTTTTCCCCCTCAAGTTGTGAGCTATGGATGTTGCATGCACAGAACACCAAAAAGGGTGTGTGTGTGTAACTTTTAGTGGGTTAGATTATGGCATCTCTCTTACATGCAAGGCAAATATTTTTCATATAATATATATACAGAGCTTTGCTCATAATGAGGGAATTAAAATAAAAGAAAGAAAAAGTTTATTTCATTTTGTCAAACCAAGAAAACAATATATGCAGACCAAAAGATGCTTTCATCACATGACTGGGAGGCAACGATACAACTTTTACAGACACATTGGAGTCGTTTGCCACCCTACTCAATTAAATAGGCATAAAAATAACGATGGCCCACCTTGAATCGAGGCACATTCACAGTTTGGTATGTCGAATCACAAGTCGTGTCATAGAATTTCCCTGCCAGAGTAGATTCTCCGAGTAAAACGTTACTTTTTGTACGTAGTTTTGAACCATCGACTCGCCGAGCGTCTCTGACATTCATGGGAGGATGGTGGCGTCGTGTTGTTGTCATGTTTACTCTCTCAGTGCCACGGTTTGCATCTGTGTCACCCTCCGGAATGTCACTAGCATTGCGATCTCGAGAACGGTGAACCCTATAAAAACAATTTGAAGAATTGTGTTAACATGGTCATAGTCTGCTCATCTTACTCAGGAAAAAATTTCAAAAAATAACTGCTTGTTTAGAGTGAATAATGCATCATAAAAAATAGAATATTGTCGGTCCTTGTCTGGTTACCAGTCCATGTTGTGTATGGGATTGGTTGGATAGTTATTTGTTTCAGATGTATGGGCTTGATGGTTAAGGAAGCTGTCATTACCAAGCATTTACGTGAACCACAACCCTACACTGGCGAAGAGCAATCTCTTAAGCAACCATTTCGCAAATTTTAAACCCAGCATGATTGGAACATGCTAACCTGCACAGAAATAATCAGATGTATGTAAGCAATCGTTTTCTTTCATGCTTATCATGATGCACAACTGCCACACCCATAATAGGATAAGATTATTCATTCAAGTCGCAAACCTTTGACTCTCGCAGGAGATCGGAGGATAACTCTCTTTAGCTGTGCTCTGGTATTTATCAAACGTTCCTTTCCCGTCACTTTGCTTGTAGTTGGTTGCGTATAGCTTGGCATATGAATCTCCACTGTTTTGAGACTTCCAGTCCGTTTTGTGGGGTGTGAAAGACTTCCTCATTGTCGTTGAATGCTCCGTGACCTTTTCTTTATCTCCTTCTGGAACTGACGAGCGAAAGTGCTTCGGAACGGGGTCAGGAGGTGCGCTCCAAAGGCCATGAAACGTGTTGGTGTGCGTTGTCCCAAATCGTCTTACGTTATCCCCTTTTATTGTGCCTTGATTGCCCCAATGTTGCGACCCAACTCGTTCAATTTTCATTTTGCTCGTGTCATGGCCTGGGAAACCGGTTCTATATGTACTGATTGGTTCATCTGCTTTTTCTTTGTCTCCTTGCGGAAAAGAGCTTTTCGTCCAATTGACTGCGAGCTGCGTATTGTCAGGGGGAACAGACGTTGGTTTTGCTGTGTAGTAATAATCATGAGTGGTGTTAAAAGTTTTGATTCTTAAATCAGAGTTTGGTTTGAAATTTGTTTTGTACAACGCAGAATATTTGTCACGCGTGTCAGTACTAGTAAGCGCTTTCTTTCTCGGAAACTGCTCCCTTGTTTCCGAAAGTTGTGTGTTTATTTTTTCTTGGTCTTGATGCATAAATAAAGCAGGCAACGGTGGGAGAGCAGCGTCAGGTTTTTGTTTGGTGCTCGGAGGTTTGTAGTCTGTATCCACAGTGCTGTTCCAACCTTCGGGTATATAACGATCATCGTTGCCGATTCTTAAGATAATTTCAATATTATACCGTAATACTAAGACAAATGCACGGGACGAAGGACAGGATAGAGTTTACATATTTATCCATGGGAAGGAGAAAATCAATAAAATGGCTTAGTCATATACGGCGAACCATGGCCTCTCGTTCAGTTACCAGTCCGTGTCAGGTATTGGATTAGGTATTGCTTTCAGATACACAGATTTGATGGTGGAGGAAGCCGTAACCGACCAGCTGCAGCATTCAAACCTGCGAACCCATGCAGGGTAATAAGAATCAGAATGGGAAGCGTATTTTTTATGCTCAGCACTACATAGGCAATTTCACCTTGTGCCATAGAATATTAGTGTAAAATATGACAAGATACTGTCTAATTCAGTTTAAAGCTTAAGATAACACATGAATAACATTATATGTGAAAAAACACAATGAGATACACCCAAATTAGGCTCTAAGGTATGTGATAAAACATTAATAGTCTATATGTGAAAAAATACACGCAGTAAATACCTCAAATGTGATGAAGCTAGAAATTCTCTCCCTGCAAGTGGAGCGGGGATTAGGTGAAGAGCTTCCATGACCTATGAAAAACAAAATTAAAACATGTCTTAATGATTGACTCGGGATATGATATGATTATGAATCCTCATAATACCTTTATGGAGGGGAAACCTGATAAAATAGCTCAATCATAGACTTTAGCCAAAACCGGTAGGTGTAGGTAAGTAATATTTATTCATCCCCATGTGAAAATCAAAGACACATTTACAAACAGAAGACTAACATTGGATAGGATAGGATTTACATATTTATCCTGGGGGAGAGGAAAGCCGATAAGACGGCTCATCCATATGGCGAACCACGGCCTCTCGTCCGGTTACCATTCCAAGTCGGGTATGGGATTAGTTATTTTGTTTGTTTTCGGAAGCATGGACTTGTTATTCACAGGAAACCTCAAGAGGTTACCTATCTAGCTCGGCGCCCTAAAAGATGAACAATAAAAAAACTACATTAGTCAATTGTTTATAGTGGGACATTGTTTTTATATTTCGAGGTGCAATGGAAGGATGACAAGCGCTGAAGTGCGAACATACCGGTACCGGTACGGTACCGAACAGTTGCAAGAATGCGCTTGCCACCATGTCTCAGGTCAGACAACACACAAATCTCATATTCTATCTTATTTTTTCGATTATATCTGGACAATAAAAACAAACACTTACCGAACACCGAATCCCTTGAATGCAGGGACGGGGCAAACTTTTTAGAAATCAGCAAATGATATCGGTAACCATAGCGATTGTAGTGAGGTGTTCGGAGTCGGTAAACGTGTAATCGTTATCTTGAAGAACCCTTTGATGCTTCAATCCATTAACAAGAAATGAAAACAAATTACGTTTACAGCATATAACTATACCAATAACTGCATTTATGGAAAATGAGTCGCTGGAAGCGCCAAGAGATTTCCGTGCTGGCCACAACGCTAGGTCAGGCCGGCCAAAAGGGTTGCTGGATTTCTCCTCGTCGCAGTGCGGTTCGCATACACGTGACCACAATGCAGATTTCCCCACTTGTCATTACCCACCTAGCACTTTTACCAACCGACAAACTATTTAGCTATTATCATATGATTAACAACTCAAGTTCAAACAAAGGTTTTCTACATTTATCTTTTACATCCAACGTTGGTTTCTGGCAAGTTTATATCCCTAACAAATCTTTACGTGTTTCGTGAGACATAGTGTAAAAACATATCGATTCAGCGATCCATACCCTGTCTCCATCTTTTCACACCGGAACCTGGGATATGGACGTGCCATAAACTGACTATTGTACATATTGTCGTTGTGTCGTACCTCTTTGTCTTGTGTATTTTTTTTTATTTGTATAGTCAATTTTATGTCTGTTGTCCTAGTATAACGCAGCAGTCCTAAACTGCTGTTATAATTGCTAGGGGTACATGTCGTACATCTGTGTCTTGGGCCAATAAGGTAATAAGGTCTTGAACATGTATCCCGTCTCTGTTTTACTGTTTAATTATTAGGCAGATACTGTTACATTTTTGAGGCAAATAAAACATACATACCGTGTTTCCCTGAAAATAAGACAGTGTCTTATTTTAATTTTATTTCGAAAAATACCACTAGGGCTTATTTTCTGGGGATGTCTTATAATTTTATTTATCAAAAACAAAATTAGAAAGTACAAAATTAGGATATTTTCAAATATAAAAATATTAAAACTGATATCCATTACTTAATGACACGTTTTTCTCTCTCACACGTTTTAGATTAATCATTTATAACGTATGGGAGAGATTTCTTGCTATCGACCAGGTAAAAAAAATTTGCGGTATTGAATAGGTCCTATTTTAAGGGGAGGGCTTATATTAAAATCATTCCTAAAATTCAGGCTAGGTTAGGGTTACCATATTTGAAGAAGCAAAATTCCGGACAGTGCATGACTATGTCGGCAATGTCGCACAACCTTAGTCCTAACCGGTACACAAAAACTATGTTCAGGTTGTGCGCCATCTTGGTGCGCATACTTCTTTCTGGAGGTCCCTATTTTCATGAGACCATATATATGCGCTACCGAAATGCTAAGCCTGCAAACGTTGTACGATACTCATGCTAACGTTGTACGATACTCATGCTAAAGCGCCAGCTACCGAAATGAAAAGTATTGTCTTCAGTCACAAGCAGAATCTCACACCAGGCAGGTAAGCACACTCTAAATATAGCTACGGGCCGTCGACTGAAAAAATCTCAACTTCAGAGTGAAAAATAAGAATGAGAATTAGATTGTGCCGAAACGGAAGAACAGCACTTACATGCTTAAAACAAATTAAAGACAATCACTACAAATTTACTCTTCTGACCATGCATATTTTTCTGAAGATCTAATTCTCTTCTTGTCTGATTTCAAAAATGAAAACAATTCACTACAGTGCATATCTTTGAAATTATATTGGAGAGTCAACATGCCTTTTATAGTCGCAACTTGTTTCTCTCTTTAGTCCACTGACTTTGCATCAGTGAAAAGACTCTCTCTACATTGACATTGTGGAATGTAACAGCAAAGAAAAACAGTTCAATCCTTAAAATTTCGGAGTGGCATGTGATGTTCGTAGACTGATCGAAATATTTGCACCATTTCTTATGCGTTGGCAGTTTAATAAATTCTTCGTCTTGTAGGTAACTTTCCACAAACTGCTTCAAGTTACAGAATTGGTCAAAGCATTTATCATCGTCCACATCAACCCGTTTACTATTTTATTACTATATCAGATGTTCCAGGCAAGGCTTTACATCAGGGGTCGGCAACTTTTTGTCGCTCGCGGGCCAAAACCAAAGGTTGCAAGTCATTGGCGGGCCTCATATTTTTAGAATGTTGAAAACCGAACGGATAGCCGATGAATCACACTTTTTTCACACAGATCAGAAGTTAAATTTAGAGCAGCGCACGAAGACTGACCATTTGAATATTTTCTGCACCATCAAACCATTTGCGCTAAGCATCAACTTTTCTGCGTTTTGTTGCCATTTGTGTAATTATAATTAAATTATAGGGTCATTAAACGCGCAATTGTGAGTTATAACATACTTTAGCCTACGCGTGTCGCAAAATTAATTCTGTTACGTAAAGAATATAATCGTTAAAACAGCTGTTTTGTTACTATAATCCAGTGAAGCGTCGCGGGCCGGATTATATTGCTCTGCGTACCGGATCTGGCCCGCGGGCCGTAGGATGCCAACCCCTGCTTTACATCCTTCCAACTTGGTATCTCGTTCAAGGTTATCCATTTGAAACAAGTAAACTCTTCCATTGGTTTCATCCATTTGCACAGGTATTCCAAGCATCTCTCATAGACGTTTACAACTTTAACACCATTGATAAGGAAAACGCTCTGTTATATTAAAATTCCATACAACCTCGTAGTAAAAATATGCGCACGGTACGAAATAACAATGTTCTGTATTAGCAGTGTGCACATTACGATTGCAGATGCAGTAAAATTCCGGACATTTGAGCATTTTTCAAAATTCCTCCCGGACGCAAATTTTAACCCTAAATTCCGGACATGTCCGGAATTTTCCGGACGGTATGGCAACCCTAGGCTAGGTATTATTTTCAGGGTAGATTCGGGGAAACACGGTACATACATATCCCGACTGATAAACCGAAGCATTGTTTCTCCAAATGATCCAATAATAGTATCATCTTTCTTTCTCTTTTTTGGATAAAATATGAAAACTGCACGTTTGCCAACATGTATATTTGTATATCTTTTTTTCAGCTGAAAAACAAACTGTACATATAAATCGTTGGGTTGAATGCTTGTTGCTGTTGTTTAAATAAAACGCTTCTTTTTCGACTTCCTTTGTATAACTTGTACTCATATATTTCAGTACACTTGTTGACGGTATCGTTACCGAAGCGCGAATTTCGTGTCCGTATATTTGAACATTGCTTTCTTGTGCATTTAGTTACTTATGCGCGATGTATTTTTCATGACATATTTGTATCTGCCAGTGTGTATTGAACAAACACTACCGTGGGAAGAGTCTACCTCTTTATATCACCCCTACTTGCGGTATGCGATTTAATAATGCATTCGAGTTATTTCGATGAAAAAAATGACCAGTGAAGGTATTTAAGTTGCTTCAACTTTAATGAACTATTCGTCTGCGGGCGCAAATGTCCGTAGCTGTCGAACCACATAAAGAAGTGGTAAGGTATCATAAACTCATTTTTTACGTGCAATTGTATTTATGTGTTATCGTGTGTATAAAAAGTGATGTTTTTAATAAGAAAAAATTAAAAAAAAATGTCCGTAGCTGTAAAGGTGCAAATAGGATAGGATAGGATTTACATATTTATCCCGGGGGAGAGGAAAGCCGATAAGACGGCTTATCCATATGGCGAACCATGGCCTCTCGTCCGGTTACCATTCCAAGTCGTTACCGGTATAACCGGTAATTAAATAGACAAGTAATAGCAATAACATCAAGAACATAACTATCAACTATTCGTAACTTTTTCCTATACGAATAAGCACTTAAGCGTAAAATATATTTTGGTCAACAAATAGCCTACAGCCGGCAAAATTATATTCGCGCAAAAGTTCATTCTCGAATTTTTTTTTCCGCGCCTTTTCTGGAAAATATTATTCTCGCAAACAGTTTTCTCACAAAGTGAAAGTAGATCAGATTTTTGTTGTTTTGGCTGTCGTCAATTTTATCAGCTGGGGCATTTCTATTAAAAATATTCGTTCATATTTCGAGCCACAATATGTCGAGGGTTAGAATCGGTGAACCGTATTTATTAATTTGTGTGAAATGTCTAGTTTTTTTTTTTTTTTAAGAAGATTACATACGGTGGTACCGGTAGATGGAAAATGTAGAAATCACCTATGGCATGATACCGTACTGCCGTAGGTGTTTTTCTGATTATTTATCTAATTCTTTAAAAAAAAATTGTTTTTCATAAAAATGCTAATGATGGATAAATTGACTATTTATATTGTATATTATATAAGTGATGATAATGGAAATTATAGTCTATGTCTTAATGGTTACTGCATCACATGGAACCCCATGCTATTTACATTACAAAATAAAATTTGGGCCTCATGCAATAAAATTGAAATATATATTTGGATAAACCAAAACTATAATTTTCATAAAAATCCAATTTGGCAATGGATTTGAATTTGGCAAAAAAAAAAAAGGATCGGTGAATAGTACGATACCGGTACCTGTATGACTTTTAGATCTAGGTACGGTACTTCAGTCTTCAGTACTTCAAATTTCTGGTAAAAGAGAAACATAAGACAACTTAATGCTGGAATGTCTTAATACTGTAATACAGTGAATGACAGAATGTTGGGCACATGCTGACATGGTCTGTTTGGTGTTGTTCTACAGTTCCAACTAACCGTCTAAGTGTTAGTCTAACAAGGTAGCGGTAGGTATGAAATGAGAAAGTTCCTGATACTTTGTCAAGCTCTCCTTCACATGCGTGAAATGATGACGTCGTCAACTGCTGAACTGCAACACTTTCCTGTTTCGTGTTATGCCTCTCTCTATCCTCCTGATCTTACGCTCTGAACTTTCCTCAGTCTTTTGAGTTTTAACTCTTATTTTTTTAGAATGGCATTCCTAATTGATAAAATTCTCTATTTTGTTGTTGTATTACAGTATCAAATATAACTAGCTCTAATTTTGTCTTAAAGTCTAATTGATAATGGCTGTTGCAACAAATGAGTTAGATCCCATGTTTGTGAAAGCACTCGATTATTTGTGGTCGAAAAGCCCAGATTCAACGGCAAAATTGAAACGAATGCTCGATGATGCCATTGAGCAAAGTTTAAAAAAAAAACAAGACGTTAAATCAAATATAGACAAATCGTTAAATGTGAAAACTGGGAAACATTCAGTGAAAATTGTGAAAACACATGACACAAAGAAGAAGGAAAAAGATTCAGCCCAGAAACGACAATTTGAAAAAATACAAAAAGATTTGTTAGAACTTGATCAAGAGGTCTCGAAAAAGTCTCGTCTCGATAGCCAGTCACCAGCATTTTTATCGAACGACAAATTTAGAAGTGGGAACGAGTCGAAACGGTCACCTTTGGCATCAGATGATAAAGATTATGCCATTGAGATGGACGAGCTTGCATGCGTCGTTTGTAAAGGCTTCTCTAATGATAAAGGAAATACGATTGAATGCCAGGAATGCCATAATTGGTATCATCGCGATTGCCATCAGCCACCGATAAGTGAAGACGCAAATGATCCTCGTTGTTTATGGAATTGCTCAGTTTGTACGAAGAAAGTTGCAAAACAGATTAGTTCGAAGCCTTCTACTGTCGCCAGACCTAATCTGGTTCGAGATAATTCTTTCGAACCAAAAAATAAATCAGCTTTTGTAACGCCTTTTAAGCGGAATGAAATAAAATCGACTTTACAGTCATCTGGAAATGGATCAGTTGGGGGGTCGTTATCTGGATGGGCTGCTTTGAGTGGAAAAACAATTCCCCAACCATCAGCGACAACAAAACAAGTAAAACCTACTACATCTGGGGTTCTATCTTCTAAAGAAAAGCGTGATAAATCTACTAAAATGCCAAAAGTTGGGCCCAAACTTGCTGTATCGGATGCATTTGCCGAAGCTCTTGGAGCTGATTTACCGACAGGAATGGCGAGTTCGTCAAAATCAAGTTCACATAAGTCAAATCCATCGTCATGGATTTCTACTTCTAAATCTTCAATGTTTCCTAAAGCGGCAGCAACCACTAGTCTCGCCAGTGCGGAGAAAAGATTCCAAAACATGAAGAAAAAAGCGAAGTTAAATTCAAAGAAATCGAAGATATGATTTTTTATTCATGACTTCGCAATATTACAGTAATGACTCGGTGATTGGCGAAACAAGACTCTATAATTCATTATAGCCCCAGTAGTTCTCGACTTCCTGGTGGTTGCCCAGGACTCCACTCAGATATCTTTGATTTATGAGTGATTACATGTGAACTTGCTTTGAGCGAATTTCCATTCAAAAAAATTCTGGTGCTAACAAAACAGTAATTGGAAGACTTAAAATAAAATTGTTCTGAGCTTTTCATTTTCAATAACATAACATAGGACTTTACTTGAAAAACTAATTCAAAACTAATCTGCTAACTATCCCAAATTTTTGGTTTCTTTGTGTTTACTGTTTAGATATTTGTTATAGGTTCAAAATGATGTTATAATGTATATGGTTGGTTGTATTGTGAATTTTTCTTGGGAATGACAACTGTAGTCCCAATGAAAGCGCCAAGCCTGTTTTAAAATTCATCAAAAACTCTACATGTTATGTACTTTTGTTATTAAATTTCAAATGCCTAATTTTCTGCTTTTTCCAGGTTCAATTAAATAACAATAGTCTTATAAACTAATTAACCCCTAAACGACCACAAAAATGTCTTCGAAATCAAGGCCACCCCCTCCCAGGCTAGCTCCAAAACCAGGAATGGTAAAGACATTTCGAGCTCTGTATCCTTATGAAGCGCAACAGAAAGATGAGTTGTCAATTGATGAAGGGGACATTATTTATGTGACTGACCAAAGTGATAGCAACTGGTGGAAGGTAGGTGATGAAATTGGTTAATGATGTGTAACTGGTCGGAATAATAGTGGTTGGAGGTAATAGAGCATGACTGGCCGGAATATTTGTAACTGATTTATGTGACTGATCAAAGTGATTGCAACTGGTAAAAGAAGATAGGTGAGGGAAGCTATCCCTGGCTGTCCAAAAAAATTGGAAATTATTTGGATACATTTCAAATACCAATATTCAATATAGTGAATTTTTGATGGCAGGAATAATTCAGAACAACAGAGAAATAATTTTCTTTATATTTATGTTGTTTCAGATACGATCAACATGAAAATAATAAAGTCATTTATTTAATTTTCCATATGAATTTGCCCCCAATTTGGAATGTATTTGACATGCTATATTCCAAAATATTTTTTAGAATGTAAACGGAATAGTGAAATGCACAGTTTTAGCCATCCGTTAATTGACTATGAATCAAGGCGGTAATACAAAATTGCGAATGCCCGAAGTTAAAAAAAAAATGAAAAAATTCCAAAAAAGGCTGCTTTTCTAGTCGTTTTTCTAATCAAAACTTGTGGCTCTTTTCACCGAAGTATTTCGATACAAAATTAGAGATGTTAATCCTCATTTTCTCAAAAATATTTTTTTACAAGTCGTATCATCATTTATTCTGTTTCAGGCAACCTGCAAGGGTAAATCAGGTCTCGTTCCTAGCAACTACATGTCAGAGGATAGCGCTGGAGCGATTGATTTCCCACTTCATGAAGCAGCGAAGCGTGGAAACCTAGATTTTCTTCGAGAATCACTTCGGAATCGGGTTGGAATTAACGGGCAGGATAAAAGCGGAAGTACAGCTTTATACTGGGCTGCTCATAGCGGGCACGGCGAAGTTGCAGATGAGCTAGTACAGAATTCGCTCACCGATTTGAATTCCCAAAACAAGCTCGGGGATACTGCACTGCACGCTGCAGCTTGGAAAGGCCATGATGAAATTGTCCGTCTTCTACTTGAGCGAGGTGCAAACCCATTGTTACAAAATAATGATAAAAAGACACCGTTTGATTTGGCGTCCTCTCCAGTGGGGGCGAGTCTTCTGAAACCAAAAAAATGTAACTCCCTTGGAAGTCTAAGCGATGATTATCTGGGAGATGGTGACGAATCTGATTAACTTTTGCAAGGTCATGAGCGAAACCATATTTTTGTCATATCTATTGATGAATCTTGGATATTTGCACTCTTAAAACTATTTTATCAGTAATTTTTCTCTTTTCAGTTAATATCGGTTCGCTTTGAGAAAACTTGTAGAAAAAACTAAAAATTAGTAACTACTCGTCTCCAGCCTTGCCTACTATTTGATTAGACATTTGGCACTGGTTGCTTCTAACTCAGGGTGATCCAAACCCAGGCCCGCGGGCCACATGTGGCCCGCCGCTTCATTATCTGTGGCCCACATCACCTCGGAGAGTAATCAGAAAATCACATTTTGTGTTGTTTCGTCATAAAATAAATCTTTTGACATATTGTCATCACTAATGTCACTGAATTAAATAGTGTTATGGCTAGCTGAGGAAACTAGCAAAATTGAATGATGTGCTTTTCTAAACTGTTACCTGGCTTTTTAACATTTTGGTCGGGAATATATGCTAGCAATATAGGCATTATAGAAAACTAAAAATTAAATGCGGATTCTATTGGCTATGACTGATAACTATGTGTTTGCGCAATAAAAGTGTTTGTTTTGTATTGCACTGTTTACCTATTCTTGGCACTATTGTGACCCGCGGACCCGATAACCTTGGACCACCCTGTTTTAACTATTCTATCAGTAATCTTTGTACTTCTCATTAATGGCTCATGAGCTTGCTTTGAGGAAACCTGCACAAAAATTGTATGTATAAGTGTTGGTTTGAAAAATTGAATTTTTTTCCTGCTTCTCATTGAATGATTGCCCTAAGCCTTGTTCATGGTGTCCTTGAAACTCCGTACAATTCTGTTTGTAACAATTCTTATTCCATTTTCAGTTTATAAGGTTTTGTGGAATCTCGTAATAATAGGTTTCAAATTTGTGACTGGTTTTCTGAAACCTCATTTACTTTCAGTTAGACCAGCGTTTCTCAAAATTTAGTCACATTTTCGATTTCTGTTCTGTGGAACAATCTGTAGAAGCTCATGAAACACAGTTTGAGAAACGCTGAGTTGGACATTCGGCAGTGGTGCACAAAACTATAATATCAGTACTATATCCATTTTTGTTGAGGCCGAATGAATTTGCTTTAACTAAGTTGCATTAGAAATCCTTGTTAAAAAAGTCAGTATGATTACTTATATTGATTGTTATGTCTACTTAAGACCACAGATTGGATTATAAATTACCAAATTAAATGGACATTTACATTTGCGTATATAACATTCTATCAAATGCTGCACTTTTATCATCATCGACTAATAAATGGTACTCTCTGAATCATGTTTTCGAATTTGTATTTTGTCATTCCATCATTTTATAATTTTGTGTGCATTCCCTGATCAGTGCGGTGTTCTCAACCTTTTTTCTATCGTGGCCCACTTTTGTTGCACGAAAAATTCTCTGTGGCCCATCAACTATCTCATGCATGGCTACAAGAAAAACAAAAAACTCTTTTTGCAAAGACAGACATTTTCACTTAAATAAATAATGACAACATTTAAAATAAGAATTACCACCCGAGTCAAAAAGAAGCATCACCATTTTTTGCTACAATAATCAGAGACTAATTTATCAATTCCTAAAAGCAAGAATATACATTAACAAAAATATTCTATTTTTAATGTACCCCAATACCCCAACAGAATACCTGGAAATTTTATTCAACTGTCTCTGATGTGGTAGCTCCTATGTGTGTGCATTTTGTATTACTATTCTGTTTTTATATCTTTGTTGATGTTTTTTTTTGAGAATATTCAGACAATCTATAATCAGAGTGAAAAATAATCGTAATTTATATTATACTTATGCGGATACATTTTTATTATTACCTTCTCACTCTCCGCATCAAAGTTCTGTTCTGGCAAAGAGTTTGAAAGCCTAGCAGTGAAAACTCTGGACTTAATTAGGTTGGATGGTAAACTCGATAATGTTTGTCATTTTTACATTGAAATTGTGTTTTATGTCAAATTTCATTGGAGCACAAACATTAATATTTGTAGGGAAGTCCAACTGAATAGTTGGCAATTTTAGTTTCTGTTTTTACATAAATTTTAATTATTCTGTGTTGACCTATTTTTTGGTCAACTTATCACTGAATTCTATGCCTTGAAATATGAATGGCTTTGTATATTGTTATTCAAAGGTTAAATAGTAAATTTAAAAAAATCCATCAATACGATTGATTCTGAATTTCCACCATTTTGAAACTAGAACTGAATAATTTCCAACCCTTATTTGCTTACTTTACATTCCACCATAAATTTCGAATCTGGATATAGAAGTCTTTAATGGTACGATTCAATATAATCTCATCATGAAAACCAATGGACCAAAACCTGGCAGTATAATTACTGCCTGATTCATATGCTATCATTCTGACCAGTCAAGCTTTGTATATATTATAGCCAGATTTTTTATGCATTAATCTCTTTAATCATGTGTACTTTATTAATTGAAGAATTGTATTCTCAAATTTAGATTAATTTAGAGATATAGTTCTATGAGATCGGAATATATCTATAATATTTGACCTTGGGAGCTGAGAATGACCTTGTGAGGCCAAAATGATTTCGCAATCTGGGATAACTACAACATCTTTTCTTGGAGAGACAAGTTTAAAAATTTCAGAATGACCTTTGACTGAATGACCTTCAGATATCAAAGTGACATTGTAATGTTATAATACCATTACAAGGGACAAGTTATGGAATGTCGACTCGAAATTGACCTTTGGGATATAAATGACCTTGGGAGGTCGAAATATTGTCGCTACTGAATTTCTCTTACTTATCAAGAAAGGCTTGGGTTAGGGTTAGTATTATTGGAGCATTAATACTAATCTATCACATTAAGAGGATGGATATCAATGCCTAAGAAGTTTGTCTTGTTGGTGAATTTGAAAAACATAAAACAGGTAGGAAGATTTGAGTGTATTTTGAGTTAATTGCAATAATATTTTTGTGCAAGGATCTTGGTAACCATTAATCAATCCTTAGTAAAGCATGCGTAACTGATTTAAAGCAAATATTTTTTTCAGATATAATATGTTTATAATATTATGATGGTATAATTTCCGGGTCTTTCGTACAAAGCCCCTGCTAATGCAAAAATGTGAGATTTGAAAAAAAAACACGCGCACCGTGTTTTGAAATAAAAAATTAGTAATTATTCAGGTGGGTCAGCGCAGTCTGTATTTCTAACTGGATATATACTAATTTTCTTATTTTGAGCGATGGTGGGGAAGATTTTTGGATGGGGGTTTGTACAAAATATCCCAATTTTCTCTTTCACCCAATACAAGCATAATGTATTGAGGGAAAGCTTATCTCCATCTGTATAGACTCAGAACATTGGCAAAACTAAACCATTTGCATATGGATGAGCCAGATAGCAAGCGCCAGGCACTCTAATTCATTATTCTGTAGTGTACTGAACCGGCCACAAGTTAATTTTTAATAATTTATGCCATTAACTGACAATCGCGTTAAATGGGCATCAACCTTCAATTCATATATGTAGAGAAGTAAAACATATTAAAACAATGCTTTGAACTTGTCTATGGCTGACACTTTTTAATTATACTAAACTTACTAATAACCAAATTTAGTGGTATATGTGGGTAGGCCTACTCGATATTGTTCACACAGTTCGGTCAGTTTGCATATATTGTCTTATAAATTTTCTGATTAAATATTTCCTAGTTTGAAATATTTGATAATATTCAAATAAGTTCTTTATAATTATAGTGTCGATTTTTCTCGTTTATTATGGCCATCTCTGACTATAATTTTACTATTGTGCTAATGATACCATTAAATAGATATTACCAAGTACAGATTACAGTACATGCATGGCCGCTTATTTTACATTCTCATATTTTTGTCAAGAATGAATATTACTTTTTGACAGTTAAAACATAACCTGAGGGGCCAAATAAATTTTATTACAGTATAAATAAGGAAGTTGTAATACTGGTTGATTAGCTGATAATTATCTTGAACACAATTAGTTATCTGTTATGTATTTGATAGCTGTGATAAACTGTGAAAATTGAAGGCTGATCAGATCGTTGTTTATCTTATCTCTCCTTATCTGTTTATTTCATCTTGCCCTGTCTGTTTATCTTATCTTTCCCTGCATTCCCAAATTGAAAATCATTTATTAATATACAATGACTTCTTTGTTTAGCACAGTTTTTTTTAACCTGAGTTCGATCGAACCCTTGAGATTCGTTGGGGCTGTCTCAGGGGTCCGACAGAAGTCCTCTAAACAATTTGTAGGTACTCCTGTACTGTGTGTAGCAGGTTAGGGTTAGGCCATAATTTTGTTCCGATTTTCCTAATTTTAGTTTCATTACGAGTTCGAGACTGTCAGCGATAGTCTTTCCCATAGGCTTCCGTCCCCTTACACAACTTGATGTAAAGTAGGCGAACCAAATTATTTACCTCCATATTGGTGCACATACTTCTGAAGCGCCTATTTCTATACCATTAAGTATTTATATTATCCAGCCTATTATTTGCGTAAAAATAACTTTATTTCACGGCAGATATCCAAACTTCAACTCATAAAATATCTTAGCAATATGTAGTTTTTCACAGATATAAGTTTCTGTGAACCTAACTATGATTGATCTCATCACACTTCATAAAAAATGTTGTTCTGCTTGATGGCGTTTTAGGATACCTCCTGCTTATGTTTTCGAAATTATGAGTTGTCACGATAAACGTTGGGAATTCATGCTGAATATTTGAAGTTTCAGAGAGAAATGATGGCTTTTCCGTACTGTTTCAGCTTTTAAATCTCTAAAGTTCCTTTTTATATTTGGTTTTGGCCCCTGGTTTTGACTATTCAAAACATTGGGGTTCAACGGAAGCTTGCATAATAACGTAGGGTAACGTATGCAATGGTTAATAAGAACCACTGGTCTAGCATGGCCCAATTTAGAATATGCTCATTATTTTAATATGTTCCAAAATACAGTAAATGTGTTTGCCACAATTGTGGGTCACATTTTCATTCTCAATTCTTTTTCGAAATTAAAAAATATTTTTCAACACCAAAAATATTACCTGAAGGGGACTTCATGAAATTTGACGACAATATCAGAGAAGTTGCGTCGCTGATTGACTTTGCTTTTAATTAAGCGTGACAATAATGAATATTGATTACCGGTACTTGAAAATTAGTTTTCTTGAAGTTTCCATTACCTATGTATTCGTGATTGATGCCACTATAGAATTTCAAGGTTATAAAATTGCATATCTGGCATGCTGTAATGTAATACCACGCAGTATATACTATACATGGTTTTTGCAAAGTTATAAAATGTTCAAAATTGAGAAGGGAAATTTATAGATTCTATTTACTTTGTTGCTCACTACTGGTGTAGTAAATGAAGTAAAAAACTTCGTTAAAAACTGATAAAATAAACCTGTTCAAGATATATTGAGAACTGACTCTATAACAAAAGAAAATTTGAAAGGGAATTTGTTGATACCATATATAATTTATTGGCCTCTACATGAAGTTAAATAAAGAACTTGAATAAACACTGATTTGAATAAGAATAACTGGTTGAAATAAATAAAGAATTGACTTTTAAAACAAAATTGAAGTTGCAACAGCAACTTGTATGTTAGTAGCATGTCAATAACCTATTTCCTATCAATAAATAACACCTTTGTATTCATGTTCCAATTAAATACCATTTGAATGACATATTCAGTTAGGAGTGAGGATTGACATAATCAAAAATTGTTGAGGCTGGCCAACTAGAAGTGCATGTGTGGCAAATGGCAATAATGAATATTGATTTTGTTAGAAATTAATTTTCTAGGAAGTTGCCATCACCTCACCTAATGTATTTATGATTGATGCCACTAGATAATTCCAGGGTTATAAATTCGCTTTATCTGGCATGCAGTATACACTATACAGAATACAGGGTTTTATAAAGTTTTAAAATTTTCCAACTTGAAATTCATCAAAGGGAAATTCATTGATATATTTGTTTCACTTCGTTTTGAAAATAAAATGAGTATTTTCATTATGGTGTCAAAATAAATACTGATTACTGAAATTGTATTTGTAACTTGTATAAATGTGGCATGTCAATAACCTATTTAATCAATGAATGATGTTCTGGGAATGTCCTATCAATAAGTAGCATCTTTGTATTCATGGTCTATTTGACATCTAAACGTCCAATTTCCAGGAAGGTTATTTCCGAATATTTTGCCAGTGGAAATCAATTTATTTATAATACTTTCGATACTGATACCTAATTTGGGATTTCTAGTCAAGGAAAGCAGTTAACAATAATACTTTCGTGGAAAATTAAGTTGAATTGAATGAATTAGTAATTGACAAAATTGCTAAATTATTGACATTATAAGCCATAGTTAGGTATTTAATTTAACACAAATAGTAATTTCCTTGTATGGGAAGTTTACAGAAAAGTACGATCAAATTTATGTGCTGATAAGCCGACCCCTTAGTTTAACCTTTTTTTTCCTAATTTTTTCTTGAGTTTCAAACTCTGCTTATATGTGTGAATATACGGATCATTACCAAGTGATACGTGCAAC